>NC_083446.1:12045925-12356759 GCF_020745735.1 Hemiscyllium ocellatum
GATTACCACTGACTCCCTCCCTCAGACAAGGTCCTATCTACCTCTGGGACCCCGTCTCTATCACTTTCGGGAAACAGCATTCCAAAGACTCAGCAACCTCTGGAAGAACATAGACCTGCTCAGCTCTCTCTTGAAAGGAGGACCTGTGATTTTTAAGGTGCGTTCTCTAGTTCAAGGCACCAACCCCACCACCCCTCCCGCAAGTCCCCCTCCAAACACTCCCACTGAATAGAACCTGATCAATCACAAGCTTTCAGCTCATTCAAACTCTCTGCTGATGCCTATCCTGCCCTTCTCAATCAATAAGGAAATACTCCATCTACTCTGCCAAATCCTTAAATATCACAAACATTTAAAATCTCCTGTGTACGAGTTAATGCAACTTGGCTGCACAAGGTGATGCCTTTTTGTTCTGCATTTTCTCATCATTTCTCATTCTGGTGAAACTGTACTGCATCTCCTCCAAGGCGAATAGATCCTTCTGAAGATACAGTGCCCAGAACTGAACACAGCTGCGCCATGGCAAATTGCTTTATTAAATTCCGATAATTGATGATACACTGAGCAGGCCAACGACGGAGCAAAACAGATGGCGAGGGGATGGGCATTTGGAAATCAGACAGCAGATGGTGGGAAGTGTTTCAATGAGGTGGCCAGAGACGGGGTGAGGGAGGAGGGGGAGGAGAGCAAGCTCAGTACATGATGTGAGTCGGTAAAGAAACACAAAGACAACAACGACACAAAGCCAATGGGTGAAACTCTCGCTCAGTTAGCAGACAAATGTGGTTGAGCCCACTGAATGGCAGCCTCAAAGGGCTTCCCTTATGAATTCTCACTACATCAGGCGGCACCGGCGGCTCAGTGCTCAGCACATCTGCATCACAGCACCAGGGACCTGGGTTCCATTGCAGCCCCGGGCAACTGTCTGACAGTGTGGAGTTTAGGCTTCCTCCCAGTGCCCGAGCGGTTATCCTCCAGGTGCTCCAGTTTCCTCCAAAGATGTGCAGGTTAGGTGGATTGGCGGTACGGTGGCTCAGTGGTTAGCACTGCTGCCTCACAGCGCCAGGGACCCGGGTTCGACTCCACCCTCGGGCGACTGTCTGTGTGGAGTTTGCACATTCTCCCCATGTCTGCGTGGGTTTCCTCCGGGTGCTCCGGTTTCCTCCCACAAACCAAAGGTGTGCAGGTTAGGTGGATTGGCCATGTTAAATTGCTCATAGTGTTAGGTGCATTAGTCAGGGGTAAATACAGTGTAGGGGACTGGGTCTGGGTGAGTTACTCTTCAGACGGTCGGAATGGACTCGTTGGGCTGAAGGGCCTGTTTCCATACTTTAGGGAATCTAATCTAATCTAAAAAGGCCATGTTAAATTGTCCCACGGTGTCCAGGGCTGTGAAGGCTAGGTGAATTAGCCATTGGAAATGTGGAGTCATGGGGATAGTGTGGTATGATCTTGGGCGGATCAGTGTGGACCAGATGGCCCAAATTGACCTATTTCTGCCTTGTAGGGATTCTACAACTCCCCCCCCTCACAGCCACACAGTCTGGGCAATACAGATGTAACAAACGTACAGGGTCAGTGAGTGACCATGACTCAACATGGGGATGGGGACAGCACAGCAATCTACTGGGGCAATGGCTACTCTGCTCAGACCTGTCGTTCATTGTGCATTACACTGATAGACCAAAGGCCGACCCCCATCAGTCCTGAAAAGCCTCACTGGAAATGCGGATCCCATCAAGAATGCGAGCAGCAGGTCAAGCAAGTGAATGTGTGCTGCTCCTCTGCCGTGGTATTTTCCAGTCAGTCCAAAATGAAGTCTGCTTATTCACAAAACTTCCAACGAAACTCAAAACTGTCAATGTTTTTTGAATAAAGGAAGGAGACAAAAATAAATACAGGAAAAAACAAGGACTGCAGATGCTGGAAACCAGAGGTCAGGCAGCATCCGAGGAGCAAGAAAACGGACATTTCGGGCAAAAGCCTGTCATCAGGAATAGAGGCAGGGTGCCTGCAGAATGGAGAGATAAATGAGAGGGGATAGGGAGAAAGAAGAATAGAGTAGAATAGGTGAATGGGGGTGGGGATGGAGGTGATAAGTCAGAGAGAAGGGTGAGCGAAGGTAGCAAAGAGTACAATGGGTGAATGGGGGTGGAGATGAAGGTGTTAGGTCAGAGTGGAGGGTGGAGTGGATGGATGGAAAGGAAGATAGGCAGGTAGGACAAGTCATGAGAATAGTGCTGAGCTGGAAGGTTGGAGCTGGGGTGAGATGGGGGAAGGGGAAATGAGAAAACTGGTGAAGTCCACATTGATGTTACGGAGGCAGGCACTGAGAAAGCAAATGTGGCTGTGTTAGCGAGTCTGTTTCAGGACATGGTTGAAGAGCTTCAGGGCAGAGGAGATGACCTGTGGGTTGCAGTGTGTGTGTGTGAGAGAGAGAGAGAGAGAGAGAGAGACAGAGAGAGAGAGACTCACTGAGATTCTTGTGGAGAGAGGAGGAAAACTTCATCACGACAGGCATCCTTGCAAAAGGATTGGCAGTAGGGTTAAAATCAATACAGGTAGGCTGGTTGGCTGAACGTCTGTTATCGGGAAAAAGTCGGAGTCTATTATAAAGGAATCCAGATCAGAGTGGTGCTGGAAAAGCACAGCAAGTCAGGCAGCATCCGAGGAGCAGGAAAATCGAGGTTTCGGGCAAAAGCCCTTCATCAGGAAATCAGTGCTCGGATGCTGCCTGACCTGCTGTGCTTTTCCAGCACCACTCTAATCTTGACTCTAATCTTCAGCATCTGCAGTACCCACTTCTGCCTCTATTATAAAGGATGCAATAGTGCAATATTGAGAAGTGTGCAATATGATCAAACAGAATCTGCATGACTTCACAAGGGGGAAATCATGTCTGACAAATTTACTAGAATTTTTTTGAGGAGATAACAAGCAGGATAAAGGGGAAGTAATGGATATAATACATCTGGATTTTCATGAAGGGTTTGATAATAATAACACAGGCAAATCAGGGTTCACTTGCCAACCAACAGCACCGTTGGCGAAATGCAAACATAACCTGCTTGATCACAGAGTTATTGCTGACCATAATCCAGTCCCATCTGCCAACATTTGGCCCATATCCCTCTAAACCCTTCCTATTCATGGACCCATCCAGGTGCCTTTTAAATGGTGTCATTGTACCAGCGTCCACCACTTCCTCTGCTGTTTTGTTCCACACACTCACTATCCTTTGCACGAAAAAGTTGCCCGAGGTCCCTTATAAATCTTTCTTCTCTTACCTTAAATCCTGTGCTCTCTAGTTTTGAACACCCCTATCCGGGGAAAAAGACTTTAGCCATTCATCCTATCCATGCCCCTCATGATTTTAAAACCCTGCATAAGGTCACCCCTCAGCCTCCGCCACTCCAGGGAAAACAGCCCCAGCCTGTTCAGCCTCTCCCTGCAGTTCGAACCCTCCAACCCTGGGCAACATCCTTGTCAATCTTTTCTGAACCCTTCCACGTTTAACAACATCTTTAGCAGGGAGACTGGAACTGAACACAGTATTCTGATACTGGCATTCAGGCATTTATCAAATACAAGACAAAAAGCTTTAGAGAGATGCATCTTTTTGACCATATTCAACTTGGACATGCATACAAAGTTCTTCACGATCATGAGACGTTCCTGTACTTGTGTGAAAACCTCTCAGTGAGAACACGCTTCAGTTATGTTACATAAAGCTGTGCGTTTGCTTACTCAGTCAAACGTCAGCTTTTCGCCTCTGGACGGAGGGGATGGGCATTTCCTTCTTACCTCTGTTAGCTACCATCACCTTCTTGATGGGCTTGTAATCCTTGTGTTGAGTGCTTCGATGAGCAGCATTCAGCACAGCCATCCGCCTGACCCCCAGGAAGCTGAAGCCCCCTTTTACAACTCGTAGCTGAAACATCTGTAATCAAAGCAGACACAATAGATTTTTTTTTTAAAAAACACATCAGCATTGCAGATGAAGGACATGTGCTCCTAAAATGTTTCATCTTCTGCTCATCAGGACTGAATCAAGAATATCAAGTCACCAAGGGAACAACAATTTACTTGGCATTTGAACAGGGAGAGCTGACGCCTGTCAGGTGAAGGGTAAAGGGGTTATCATGCAGAACATACCAGGAAAGAATTAAATGCCAAGTCATAATCTGATATTTCATGACTTGCACAATTCAGTTTTGATATGAAGCAATAGTTTCAATCCTGTGCCATAAGAAAATCATGCCGTTTAAACTGACAAGGCTGGACTCGCGTTCTAACCAATACAGGGAAGGAACGTTCACGTTCTACAAATTGTGGGCTTAATTCTTCCATCGTGTTATTGCCAATTCACACTGAAGAAACCTGCGTCACAGCAGAACCGACTGTAGATACAAGCCACAGCCCAAAAGAAAACCAACATCACCTCGTCCCAAGACGGAGTTTGGTAGCAACTGGAAAGTGGAGTTCCTGATCCCAGCAGTGTGAATGAGCAAAGGCTGAAGGATGCGATAAGCATTTGGAGCAGTTTTCACAAACCTTTGGAACTCACTCACTCACCACAGAATGGGAATCACATCAAGAGATTGGAAGGTAAATATATATTTTTTTTAAAAACTCAAATGTATCACTTAACGAATCTGTCAGTAAACAGATAATGTCTTTACAACTACTACAGGACTTTGCTTTAGAGAAAACAAAGTTTTGTTTTCATATGATCATGGAAAGCGCATGTGTTGGCTACATCAGCATTATTGCCAATCCCTAACTCCTATAAGGTAAGCAAAGGTAAAGGTAGACCCATAGATTTGTTATTAATGGCACAGAGTAGAGTTAAACCTGCATAAAACACTGGTTCACCCTCAACTGGAGTACTGTGTTCCAGTTTTGAGTGTAGCACTTCACACATGGCATGTGAAGATATTGCAGACAGTGCAGGGAAGATTCACAAGAACGAGATGAGGAATTTAAGTTATAAGGATGGACTGAAGATTTTGAGACTGCAATTGTAAAAGGAGGCTTGAGATGAGATTTAATAGGAACATTCAAAATTCCAAGGGGTCTGGAGATCATAGACAGGGAAAAGCTATTCCCACAGCACATGTTGGCAAATGAGACGAGATTAATTTAGGATATCTGGTCAGCATGGACGAGTTGGACTGAAGGGTCTGTTTCTGTGTTGAATGGCTCAAAGATGATGGGATTCAGAGGAAGCCACAGGCGTTCAGCACTTGAGGCATTCCCAGAGAGAATTGGATTATCTGAAAAGCAAGAATGGCCAGAGTATTGGTGAAAAGCAGGGGAACGGCTTACACTGGCGTCGTAGCTCCTTCAGGAAGCCAGTACCAACACAATGGGCCAAACGGCCTGCCTTCCACGTGGCAATCATTCTGTGGTTCCATCCTTTCTATCACGTTAGCCACCAGAGAGATCTCCCTCCTCTTTGAAACAATAGCAGTCAGGGTGGATGCAACAGGGCAGGCGTTGGTGAAGTGGCAATTTCACTGGACCAGCTGCCCAGAACCTGAGGTCAGTGTTCTTGGTCATGGATCCGAATGTCCTCAGGGCCGATGGTAGAATCTGAATCAATGCATTAAAATTTGGAATAAGGAGCTGGCCTAGGGGCAATCATTATTTGACTCGTTTCAGAAATCCCAGCCGGTTTACCAAGGTCCCACAGGAAAGAAAATCTGCCATCCTTACCGGGTGTGGTCTGGCTGCCATTTAAGTCCAGACCGACAGCAATCCCGTTTGATTCTGAAGTGTCCCTGAGACAATGAGGGATTGGCAATCAATGCTGGCCCAGCCAGCGACTCCCACAACCCACGAACAAAACAAAACGCATCAAATTAACACAACCTGCAATCCAAAAATTACTCAAAATTATCAAAAATACTAGACTAAAATGAGCGGACCACCTTACAAGGACAGACTAAGCCTAGATATTCTTGAGTCTAGAAGAGTCAAAGGTGTCTTAATTGAAACATATAAGATCCTGAGGGGACTTGACCGAGTGGATATGGAAAGGCTTTTCCATCTTGTGGACAATCTAGAACTAGGGGTTATAGTTTTAAAACTGAAATTGCCCATTTAAAACAGATGAGGATTGTATTTTCTCTCAAAGGGTTGAGAGTCTTTCTAATTCCCTTCCTCAGTGGATGTAGAAACATTAAATATTTTTAAGGCAGAGGTAGACAGATTCTTCATTACCGAGGGGAGGGGAGGTGAAAGATTATCGGGGGGATATGCAGGAATGCAGAGTTGGGGTTAAAGTCAGATCAGTGGTGAGCTTACTGAATGGCAGAGCTGGCTCATCGGGCCAAGTGGATTATTTTTGTTCAATAAACTAATTTCCCGATTGGAAGTCTCTCAAAGTCCAACATTCCCATGACTCAAGCAGGGCACAGCGACAATAACGGGAACCAATTATGCAACTTGGTGCCTGACTGTGTAGAGATCAGGAAATCTCGGCCATTACTGCACTGGATCCAGGCTAAACAAACTATACTGAAGAGCAAACAGTGTTTTGTGGGTGGGTGTACAAAGTTAAAAATCACACAACACCAGGTAATAGTCCAACAGGTTTAATTGGAAGCACTAGCTTTCGGCTCCTTCATCAGGTGGTTGTGTGATTTTTAACTTTGTACACCCCAGTCCAACACCGGCATCTCCAAATTGTGGGTGGGTGACTGTGAGTGTATGTGTGGAGTGTGATACCTCGGTGGAGCCTACCAAAAATGTTTTCAGCAAGGACCTGCATTACCTCCAGTAGTGGAATCACTGCACTGACCTTGACACCTTAGTCCATGATCATAAAACCTTCTGCCCCTCAAGATGAGGAGGCACGGATACTTGGGAAGCTCCTGCTCTGTCCTGAGTCAATTTGCCTCTGTGGTCACTAACCCTGAAAGAGATTGGATCATATCCTTCGAGGATATTGCAGAGGGAATCCACATTTAAGCATCTCGTTCCCACTGAAAGAGTCTGGAATCAGCTAGCACTCCTGGTCGCAGGATCTCACAGATGTTATAGAGTTTGTACAGCAAGGGAAATAAACCTTTCGGTCCAACCCGTCCACCCAAACAGATATCCTAAAGTAATCCATTCCTATTTGCCAGCACTTGGCCCATATCTCTCTATACTCTTCCTATTCATATACCCACCCAGATGCCTTTTAAATGTTGTCATTGTACCAGCCTCCACCACTTCCTCTGGCAGCTCATTCCATACACACACCACCCTCTGTGTGAAAAAGTTACCCCTTAGGTCCCTTTTAAATCTTACCCCTCTCACATTAAACCTATGCCCTGTATTTTTGGGCTCCCCCACCCTGTGAAAAAGAACTTGGCTATGCAACCTATCTATGCCATTCATGATTTTACGAACTTCCATAAGGTCATCCCTCAGCCTCTGACGCTCCAGGAAAAATAGCCCCAGCCTGTTCAGCCTCTCCCTGTAGCTCAAACCCTCCAACCCTGACAACATCCTTGGAAATCTTTTTGGCACTCTTTCAGGTTTAACAGCATCTTTCCAAAACAGGGAGACAAGAACTGAACACAGTATTCTAAAAATGTTCTGTTCAACCTCATCCACTGATCAACAGTGTCAGCTCGTGGAGACGGAGTTACTTGTGTTACAGCCCCAAGGCACTGCTCTCTTGACTTGACTGATCTCTGTGACCTAAAGCAGCTCAATTATTCTTGGTGAGTATTGTCCTGGAAATCATCAGCAGATCCTGGGGCCCTGCAACCCCCACCCCAGCCCTACATTATTGACTGGCTTGTTTGAACTGGCCTGCATACTTGAAATTCTTCAACAAGATGAGCCAATCGTGTTACTACTTTGTAAAACATTCAAGGCTCACATTTCAATGTTTTAGATTGTTGGTATGGGTGGGTGAGTCTGGCTGGGCCCCATTTTTGCTGTATTTACCCTGGAGAAGGCAGTGGTCAGCCTTGGTCCCCAACCTCTGAGGATGCCAACAGTGCTGTTAGGGATGGATCTCCAGGAGTCTGACCCAGCGACACTGAAGGAACAGCCAGTTCAGTTCCCAGTCAAGATAGCATGAGACTTGGAGGGGAACTTGGAGGTGGTGATGTTCCCACGTATCTTTTTATACAGTATTACAGCACTGAAAGGGCCTCTTAGACCGACTGTCTGGACTGGGCCTCAAAACACCTACATATCTGCTCTCATCTCAATTTGCAGCACTTTCTCTTCTATTACAGATTCACAGAATTGTTACAGCGGCACAGGAGGCCATTGTGCCCTTCTTGTCTGAATGTGCATCTCGCTGCTCCTCCCTAACCACCAACGCTACAACGTCACTGTCCGACCTGCGCCGGTACGCCACTCTTCCCCTCAACCCTCCAAGACCAAGGGCATGGCTGCTGGGGAGAATGAGCAGATCAAGGACATCCACCAGCTGGAGGCAAAGGAGGAGGGCGCATCGTCGGGGGAGAGTGGCTGGTCTGCATTGTCATCCCCTTCCCACACCCACAATGAGCCCCAACAACGTCCAGCCCTTTTGGGGCACACAGAGCGCCTCGCCTTCGTCAGTAAGTTACAATGCTCGACAATCGGTTTTAACATTTTATCCTATAACCAAGAACTTTCTATTTTAGATGTTTTAGTGTTTATTATTTTAACCCAGGAGTAATTGGTGAAAAGTCAAATGAATGACCGTGAGAGGAGGGACGGTTAATAGAGGAGTAAAGGTGTTATATCTGAATGCATGCAGTGAAAGGAATAAGGTAAATAAGTTCATGGCGCAGATCAAAACTGATAGGTATGACATGTTGCACATCACAGGGATGTAGCTACAAGCGGAATTGGATTTGGAGCTGAATATTCAAGGATATACATCCCATCAAAAAGATAGGCAGGTGGGTGGGTGCAGGGGATGGGGGTACCCTATTAGTAAGAAATGAAATTCAATTAATAGTAAGAAAAGATGTAGGGTCAGATGGTGTAGAATTGAGGAGCCAAAAAGGTTTAAAAAAAACATAGTTGGAGTTCTGTACAGGCCTCCAAACACTAGTCAGGAGCTGGAAGATACACCAAGAGATAGGAAAGATGTGTAGGAAAGGCGAAGTTAGTGATCATGGGGGATTTCAATATGCAGGTGGACTGGGAAAATCAGATTGGTAGTTAATTGCAAGAAAAGGAATTTGTGGAATGTCTACAAGATGGCTTTTTGGAGCAGCTTGTGGTGGAGCCTACTAGGGAGCAGGCAATACTGGATTTGGTGTCGTGTAATGAGGCAGACCTGATAAGGAACCTTAAGGTGAAGGAACCCTTAAGGAGGCAGTGATCGTAACAGGATTGAATTTACTCTGCAATTTGAGAGAGAGAAGATAGAATCAGAGGGTAACAGTATTCCGGCTAAATAGAGGCAACTACAGAGGCTTGAGGGAGGAGCTGGGTAGAATTGACTGGGAGAGGAGCCTAACAGGAAAGACAGTGGAACAGCAATGGCAAGAGTTTCTGGGAATAATTCAGGAGACACAGCAGAGATTCATCCAGAGGAAAAAGAAGCATGGAACAGGGAGGATGAGGCAACTGTGGCTGACTGGGGAAGTCAAGGATAGCACAAGAGCAAAAGAGAAAGCACATACTGTGGCGAAGGGCAGTGGGGAACCAGAGGATTGGGAAGCTTACGAAGACCAACAGAGGCGAACTAAAGAAGAAATAAGGAGGGAAAAGATTAAATGTGAGGGTAAGCTAGCTAGTAACATAAAGGAAGACTATAAGAGTTTCCTTAGATATATAAAGGGCAAAAGAGAGGCAAAAATGGACATTGGGCCACTGGAAAATGACGCTGGAGAGACAGTAATGGAGACCAAGGAAATGGCTGTGGAACTGAATACTTACTTCATGTCAGTGTTCATGCTGAAAGAGACGGGTCATTTCCCAAAAAATCAAGAGAGTGAGGGGTCAGAGTTGAGTATGGTGGCCATCACCAAGGAGAAGGTGCTAGAAAAACTGAATGGCCTGAAGGTGGATAAATGACCTGGACCAGATGGATTACACCCCAGAGTTCGAAGGGAGATAACTGAAGTGATAGTGGAGGCGTTAATGGTGATCTTTCAGAAACCGTTAGAATCAGGGAACATCCCAGATGACTGGAAAATTGCTAACGTGACACCCGTTTAAAAAGGGAGTAAGGCAAAACACCGATCATTACAGACCAATTAGCCTAACCTCAGTTGTCGGTAAGATCCAGGAATCTATTGTGAAGATGGAATTTCTGAATACTTGGCAGTGTGTGGTAAAACAAGGCAAAGTCAGTATGGCTTCATCAAGGGGAGGTCATACTTGACAAATCTGCTACAATTTTTTGACGAAGTAATGAGCAGGTTAGACCAAGGCAAGCCAATCGATGTTATCTACCTGGACTTCAAGAAGGCCTTAGATAAGGTGCTGCACAGGAGGCTACTGAGTGAGATAAGGACCCATGGTGTTAGAGGCAAGGTGCTAGCATGGATAGAAACAGGAAACAGAGAGTGGGGATAAAAGGGTCCTTCTCAGGATTGCAGTAAAGGTGTGTTCCACAAGGCTCAGTGTTAGGACAACTTTTTCACTTTATACATTAACGATGAAGGAACTGAGGGCACTCTGGCTAAGTTTGCAGATGATGTAAAGACAGTTAGAGGAACAGTTTGCATTGAGGAGGCAGGGAGGCTGCAGAAGGAGTTGGACAGGTGAGGGGAGTGAGCAAAGAAGTGGCAGATGGAGTACAACGTGGGAAAGTGTGAGGTCATGCACTTTGGTCAGACGAATAGAGGTATGCACTATTTTCTAAAATGGGGAGAAAAATTCAGAAGTCTGAAATGCAAAGAGACTTGGGGGTTCTAGTCCAGGATTCTCTGAAGGTAAACTTGCAGGTTGAGTCAGTCGCTAGGAAGGCAAATGCAATGATAGCATGTATTTTGAGAGGACTTGAATATAAAAGCAGGGATGTGCTTCTGAGGCTGTATACGGCTTTGGTCAGACCACATTTGGAGTATTGTGCACAGTTTTGGGCCCCATACCTCAGGAAGGACGTACTGGCCCTGGAGCGTGCTCAGAGGAGGTTCACGAGAATGGTGCCAGAATGAAAAAGGTTAACATATGAGGAACATCCGGGGACTCTTCTTTACTCGATGGAGTTTAGAAGGACGAGGGGGGGGATCGGATTGAAACATACAGAATACTGAATGGACTGGACAGAGAAGAAGTTGGGAAGATGTTTCTATTGGTACAAGAGACTAGGTCCTGAGGGCACAGCCTTAGAGTAAAAGGAAGACCCTTTAGTTGGAGATAAGGAGAAACTTCTTCAGCCAGAGAGTGGGGAATCTATGGAATTCACTGCCACAGAAAGCTGTGGGGGCTAGGTCAATGAGTATATTTAAGACGGAGATAGATAGGTTCTTGATTGTCAAGGGGATCAAAGATTGTCAGTGAGAAAGCTGGTCAGCCTATCTTCTGTCCATGATAAATATGAAAAGTTTCTCCTTATCGCTGTTCTGAAAGGTCTTCCCTTTACTCTCAGGCTGTGCCATCAGGTCCTACTCTCTTCTTGATCTGTCCCAACTATTTCTGGCACTCACACCACGGATACCAGAGTTAGACGCTGAACAAAGAAGACGAGAGGAGGATTGTAGCTTTTGCAATGTGGGCGCAACAATGGGTGCTCTGAATCCACTGAGTAGACAAAGACATTCTGGTGTGCTCAGGAGAAGCTCAGGGACCAACCAGGTTGTGGTCAGAGTGTGAAACATAGCCAAGTACAGGTAGCAGTGAAGGGACAGCCAATAACCTGGGCCTGGCAACACATGAAGGAAACGTCGAGCTGAAAAATGGAAGAGGAAGAAGGAAAATCGAGCGGATCTGATTGCGATGTGAACTAACAGAGCTTTAAAAGAAGCCCAGCGAACAAGCAACACAATGCTCACAGCTCCACTCAGTCAACAGTGGAAGCAAATGAACGAGGGATGTCTGCTTCAAACAAGATGTTGAAAGGACACACAACTCCCCAATTTACCTTTCTTTTCGACCCAGGTGAACAGAAAGCATGTTACAGGACGGTAACCAAAAGGCACCTATCACCAAATCTTCCTGTGCAAGGCTGGCCAACAAAGAAACGTCATTCGTAATAGCTCCAGCAAAAGCTGGTTAATCTGATGGAAGGAAAGAATGAGGCAGCAAATGTACAGCACTGATGTCTTGGCGCTGACTGTTGTTTTACGATCTGGTTTCATAGACGCCATTCTTAATTAGTGTAGCAGTCTAAATGACCTGTGCCCCAGCATAGTTTATACAACCTGTCACTCTCTGATCACATTCAATGCTGTTTACAGAGTGCCACGTCTCTCTTCCTCAATTCCCTTCTCATCCAAGTGACCCCACTTGAGCTGTACGGCTGCCAACTATACCAGAGTTCAGTCCTGAACGGGTTTAGCAAACAGCATCATGTTGGCACTGTTGAAAGTTCCTCCCTCATTGGCGGCACACAGACAGCAGATCCCTATGGAAAGATGCTGAAAGCATACTACAATCTACACAGTAAATCGAGTACCTCTCTAAGCTCGTCGTATAATGAGCAGACCATAAACGCTGAAGTCAGCTGTAACAGACCTAATGTGGCATGCATGACTGTAATCCAGTGGTTGAGATTTGAAACTTGCTGACAGAGAAACGCAGGAAATAGGAGTAGGCTATTCAGCCCATCGAGTCCACATGACCCTCCAAACAGCATCCCACTCAGACCCAACCCCTACCCTATTCCTGTAACCCTGCATTTCCCATGCTAAACCACCTAGCCTACACATCCCTGGAATCAACGGAGCAATTAGCGCTGCCAATCCACCTAACCTGCACATCTTTGGACTGTGGGAGGAAACCGGAGCACCCGGAGGAAACCCACGCAGGCACAGGGAGAATGTGCAAACTCCACACTGTCAGTTGCCCGAGGCTGGAATCAAACCCGAGTCCCTGGTGCTGTGAGGCGGCGGGACGAATCACCGAGCTATCATGCCATCTCTGATCATGCTGACCCTCTATCTCAACACCATACTCAATTTCTCTTCACATTCCCCTTCTGTATCTAGAAACAAATCTACTTCTTTCTTATACACAATCAGTGACTTAGCCTCCACCACCACATGCTACTTTTTAGGATGTGACAGAATTAGTCTCTCATTGAAATAATAGTTTGCATATTTCCTTGGCTCTTTCTACCTCTAAGCATTCTGTTTCTCCCTTCCTCCCTGCAAACCTGCCCTCCCGTCTCCTTCACTCCCTCCTGCTGTGTTGGCTCTTTGGATGACTCAAGATGTCTAAAAGCTTCAGACAATTCAAGTAGGTAGAGGAAGAACGTGCGCCCATGGTCAACCAGGACAACATTTACAACTGTGAGTGCATACAATGGAAAAATAATCGGGGTTCAAACAATCGAGGTCTGGAAGAGGTGGCAACAAACTTGAGGGCAACAATACACACAAGACAGAAGTGTCATTCAAGTTCCTGTTTTGGAACCAGCCTTCAAGTACACAGCCGAGAGTGCGGTGCTGGAAAAGCACAGCAGGTCCGGCAGCATCAGAGGAGCAGAAGAATCAATGTTTCGGGCATAATCCCTTCAAAAACTGTTCAGTGATCGGCCAAGTCGCATTGGAATGTGTCTCATTGGAAACAGATCTCTCCAATGAAATCTGTTTGATTGATGAAAGATGTATTCAAATTGCAAAATGAGTTTTGCAACAGAAATTGCAGCTCTTTAAAAAATGAGAATGGAAGAATGAGACCACTGCTGATGATGACCATTCAGCCCATTGTGCCTGTACTATCCAATTAGTTATATAGTCAGAGAATGTACAGCACGGAAACAGACCTTTTGGTCCAACTCGTTCATGCCGACCAGATATCCCAACTCAATCTAGTCCCACCTGCCAGCACCCGGCCCACGTCCCTCCAAACCCTTCCTATTCATATACCCATCCAAATGCCTTTTAAATGTAGCAATTGTACCCTCCACCACTTCCTCTAGCAGCTCATTCAATACACACACCACCCTCTGCATGGAAAGATTGCCCCACTGGCCTCTTTGATATCTTTCCGCTCTCACCGTAAACACCCCACCCCCGGGAAAAGAACTTGTTTGTTTACCTTATCTATACCCCTCATGATTTCATACACCTCTATAAGGTCACCTCTCAGCCTCCAAAGCTTTAGGGAACATAGCCCCAGCCTGTTCAGCTCAAATTCTCCAACCCTAGCAACATCCTTGTAAATCCCTTTCACGTTTCACAACATCGTTCCGATGGGAAGTAGACCAGAATTGCACGCAATTGCATGCCTAACCAATGACCTGTACAGCGGCAACATGACCTCTCAACTCCTGTACTCAATCGTTTCCCTAGCTTCCCACAGAGTTCTCAGGTACACCTGATCAGGTCTTCGGGATTTTAAACGCACTTTTATGCGTTTCAAGACATCCAGCACTTCCACCTCTGTAACCATTTAATCCCATGGAATTCATCAAATTATCGGTGTAAATATACTTTAGATGTTTTACCAGCTGTTAAATTTGAATTTGGAATATAATGATGATAATGCATTCATACCATTGCTTGGAAGTGGAACCCTTTTAACTACGCCAATCGTACTGGGTGGATCCTGTCTGTCTTCATGATGGCAAGTGTCCAAAACCAGGAGTCATAGTTAAAGGATAAGGAATAAACCTTTTTAATGCAGAAATGAGGTGAGCTTGCTTCACCCAAAAAGTGGTGGGCCTGTAGAATTCACAACCACAAAATGATTCAGGCCAAAACATTGTTAGTTCCTCTTCCCTGCTCTTTCCTCATGGTCCTGCAAATATATAAGTGGCTTTCTCATTGGCTTTGGAAAGCTATCATTAACATGGTGTTCCATCATCCATTGAAATAGTTGATATCTAACTGGAGCCACAAGCCTCAGAGTGGCACCAACGTCATGGGTTCAATTCTCACACTGGCTGAGAATACCACGAAGGACTGCCCTTCCCAACCGCTCCCCTCGTCCGAGGCCCGGTAAACCACAGGTTAAACTACCGCCACTTGTCCCTCTCTAATGAGAGCCCGGTGCTATGGTTCCCTAGGACGATGGTGACTTTACCTGCATACCAAGAGAACAAGACAACATGATATGGAAGAAAATGTCTCCCTAGTCATATTTTTGTAGGTAATCTTAATCCCATGTCAACCTTGTTGTAACTGGGAACAGTGTCACCCCAACTACCTCATTCGTGATCCCCCATGATTTTGAATGTTCCAGTGAATCTCCTTTTAACCCAATCTGTTGCAAGTAAAACCATCTCAAGCTCTCCAGAGTCTGCTGGATGTGAATGGAGGAGGCTCCTCCCTTGGTCTCATTCTGGTACTTATCCATCCGCAGCCTGGGCAACGCCATGACACGTGTACGGTTCTGGTCATCCTGCTCCAGAAAGGATGGTATTAAATCGGAGGGGGTTCTGAAGAGATTTACCAGGATGTTGCCGAGAAGGGAGCGTTCGAGTTATAAGGAGAGGCTGGATAGCTGGGACTTTTTTTTCCCTGGAGCATAGGAGGTTGAGGGGTGACCTTAAGAGAGAGGTTTATAAAATCATGAGGGGCATGGATAAGGTGAATAGCCAAGTTCCCTCAGGTGGGGGATCTTCAAAACTTAGGGGGCACATTTTTTAAGGTGAGAGCGGAAAGATTTAAAAGAGACACAACTTTTCCCACAGAGAGAATCACAGAATCCCGACAGCGTGGAAACAGACTCTCCGACCCAACAGGTCCACATCGACCCTCCGTAGAGTAACCCACCTAGACCCACTCCCCTACCCTATTATCCTCCACTTACCCCTGACTGATGTACCTAATATACACATCCCTGAATACTATGGGCAATTTAGCATGGCCAATTCAGCTAACCTGCACATCTTTAGATTGTGGGAGGAAACCGGAGCACCCGGAGGAAACCCACGCAGACACGGGGAGAATGTGCAAACTCCACACAGACTGTCGCCCGAGGCGGGAATCGAACCCGGTTCCCTGGTGATGTGAGGCAGCAGGGCTGACCACTGAGCCACCGTACCATCCCACAGTGGTTTGTATATGGAATGGACTGCCAGAGGAAGGGGTGGATGCAGGTATAGTTACAACAATTAAAAGACATTTGGATAGATACACGAATAGGAACGATTTAGAAGGATATAGGTCAAACACAGGCAAATGGGACAAGTTGGAGCAAAGCATCTGTTTCTGTGCTGTATGGCTCTAAGTGCCCAGAATTGGACACAATACTCGAGCAGGGGGACCTAACCCATTCATTAAAATTACCCTGTAATTCCAGAAGCTTCAGCATAGTCAACCTTACCACCCAGCTGTACCACGATTGCAACTTACTAGCTTCGTCATCTCCTGAACTGTGTTACCTGAAGGAATTCAGATTCAATGGAGACAGCAAGACTACTCAAGTAACCAAGGTCCTCAACTCACACGTATGTCTATATATACACACTCACACAGTAAGTCCATCCCCAAATGCAACCTCTGAACTGCAGGCCCCTCCTGTTCTCCATCATGGAACACACTACGTGAGCTGAGTGAGCGCGTCTGTTCACAAATATATCTGATAAATGCACAGCAAAAAACCTTCGCCTTATCAGAGGCAAACAGTGAATCATGCCCTTCTCAGCTCAGCTATCTCAGCTTCAAGCTAGGGGTTCGATATCCTGTGTTTGCCCATCGTGGCAAAACGTCGTGCTGATGGGCATGCCTTTGTTGATGCACACAGCAAGGTGATTTCATTTTGTAAATAAAGACGCCAGAGTTTTCACATTTCAACATATTCGATTGCACGGAAAGGGCAGCCAGCCCACTGTGAGCTGAACCCAGATCCCTGCTCCCACTCACCAACAGGTCATTCCCCGACCTGCGGTCTTGCGAAAAGCACCTCCCTTTCCTCAATTTGCTGATGAGACCACGATTCAGTCCAAAAGGGGCAATCGATGTGTCTCAATAATCACTGGCTTCATCAGCCAAAACAAGTGTTTTAAACACGTTCGGCTGCTCACTGTTCCAGCTCATGATTGACGTCAGCTCCAATTTCAAAAGAATCTCTGACCAGTGTTTACAGCATGTGTTCAGGCTCCACCGTTAATTTATCAGCGGGTTGCTAGATGCATTAAAGATAGAACATAATGTGCCCTATGAGGACAGACTGAGCAGGTTAGGTCTATATACTTTAGAAAAATGACAAAAGATCTCATTGCGGTCTGCAATGTTTGCTGTTTCGCATTAGAATTAATTGTCACTTCATCGAGATGTACAGCATGAAAACAGACCCTTCAGTCCAACCCGTCCATGTCGACCAGATATCCCAACCCAATGCCAGCACCCGGCCCATATCCCTCCAAACCCTTTCTATTCATATACCCATCCAATGCCTCTTAAATGTTGCAATTGTACCAGCCTCCACTACTTCCTCTGGCAGCTCATTCCATACACGTACCACCCTCTGCATGAAAAGGTTGCCCTTTAGGTCTCTTTTATATCTTCCCCCTCTCACCCTAAACCTATGCCGTCTAGTTCTGGACTCTCCCACCCCAGGGAAAATACTTTGTCTATTCATCCTATCCGTGCCCCTCATAATTTTGTAAACCTCGATAAGGTTACCCCTCAGCCTCCGATGCTCTAGGGAAAACAGCCCCAGCCTGCTCAGCCTCTCCCTATAGATCAAACCCTGGCAACATCCTTGTAAATCTTTTCTGAACCCTTTCAAGTTTCACAACATCTTTCTGATAGGAAGGAGACCAGAATTGCACACAATATTCCAACATTAGCCAACAATGTCCTGTACAGCTGCAACATGACCTCCCAACTCCTGTACTCAATACTCTGACCAATAAAGGAAAGCATACCAAACGCCTTCTTCACTATCCTATCTACCTGCGACTCCACTTTCAAGGAGCTATGAACCTGCACTCCAAGGTCTCTTTGTTCAGCAACACTCCCCTAGGACCTTACCATTAAGTGTCTAAGTCCTGCTAAGATTTGCTTTCCCAAAATACATCACCTCGCATTTATCTGAATTAAACTCCATCTGCCGCTTCTCAGCCCATTGGCCCATCTGGTCCAGATCCTGTTGTAATCTGAGGTAACCCTCTTCGCTGTCCACTAAACCTCCAATTTTGGTGTCGTCTGCAAACTTACTAACTATACCTCTTATGTACACATCCAAATCATTTATATAAATGACGAAAAGTATAGGACCCAGCCTTGTGGCATTCTACTGGTCACAGGCCTCCAGTCTGAAAAACAACCCTCCATCACCACCATCTGTCTTCTACCTTTGAGCCAGTTCTGTATCCAAATGACTAGTTCTCCCTGTATTCCGTGAGATCTAACCTTGCTAAGCAGTTTCCCATGGGAAACCTTGTCGAACGCATTACTGAAATCCATATAGATCACATCTACCGCTCTGCCCTCATCAATCCTCTTTAAGTACCTAGATACAAAAGAGAAATAAAAAAATGTTACACAACCTTACAGTGATTCATAGTACAAGTTAGGAAATAAGAAATAAAAGTTAAGATGATGCTAAAGGGGATTGACATAGTAGACGTAGAGGGAACGCTTCCTCTAGAATGAGGTGTCACGGTCTTGAGATAATTGGTATCAGATTTAAAAATGAGGAGGTAGGACTTCTCTCAAAGGGAAGGTGCGAGAATCTGTGGAATTCACTCCCCCAGAGTGCAGTGGACACCACCTCACTGAATAAATTTGTGGAGGTAATTTTTTTTTAAATTAGTAATCGGTTGAAGGGTATTGGGCACAGGTAGGTCAGTGGAGTTGAGACCAAGTCGAGATCAGTTGTGATCGTGTCGAATGATGTAGACTTAACGCCTACTCCTGCTCCTAGTTCTTAGTGCTGTGGGACAATTGAACGGTTTTGATCATCTTTCCGTAGGAAACATGTTAATGCACTTTAGGCAGCTTAGATTGGGCTGACTTGGCTGTCTTCTGGGATGAAGGGGTTGCCTTACATGGAAAGGTTGAGCAGGTGGGACCTGAACTCATTGAAGGATGAGAAGACAGGAGAGTGAAGTGAAAGCCACATTCCAATCATGGTTTTACTTACTGGCCGACAGCCTCAAAGGGTCAGCGGCTTTCTCATGCTCCTATTTCTTCTGTCCTTATGAATAATCGGGCGGTACGATGGTTAGCCTCACAGCACCAGGGTCCCAGGTTCGATTCTAGCCTTGGGCGACTGTCTGTGTGTGGAGTTTGCACATTCTCCCAGTGTCTGCATTGGTTTCCTCCCACAGTCCAAAGATGTGCAGGAGAGGTGAATTGGCTGTGCTAAATTGCCCATAGTGTTAGGTACATTAGTGAGACGGGAATGGGGCTGAAAGTGTTTTGCTGGAAAAGCGCAGCAGATCAGGCAGCATCCAAGGAGCAGGAGAATCGACGTTTCGGGCAGGAGCCCTCCTTCAGGCCCGAAACGTCGATTCTCCTGCTCCTTGGATGCTGTCTGACCTGCTGCGCTTTTCCAGCAACACACTTTCAGCTCTGATCTCCAGCATCTGCAGTCCTCACTTTCTCCTCAGAGGGGAATGAGTCTGGGTGGGTTACTCTTCGGAGGGTCGGTGTGGACTGGTTGGGCCGAAGGGCCTGTTTCCACACTGTAGAGAATCTAAATCTAATCAAAAAAACTGAGTGATCTAATAACTCAAAGCATAAGTGATCCAATATTAAATCCCTACCACCAGAAGTAACAATCCCTTGTGAGCCAGTGTAAGGAGATTTGGATCCCACAATGGAGTTCTGGATTCCTAAGAGAGGAGCGCATGTTCACTGTTATGTGCTAAATGCTTTTCAACATCCGACCCTGCATATTATCTCTCCTGTTTATCCCTTCAGACTATGAAGTCTCCTACCTAGTCTCACCACTCTCTACTATTCACACCCCATAACTATATCTTTTACTGTCTTATCAAGTCCAATTCCTCTCTCTTGCCCAACCCTGTAACCTCTAAAATTCCGCCCAGTTTATTCATACTCAATTTTGTACCCTTTAAATGTTCCACTAAGTCCAGTCTAACTTTCCCACCCACCCTCAAACCCTTTAATATCCTACCCACCCTAATCTCACTCCCTTTCATTCTTTGTACTCTACAATATCTCACCCAGTCAAATCCTGCTCTCTCATTCATCTAAATATGCTTTAACATCCCATCCAATCCAATATCACTTTCTTCCTCACTCCCCTTAATCTTTCATACCCCACTTCATCTAATTCCATTCTCTTTCTTACTCCCCACATCCATTAATGTCCTATCCAGTCTAATTCCACTCCCTCACTTTTTGTCCCCTTCAATACACCACCCAGTCTAATCCCACTCTGCAACTCATCCCAACATCCTTTAACATCCCACTCAATCCAATGCCATTCTGCTCCTCACGCCCCATACCCTTTAGTATCCCAGCCAGTCCAATCCAACTCTCTCACCCTTGAATATCTGACACAATCTGTTCCTATTCTCCCCCTCACAGTCTGCACCCTTTAATATCTCACTCAGGCAAATGCCACTCTCCCTCTCATTGCACAGGACAGAACTGCACACGTTTGGGAATTTCAGATATGTTGGGGAACTGGGCTCGTGCCCAACAACAATCCTGAATTATGATGAACGCAGTGAGTTTACAGTTATGCCTAGACCAATCAGGAGTGCTTGCTACAGATTGCTATTTAAAAGAGACCTCTAAAATGATGAGAGGAGCACCAACAAGTTCAGCAACACGATATGGACGACATTAAGAGTTCTGGGTTTTATTACTTAAACAATATACCATTGGAAAGATAGAACAAAGACCACATTCAGTCCTGCGAGAAGGTACAGCCACTCAACTGGATTGTAACTGATCTGTATCCCAACTCAGTTTCTCCTTTATACCAACTCCAACAAATAACGAGCAATCTTCCCTTTGAAATTCTCAGCTTGTGTAGCCGCAATTTTACTTCAAATTACGACCCTTCTCTCTTCCCTATTCCTGAGATGCTGCCTGACCTGCTGTGCTTTAACCAGCAACACATTTTCAGCTGTGATCTCCAGCATCTGCAGACCTCATTGCAGAACCAACTCTGGGCATCGGTTCTGAAACAAGGTTTACCGGTGGGGACTACTGAGAACAAAGACACGCTTTGTCTTGCACTCATCAGGAAGATGAACAAGTGCCACCAGTCCACAAGCTACAGCATTAGGACCCAGCCAGCTCCGTGAGGAGTGGTGCTGCCAAGCCCCTCGTGGTGACTGTCATTGAAACCCCCTTCCTGGTGCTTCCTCTAAACAACATGGAAGAGAACTGAGGCATCAGCTGAGAGGTGGGAGGAGTAGGGTCATCGGTGGGTGCTTGTCGGCAGGTAGTATTCAAGCCAGAAATGTTGTGACACACCTCCGGAGCAGGTGGGATTTGAACTCAGGCCTCCTGGCTCAGAAGACCACCACCACCGTGACACAACAGCCCTCCCAAAACCCAGCACCTCCATTTACTACAACGCCCTGGAATTGCTGCCTCAGACATTTTTGAATCTCCCGTTCCAGGATGTCAGGACTCCTCTCTGAAGCAGGTGGGGCCTGAACTCAGGCCTCCTAGCTCCGAGGTACAACAGCTCACCTATTCAGGGTATCACCAAATTTACAAACATTCTGCTCTTAAACAAATGTGATCCCCATATGGGGGTACAATGTTAAAGATCCAACTTGTGGTTAGCACTGCTCCCTCTCAGCGCCAGGGACCTGGATTTGATTCCAGCTTTGGGGGACTGTTCTCCCCATGTCTGTACGGAATTCCTCCAGGTGCTCTAGTTTCCGCCAACAGTCCAAAAGATGTGCAAGTTAGGTCGACTGGCCATGCTAAATTGCCCCATAAGGCCCTGGGAAATGGAGGATTGTGGGGATGGGGTGTGGTGGATCGGAGTGGGGTGCACTTTGGAGCGTTGAGGTGGACTCAATGGGCCGAATGCCCTCTTTGGCACTGTAAGGAATCAATGATTTAATGACATGAATGCGATGTATAAAACGTTGGCATGGCCACAAATTGAGAATTGTTTGCACTTCTGGCATCTGCATTATGAGGGATGTGACTGCCCTGGGACAGGGTGCAGAGATTTATCAGGATGCTGCCTGGGCTGGAGAGTTTCAGTTGTGAAGAGAGACCTGGCTTGTCTTCCATGGAGCAGAGGAGATTAAGGAGGGGCGGAGGGGGAAAACGTGATCGAGATGTATGAAGTTATGAGGGACACCAACAGGGTAGGCGGGAAGAAGCATTTCCCCTTGATGGAGAGATCAATGAGCAGGTAAGGGTCAGGAGGGGATGTGAGGAATTTGTTTCTCACCTAGACAGAGACGGGAATTTGAAACTCACTGCCTGTCAGAGTGGGAGAGGCAGAAGCCCTCATCACAGTAAAGTAGTATTTAACTATGCACTTGCGATGCCAAGGCTAAGGGCCAATTGCTGGAAAAACAGGTTCAAATGTTCAGGTGCTTGTTTCTGACAGGTGCAGACTTGATAGGCTGCAAGGCCTTTTTTTTTCCTGTGCCGTAGATCTTCATGACCCTACGCAAACATTTCCTCATTCTTACAAACAGCTATTTTATGTTGAACCGTTCCGAATCACTCACAGACTCCAGAATGGAAGCTGCTTGCAACCCGGGGTCTGCCTGTATAGGGAGCAAACACAAGTCTCGTTCTGAATGGAGGATAAGGTGGACTTGGTTTTGTTTTGATTCCTGATTAAACACAGCCACCCGCGCATCAAATCCAGTGAGAAGCATTGGACAGTATGGATATATAGTACAGTGTAGATTTGCCAATGAGTCAACTGCGACAGTCGGGAACTGAACCCAGAACAACTGCTTGGGAGGCAGCCATACTTACCAGATTATTTGCAAATCCTGTCAGGGACACTGCAATGACAACAACGGCGAGGGAAAGCGAGGGAGAGAACTAAATCGAAGTGGAGTTATAGAGGGAAAATATGGTACCCCAATCCTGAAGTGGTCACCTCCCTCTTAAGGCATCAAGAATGTTAGCGAATGTCACATGCACACTCTCCAAGGACACCCAGGCATGACCGTAAAGGCAGAGAGGAGTGTCGGTCCGCCTCTACGCCTGGACCTGTTGATGGTCACTTTGGCTGGGCCAAGGAGCACCACACTCTCCCCAGCATCTGCAGTCCTCACTTTCTCCTAGGAGCGCAGATTCATGTTCCTCTGGCCGCCCAGTTCCAGATCCCACCTGAGCCAGGGAAAACCACTTGGTTGCATCTCCCCTGCAGAGTCTGGTTAACAGTTTGGTTTGCTTGAAGGAGGTCCCCTATCACTCCTTTAAACACGAGAGAATACAGACCCAGTCTCCTTGATCTTTCCTCACAGGATGATGAAGGGCTTATGCCTGAAACATCGATTCACCTACCCCTTGGCTGCTGCCGGATCTGCTGTGCTTTTCCAGCACCACACTCAGATCTCCAGCATCTGCAGTCCTCACTTTCTCCATTCCTCACAGGGCAATCACACCATTCCAGGAATCGGTTTGGTGAATCTCCACCGCATTCCCTCTGTGGTAAATATATCCTCTCTTAGGTGCACCAAAACTCTACACAATATTCCAAGTGTGGTTGTGCCAAAGCTCTACACAGTGAGTTCCGGGGGAAGAGTCCCAGGCCAGGCCGGCGTGGGGACAGAGAGTTCCAGAGGAGAGCCCCAGGCCAGGCCAGTGTGGGGGCAGTGAGTTCCCGTGCAGAAACCCAGGCCAGGCCAGCATGGGGGCAGTGAGTTCCGGGGCAGAGTACTAGGCCAGGCCAGTGTGAGGGCAGTGAGTTCCTGTGCAAAGTCCCAGGCCAGGCCAATGTGGGGGCAGAGAGTTCCGGAGGAGAGCCCCAGGCCAGGCCGGTTTGGGGGCAGTGAGTTCCGGGGCAGAGTCCCAGGCCAGGTCAATGTGGGGGCAGAGAGTTCCGGGGGAAGAGTCCCTAGCTGGCTTGGGCGCACTAACTTCCAGGGGAGAGTCCGAGTCTGCATGGGGGTAGTGAGATCCAGGGGAGAGCCCCAGGCTAGGCCAATGTGGGGGCTTTGAGTTCCGGACGAGAGCCCCAGGCTAGGCCGGCATGGGGGCAGTGAGTTCCGGACGAGAGCCCCAGGCCAGGCTGGCATGGGGGCAGTGAGTTCCGGGGAGAGAGCCCCAGGCCAGGCTGGCATGGGGGCAGTGAGTTCCCTCAGTCCAGGCCAGTGTGGGGGCAGTCATTTCCCATGCAGAGCCCCAGGCCAAGCAGCGTCGGGGCAGGTAAGTGAGTTCCGGACAAGAGTCCCAGGCCGATGTAGGAGCAGAGAGTTCTGGGGCAGAGTCCCAGGCCAGGCCGGCGTCGGGGCAGTGAGTTCCGGGCGAGAGTCCCAGGCTGGTGTGTGGGCAGTGAGTCCCAGGGAGAGTCCCAGGCCAGGCCGCTGTGAGGGAGGCAAGTTTAGGCAGGTCCCAAGGGCTTGGTGCATAGACTACAAATTGAGGGCTTTTTAATAAGAAAATGTCTCTATTCTTTGTTCTAATGCTGAACTTTTATTTATGATCGCTGGACAAGTCTTAGTTATTCTGTACCGAGGTAGCCTGTACCTAAGACAACCCCAAAGTGACATTACAATTTTTCCCCTGCACTCATTCGAGTGCAGGTTACAATAAAGGCTTTTCTAAAAGCTAATCTAAAGGGAAGCGTATCAATCTCACCCTCGTGTTTCCTCAAAGTATTTTCAATAAGAATTGAGCAGAATGATCTCAAAGCCAGAGAAGAAATATTCCTGTAGTTTAGCAAACTGCTTGGCACTGACACCAGCACAGGCTCAGGCCCAAGTGACCAAAGCTGCATTTCGGAAACCACAATCAGTTCTGGCCTCCACACTTTGAAAAAAAGATTTCCTTACATCAGAGGCAGTACTGGGAAGGGTCAGTAAATTAGCCCCCCTCAGGTGACAGGGTGGTCCTAGGGCAAATGGCTTTGCAAATTCAACCGATAAAATCTGCAATGTACCTGGCCTGGTCTACATGTGACTCCAGACCCATAGCAACGTTGACTCTCAATTGCCAAATGAAATAGTCTAACAAGTCAAAGTCAATTAGGCGTGGTCACCAAATGTTGGTCTTGACTATAAATCAATACAACAGAGTACAGGCCCTTCAGCCCTCGATGTTAAGCCAACCTTTTATCTTACTCTAAGATCAAACTTATGAAAGAATAAATTGTAGACAAAATATAACAGTTTCTGTGTTACAACTCAAATGATGCAGATCAGTGATCAGACTAATAGTGGGAATCCTCTTACAGTACCACCTAATGGTGTCATCTAATTGAGTTACAAGAACATAACACTTAACCTGCCCGTGGGAAACAGTTACAAACATTTCATTTGAGGATTCCAACATGTTAAGAGTTTGCAATGTTCGTTAAATGTAAATTCGACGTTTCGGGCATAAGTCCTTCATCAGGAAGGCTTACACCCGAAACGTCGAATTTCCTGTTCCTTGGATGCTGCCTGACCTGCTGCGCTTTTCCAGCGACACATTTTCAGCTCTGATACTCCAGCATCTGCAGACCTCACTTTCTCCTCGTTAAATGGAAAGGCTACCGAACATCAGTCTGCCTTGAGAGGTGCTCAATGCTTTAAAAACTACAGCAACGACTTGAATTTATGTATCCCCTTGAAACAAGAAGACAGCCCAAAAGGTGTGTCAGAATTTATTGTGCCAGGTTCGAGGGGAATTCAAGTGGAATCACGTGAACTCAAGTAATCACTTCACCATGAATAAACATTGATACTTATATCGCAAGTATTGTGAAATGTTATTGTGGACTGGTTTAGGGCGTTCAACTAAGGTCAGTCAGCGACGCGAGATTTGGAATCCCTGCTTCATTTACGTAAAGATTAGATTTGATCTTCTGCTAAAGATGAGCTCTGCATTAATAGTTTGCCTCATTTATTCAGCACCATTTCTTTATCAGAGCCTTTTACAGCATGCATGGTCCTTGACCAGTCCACTGTGGCTGAGTTCCATCTCCCTGGCTCTATCTCCACAACTCAAATATTTTTCACCATTTCAAGCATTTATCTAATTCCCTAATTTATTTTGCTTCGAGCGGTGCATTCTAGATCACACCAACACCCTGTGTAAAGCTAATTCTCAACGCCTCCTCCAGCATTTTTGCCCATCCCCTGACTCCCCAAAGCCTGTCCACCATCTACAAGGCACAAGTGAGAAGTGTGGTGGAAAAGTCCCCTCTTGTTTGGATGGGTGCAGCTCCAATATCACTCAAGAAGCTCAACACCAAATGGTTATACCAATGCCTTGTCTGATTATTGCAAGACTTCCTTCCCAGATCATAGCAGAGTGCTGTACTATCGGAAGGGCAGTACTAAGAGAGTTCTGCATGGCTAAATAGGCATTACTGAAGGAATACTCCAGGCAATTGGTATCGAAGCTGCCCAAGTGTCAGAAGAATATTACTGAGAGGCCGTTGCACTGCTGGAGGGTATAGTACTGTGGGAACACTGCTCTGACAGAGGGACAGTACCGAGAGAACAGTGCAACGTCAGAGGGACAGTAATCACGGAGCTTGCACTGTCAGAAGGTCAGTTCTGATGGAGTATCACACTGTTGGATGGTCGGTCCTGAGGATGTACGACACTGTTGGAGGGGCAGTACTGAGGGAGTGCAGCACTGACAGAGTATGGTACTGAGAGAACATTGCATTGTCAGGGAGTCTGAGGCAGAGTATCTGAAGGGCAGAACTAAGGGGGGGTATTGCATTGACCAAGGAGCAGTACTAAGGCAAAACTGTATTGTTAAAGGGTCAGTAGTGAGGAGTGGTTGCACTGCTAGAGGTTCAGTATTGAGGGAGTGCTGCACTTGTCGGAGGGGTGGTACTGAGAGAGTGCTGTCCTCCAAAGATGCAGTCCTACAAGAGTGAAACACTGTTAGAAGTATCATCCTTTGGATAAATTGACGTCTCCGCATACCCCGATCAGGTGGATGTCAAAGCTCCCACAACCGCAACAAGAAGAGGGGAGTTCTCTCCGTGCCTCAGAAAATATTTATTCCTCAAATGACTCAGAAACTAATTTTTTTTTGCTGTTTGCAGGAGCTTTCTGTACATAATATCATCCCCGACTCCCCTGATATAGCAGTGACTACAATTCAAAGGTACTTAATTGGGCACAAAGCTCTTCAGGATATGCTCTGGTCAGGATAGGTGCAATATCAATGCAAAATCATTTCTTTGTAAAAATCACCAACAAGCAAACTCACAGCCACCACCTTGAGGTGCAATAATTAGGTGACTTAAAAAGAAGCCACTGGAGGATAAAGAGCAGCTCAGAGATTTACGCTTACAGGGACTACAGTTCTGTCAGTACTGGGTTGGAAACCAGAAAACTGCAGAAAATTTCATTGTCACATGGGCAATTAAATCAATTGCACAACTAATGGTTCCGAAACTGGCCGGTAAGAGGCTACACTAATGAAATTTTGTCTTTTGCAATCGAGGTAACAAATCAGAAGCTTCCTACCTTCAGCCTTGTGTCGCGCTTGGCCCTCCTAAAATTGCTTTCACTAAGTAACAAAGGTCCTCGCTATCTGATCAAACTCAGTAAAATATACACAGTGGTTCTAATGCAGCACGTCTCCTGAAACAAGATCACACACAAAAAAAAAATGCTCATTCATTCTCAAGGACAATTTTATTAATCTTGAATTCCCCTTTTCTGACGAGCTACTTAAAATCAGATTACTCAAGAGCACAAACAGGAACATTTAACTGTGTGAAAAACCCACAGTTTGTAAACGGGTTAGTTGTTACTACTCTTGGCTTTCAGCACGAGGTTGTGGGCCCTACTCGAGTCCCACTGGAAAGATTTGAGAATAAGAACGTAGGCTCGCAGTACCAGCGGAGGAGTGCATATGTTTGCAGGGATCTTCTTTCACATGAACTGATGTCCCTGATTTTCTCTCTAAAGGATCCCACGGTACAACTTCAAAAGGAGGACAGAGCAGTCTTTTCCGACGTCCAGTTGTCTGTACCACCACTCTTGCAACACCACAAAAACAGATTATTTGTTCGTTATTGTACTGTAATCCGTGAGAGCTTGGCAGCAACCACACGAAGCTCTAGGCCTTATATGTTAGAATCATAGAATCTCTACACAGTGTGGAAGCAGGCCTCTCTGCCCATCAAGTCACGCCAAAGAGCATCCCACCCAGACTGATGCCCCTACCCTGTATTTCCCATTGCTAATCCACCTAGCCTGCACATTCTTGGACAATTTAGCACGGCCAATCCACACTAACCTGCACATCTTTGGACAGTGGGAGGGCACTGGAGCGCCCAGAAGAAACCCACTTAGACACGGGGAGAATGTCTCTGTAGAGACTGCACAGTCGCCGAGGGTGGAATTGAACCTACGTCCCTGGCGCTGTGAGGCAGCAGTGCTAACCAGCCTAACCCAGGTAGGAGATATCAATCTTTAGGGGTGGATGCAGCACATTTTCACCCAAATGACCCCCGGGCTTAAAAGAGGGCGGGCTCCACAAATTGGACTTGAATCCATTCCAGAAGAGATTCAGATGTGATCCAATTGATCACCATTAAAGGATCCAAGATGACAGTGAGAGAAACTGGCTGCGACATTTCTGACGTCACGTCAATGGCTGGACTTCATTGGAGGCAAAGAGCATTGGAACACCCTCAGATCACAAACCGTGCAATATTTTGAGATAATAACAGAAGGGGAGTTCTGCAAGAAAATAAATTACCAAGGTTCCCCTTTTTGACAAAGCCACAGATTCCTGTTTCCACATGAAACCCAACAGTGGAATTATTGGCCCTTACTTGCCTCTCCCCCTCACCGCCTGGAAGGTACCCTGCGACCACACATTCTCCAATGCTCACACTCCAACACAAGACACGAACAAATCCAACGATGTACCTCTGGAAATGAGCTCTGCTGTTTGATTCCTTGGCCCAGCAGCGAGCAAGAGCTTCATTGAGAGGGTGGCAGTGTACTGAAGGGCTACGGGGTATCTGTGGCAAAGTAGTGTGGCGCGTCGGCCCAGCTACAAACCTGCTCCTGGGTGACCACTATTTCCTCTGCTGGTGGTGCTGCTGCTGGGGCAGGGGGAAGTGGGTACAAGCTGGTGGGGCTGAGTGGCCTCAGCATTTTGTCCTATGTTACAGCGATAGCAAGTCAAATTAACCCCTGTGGGATACCACAGAGCACACTTTTCCCCTCCATTTAATTTAACCTTTGCCCCTCTGCTTGCTATACAATAGCCATCCCACATCTCCTTTCTCGTGACGGGAATCAAGATTACTAAAATAAAACTCTCTTAGTTAGAATCATGCCCCCCACAAAGGAAGACAGCTGTTGTGGACTAGTTTTGAAGGAGAGTCATACTAGGCTTCAAACGTAAACTCTATTTCTCTGTCCTGATGCTGCCAGACGTGCCGAGTCTTTGCTGTGCACAACTTAAAATCCAACCTGCCATGCACCCCGTGTCAAAACTAATCCCACTGCCCCGCGCTCCCCCCACAGCCCTGTTTCAATCCCCAAACTAATCCCACTGTCCCACTCTCTCCCCATAGCCCTGTATCAATCCCCAAACTAATCCCACTGCCCCACTCTCTCCCATAGCCCTGTATCAATCCCTAAACTAATCCCACTGCCCCACTCTCTCCCCATAGCCCTGTATCAATCCCTAAACTAATCCCACTGCCCCACTCTCTCCCCATAGCCCTGTATCAATCCCTAAACTAATCCCACTGCCCCACTCTCCCCATAGCCCTGTATCAATCCCCAAACTAATCCCACTGCCCCACTCTCCCCCATAGCCCTGTATCAATCCCCAAACTAATCCCACTGCCCCACTTTCTCCCCATAGCCCTGTATGAATCCCCAAACTAATCCCACTGCCCCACTCTCTCACCATAGCCCTGTATCAATCCCCAAACTAATCCCACTGCCCCACTCTCTCTCCCCATAGCCCTGTATGAATCCCCAAACTAATCCCACTGCCCCACTTTCTCCCCATAGCCCTGTATGAATCCCCAAACTAATCCCACTGCCCCACTTTCTCCCCATAGCCCTGTATGAATCCCCAAACTAATCCCACTGCCCCACTCTCTCCCATAGCCCTGTATCAATCCCTAAACTAATCCCACTGCCCCACTCTCCCCCATAGCCCTGTATCAATCCCCAAACTAATCCCACTGCCCCACTCTCTCTCCCCATAGCCCTGTATGAATCCCCAAACTAATCCCACTGCCCCACTCTCTCACCATAGCCCTGTATCAATCCCCAAACTAATCCCACTGCCCCACTCTCTCTCCCCATAGCCCTGTATGAATCCCCAAACTAATCCCACTGCCCCACTTTCTCCCCATAGCCCTGTATGAATCCCCAAACTAATCCCACTGCCCCACTCTCTCCCATAGCCCTGTATCAATCCCTAAACTAATCCCACTGCCCCACTCTCCCCCATAGCCCTGTATCAATCCCCAAACTAATCCCACTGCCCCACTCTCTCCCATAGCCCTGTATGAATCCCCAAACTAATCCCACTGCCCCACTTTCTCCCCATAGCCCTGTATGAATCCCCAAACTAATCCCATTGCCCCACTCTCTCTCCCCATAGCCCTGTAGCGATCCCCAAACTAATCTCACGGTCTTGTCTTCATTTATCTGTCGTATTAAAATACAACATAAAACATGCAACGTCCATGTGACTGCAGACCCACAGCAGTGCAGTTGACCCTTAGCTGCCCTCTGAAATAGTCAAGCAAGCTGTTCTGTTCACACTGCGATGGGAAATAAATACTGGCCTCGTCAGTGACAAAGTAAATTAATAATGTGAAGGAATTCCTCCCTGTTTGTTATTGTAGGAACTGTTTCCCAAAGTAACCTTTTGTTTACTTTTAGCAAACGAAATCTATTTTTCCCTACAGCCAGCGGTCCAAGATTTTTAAACCATCGGGCAAGGCGATCTCAAGGGGAGACGAATAGGAACATTAGCATTCGGGAGAGCAGGCCGTTTCTGCAAACCGGCTCCAGGGATCAGTTCATAAAGGGAGCCCCATGGGGTGTACTGTCAACAAACAGCTTACAAAAAGGTGGGAAGTGATGGACGAGAGGTGGCTGCTTTTTCCCAATGAGTAGAACAGCCTCCTTCTACACTGCCAGGGTCAATGACTTTCCATGCTCATTTCGAGAGCTTGCCGGGAGTGCGCGCTCCAGGCAAGTTTGGAGGTGGGGAGGAGGAGTGTCACCAAAGCTGCATTTTACTGGATAGAAGGGTGAGGGAGTGCATTGCAAACCAAGTTTAGCATTCCAAATATTTAACCAGTTCGTCAACTGTAAATAGACCTGCACGCAGGAATAACCAGCTCAATTTCGACAGACAATGCAATCTGTTGACCCGACCCAAGCCAGTCACAACTGCATTCCCCGTTTCCCGCTGCAATTATGACCAATTTAAAATAATCCCTTTTCTGGACAGTTTGACCCCAAACTTATCCCAACAATAACTGGAAGCCCAACTCCAGGGAAAATGCTTTTGCAACCTCAGGACACCGAGAGCTCTCCGCGGCCACAGTTAAGCTTTTTTCGTTGAAAAAACAAAAAGAACTCCGGCTGCTGGAAATCAGAAGCAAAAACGGAATCAGAAACTGCTGGAAAAAAAACTCAGCAGGTCTGGCAGCATCTGTGGGAAACGAACCACAGCTAGTACTTCCAGTCAACGTGACCCTTCCTTAGAACTCATCTGAGTGAAGGGCTCCAGTCTTGAGGAAGGGTCACTGGACCCGAAATACTGACTCCGATCTCTCTCCACAGATGCCGTCAGACCTCTTATTGAGCTTTTTATATGTTGCACAGACACAACGCTGCAGCCATAATGCACGCAGCAAGCTGCCACCAACAGAGACACATATCCCGGCTTCTCCACAAACCAGGCCAGGGGATCGCGGGAGGTGGGTGGTCTTGGCTTAAAGTCCGTTTGACTTGCAAGAATGAGTCGAACAGGAGACTCCTTTCTGAGAGACAAATAAAGAAAGCCTAGATCTGGATGACTTCAGAACTAAGCAAAGGGATTCCACCTCAGCACACTGTCAGGGAACCAAAATGGTCTGGAAGAGAACTCTTTACCATACTTGCCTCAGAGGCAGCAGGAATTTGGATAGGCACATGAACAGCAAAGGTTTGGGGGGGGAAAAAGGGGGGGTTATAGGCCAAATGCAGGCAAGTGGGACAAGTTAGACTTGGGAACATGGTCGCCATTGACTAGTTGGACCGAGGGGTGTGTTTCCAAGCTGTATGACTCTGTGTGTACTTTCAAAATGGTCGAAGCACAGCAACCACTCGACAAGAAACAAAAGCTCCTTCGCCCACGTGCCCTTCTATCTTTGGAATGGCACCTTTCCACGTCTTTTTTTTAAAACTTCACTTGTTCCAGAAAGTTGGCAAATCCGCACAACGTACCATCAGGTTCACTGGTGCCTCTGTTACATTGCTGATCCACACCGAACCCTGTCCCGGAACCTTTAAGTCCCTCTGCCGTCTTTCCCAATCTCTCTGACCTTCTAGAAATAGGGGAGGTAGGTGCAGGAGCTGGTCACAGCTGGGATCTGTCAGGCCCCTGCAGTGTACATGCGGGATCCTGGCTGACCCAGCAATGGCCTATTCCTCCTTCCAGTCTATAACCGTTGACTCCCTCATCAATCAAAAGAACCTTTTGCCCCAGCTTCCACTGCTCTCCAAAAATGAAAATTCCATGAACTAACGATTCTCAGAGAGAAAAAAAGAATTCCCCTTCCCACCGATCAGAAATCTCTTATCCTTAAATGGTGACCCCCATCACCCTGCCCAGTGGAAACATCCTGCTTTTCACCCTATGGTTTCCTCTCGGGATCTTGGATGTCTCGACCAGATCACCTGTTATTTTACTACAACCTATGGCGGCAGGTCTGACCTGCTCAGTTTTGTTCATAAGCCGTTCATCCCAGGAGTGGAGTCGACTGAGCTTTCTGCCAATTGCTTCCGACAAAATTCCAGGTACTTTCCAACCAATCCACCCAGAGGTTATTACATACCTCTGGAGCAGACAGGGTCTGAACCTGTGGCTCCAGGCTCAGAGTTGAGAGAGAGTGTGGTGCTGGAAAAGCACAGCAGGTCAGGCAGCATCCGAGGAGCAGAAGAGTCGAAAGCCCTTCATCAGGAAAAGGGACACTGTCACTGCAGCATAACAGCCTCCAATGAAACACAATTTGTGGGCGGCACGGTGGCACAGTGGTTAGCACTGCTGCCTCACAGCGTCAGAGACCCGGGTTCAATTCTTGCCTCAGGCGACTGACAGTGTGGAGTTTGCACGTTCTCCCTGTGTCTGCGTGGGTTTCCTCCGGGTGCTCCGGTTTCCTCCCACAGTCACAAAGATGTGCGGGTCAGGTGAATTGGCCGTGCTAAATTGCCCGTAGTGTTAGGTAAGGGGTAAATGTAGGGGTATGGGTGGCTTGCGCTTCGGCAGGTCGGTGTGGACTTGTTGGGCCGAAGGGCCTGTTTCCACACTGTAAGTAATCTAATCTAAACAATTATCTCCTCTTTCCACACTGTACTGCAGGAACAGCCCACACCAATACACTATACAACTGGAGCAAAATATCCTTATTTTTAGATTCCATTCCTCAACAATAAGTGACATCATTCCTCTGCATGTTGCATCTGTGTACTACGGTTTGGTGAGTCATGGCCCCCAAATCCCTCTGTCTGCAATGCTGAGAGGTTAAAGAACTCAACGTGTGGGTTTGGGGGGAGGAGGAGGCTTAGGGGTCAGAGCCCACAATAGCACTCAGGTGAAGAGGAATTTCAAGGGGTGGTCAATCATTGAATTTTCCACCTCCAATAAGGAGTATGCTCAATTCAGTGACTGACACGGTTCAATAAAGGCATCAAAGGATACAGGGATAGTGCGGTAAAAATTAGGTTTAGTTAGAAGGTCAGCCATGATCTCGGTCAGTGGAGCAGGACCCATAGATCCGAATGAACGGTCCCTATTTTTATTTCCCTTATTGTTAGTTGTATCTCAGTGACCCATGCACAAAGTGGCAAAGGGCACTGGCAATCTAGCGACGGGTGTGGGGTGGAATTTTCAAATGTACATGAATGTGGACGTGTGAGCCTAATAATTGGGTTATAGGTAGGTGATGGGCCATTGTCGTATTGCTCAAATATTAATCCACAGACTCAAACAACGTGCTTGGGATCTGGGTTCGAATCCCATTGTAGCGAGATGACAGAAATTGAATTTGAGAAATGGAATGGAGGGTCTCATGATGTCTGCTAAAGTGTTGCCGAGTATTGGAAATACCCGTCTGTTCACTGGTGCCCTTCAGGGAAAGGTAACTGTCATTCTTACCCAGTTGGTGACTGCAGTCCCAAATCAATGTGGTAGGGTCTTAGCTGTCCTATGGGCAATTAGGGATGGGCAATAAATGGTGTCCCAGCAAGCAACACCCACGGCCTGCAAATAAATAAAAGCCATTGCTCTTTGGGGTGTTCAATCAGCAAAATGCCTCCTCCATCTCTCAGCGGAGAGAGGGACACGAACTGGTTAGTGGGGGCTCCAGTGTCAGAGGTAATGCAACCTTCCCTTTGGGCTTGTCTAACCCCTGTCTAATCTTTTCAAGGTGTCTGATAAATAGTAACCAAGTTCTACTTCAGTGCAAACATCAATATGTTTTTCTGTCTGACCTTTGGAGTAGGAGACTGCTTTCTCTTGACAGTGGGGGGCGGGGGGGGAGGGGGTGTCTGAACAGTCGAGATTTGTGATAAATTGAAATGGCCTGCGATAAGGGCAGAGCAATCGATATTTGAGATAAATGGAAAGGTCAGGGACAAAAGGATAATCAAACGCACTCTGTCCCGGTAGAGCAGAAGAAGAGCGAGTTACCTACTGGGCTACACAAAGCATGTGTGAGCAAGGGAACGAGTAACAGTTTAAACCTCAGTGTAGGTGGGATGGGCTTCAGATTAGTATGACAGGGCGGCGCAACATCGAGGGCCGAAGGGCCTGTACTGCGCTGTAATGTTCTATGTTCTATGAGCTGGGGAATGAATCTCAAACAGCACAAGGTCCTCTTAGGATATTACTCTGGACTTGAAGGAAGATGGAAAAGGTGGAATGGATGGGCATCTGAGGAGCAGGAAGTCGGCATTTGACCGCTCAAGGCCACTGTGCCATTCAATAAAGTCATGGTAGACCGAACAGAGTCCTTAACTCCACCTTCCCGCCAACTCCGCCCACCCCCCCAGGCAAAGAAACAAAAGGCAAGTGGACTAGAAAGACCTACACCAGGATCATGACCAGCCCGAAAGCAAAGGGGCCAAAGTGAAATGGGAAAGAAGAGACTCAAAGGAAAGAGGTTTCAGGTTTAAGATCATTAATCTCCAGAATGCTGTAAAGTGCCAGGCGAAAGTCGAGCTACTACTCCTTAACCTTACACTGGAAGGTTAAGGAGTACTCCAGTTGCACTGGAATACTGCAGAGACCAAGGTCGGAGAGGGAGGACTGCACCCGGGTCACAGGAGGGTGCTAGCATGATGCTATTGTCATTGGACTAAAACTCCAGAAGGCCAAGCCAATATCCTGATAGAGGGGTTCAAACCCCATCACAGTACCTTATAAATCTGGAACACGGCAAGATGGTAGTGGAGTAGGACACTCCAGCCTAATCCTAACCCTATCCCTGACCTAACCCTGTCCCTGATCCGATCCCTGACCCTGACTCTAACCCTCGTCTGCTCCACCCACTCTTCTTCTTCTTTCTCTTCCCTTTGTCTTCCTCCTTATCTTCTTCACCTTCTACTTCTCCTCCTTGCGACTCCTGGCCTCTGACGACCCCAGTGAGGAGCATTGATCTATGACCTCTGGCTATTGACAATGCCTGGCCTGGACTCTCACCACTCCTCCCACCAATAAACGGACAGACAGGTGCTGAGGGCCTGAAAGGAGGCCCTCTGCAAAGCAGCCACACTGTCTGCACTTTGTCTCCCTCCTAGAGAGGGGACCACACTGCCAACAGTGAATACAACAGACTCAATCACAAGGAAGGCACTCCCCAAGCAGCTGAGATCTCGGATGGTGGTCTTTTTCTTTACCAGTACAGGTACTGTGGCAAAGGCAGGCCATGTGGCAGTGACAGGGAAGGATCACGGGATCACAGAGAATGCCACCTTGAGAATGGAGCAAAGCCAGGGAAAAAAGGAGAGGAGACTCAGAGATAGAAAGAGCAAGTGAGCATGAGCGCTCAGAGAGAGCGAGCGAGCCCTCAGAGAGAGCGAGCGAGAGTGAGCGCTCAGAGAGCAAGAGCGCCAGCGCTGAGAGAAAGAGCGAGATCTTGAGCATCATGTTGGAGGTTGTAGAAATGGAGGTGGGGGATAAGGGTTGGTGGAGGGTGATAAATCCAAACAGCTGGCAGGAACCCATTCATTCACGGTGGAAAGAGGAGGAAGCAAAAAAGTCCGCGAAAAGGAACAGGCAGGAACCTAGGCCACATCACCAGCAGCGAAGGGGATTGCTGCATTGTGGACAAAGGGAGGGACAGTAAGGCACGATCTGAATGAATACAAAAGAGATGCAGAAATAGCAGAATGCAAGGGAATCCTGAAAGAAAATGGAAGAACATCAAAACAATTCAATTTTGGGAATTAAAATGTTGTCCAAGTAACTGTGGGAGTCAGTGGGATTATACTGAATATTCAGCGACAGCCTATCACCAAAATGGAGACAGTGCAGGAAAGAGTCAGAGATAGCTTCAAATTAAAGGGTGGTAGGTATAGGACTGATGTTAGGGGTAGATTCTTTACTCAGCGAGTCGTGAGTTCATGGAATGCCCTGCCAGTAACAGTGGTGGACTCTCCCTCTTTATGGGCATTTAAACGGGCAATGGGTAGGCATATGGAGGAAAGTGGGCTAGTGTAGGTTAGGTAGGCTTGGATGGGCGCAACATCGAGGGCCGAAGGGCCTGTACTGCGCTGTATTTTTCTATAGATCATTTGAAGACAAGAGAGACATGGGAAATTGAAAAGCCAAGTCAATGCAGGTTTGTAATTCAGCACAAACCAGAGACACTTGTTAGTATTTTGTTAATTGTACTCTCCCCATGTCAATATGCAGCAAGATTGAGGCAATGTCAAGGTGTGAGCTCGTCAGTGCCAATTAATATTTGCTCTGGGAGGTGGGAGGGTGGGGTGGGGCTTCCTACCACTTGTCCTGCCAAGCAGAGGCTTAAACTATCCTGTTGGGGAAAGGGAGGCTGAGAGGAACTCACTGTCCACGGCAGGTTGAGTGAGGGGGGGGGGGGGGGGTGTTTGAAGTGATTGAGCAAGTGAGACAGAGACACAGGGAGACAGAGAGAATGGGAGGGAGACAGAGAGAAAGGGATGGAGACGGAGAGAGAGACAGAGGGACAGAAAAACAGACAGATGGAAGGAGACAGGAAGGCATGTAGAGAGAAGACAGCAGTCTGGAGTGTGAATTTTGATCGGCGTAAGAAAAGGGTCTTAGACTTTTCCCTCTGGTCAAACGGAGTAACTTTCACTCTGCAGCCACACAAAGTCCAAGCCGTTAAAACAGTGTTGCGGGTAGAACAGAGTTTAGGAAATAGTAACCAAAAGACTATAACAGAAACGTACTTTAAACCTCCAGTGACTCCCATGATAGTGGAATTTAGCAGCCGATAACTGGCGGGCGCTGCACTTTACAAGGCTGCAACTGGGTTAGATTCCAAGCCCTTTGTTATTTATTGATAAATCTGGAGTTACACCAATACTTGTCACCACCTCAACTGAAGCTGGAATGTCGACTCATCAGCACCCACTTTGTCCCAGAGCAAGAATTCAACAGTAATACTCATTGGGTTGGGGGGCACATACCTTTCATCCCTCCCTGTTCAGATAAGTGGGCAAGCCACCAAACGGTGCTGCTTAGAGCACGTCACTGGCAGAGAAACACAGGGAGTGAGCTGTTTGCGGTCCTTCTGTGTGCATGTCTGTCTCCCATGACTCATGGATGCTGTGTGACTCAGGTAAACATGAAAAAAGACATCAAATGATTACCTGAAAGCCTGTCTTGCAGCACTGCAGTGAGAGCAGCCAGATCTTCTGAGCTCTCGGTCCTAGACTTATGTCAATCCAGAGAATGCCAGACACGGGCGCCTCCTGGTGCAGTGACCCACAGGCTCCGGCTCCAGCTCCAGCTCCGAGACCCACCCCAGTCACCAATGGCCAAGGTTGGTGCAAACGGACGAACCACCAATGCAGAGTTGAGCACTTGGGTCCTTTAAGCCGGCTATCATAACTTGGCTGGAGTGTAGCCTCTGCTCCACACCCTCACCTCGCCCTGCGACGCCACCAGACTCCCATGTTTGAATCCAATAACATCAAAAGCACTCAGTGACCACGCCTCCACCAAGCTCCGAGGAAGAGACAACTCTGAAGATTCGCCGCCCTCAGAGAAGAACATTTTACCTCCTCCAAATCTTACCCCTGACCTTCAAATCCCTCAGTGCCTATACATGACCAAAATGTGACAAAGCAGGTTAATTATCAACCTCCAAATCCTGCAAAAACATGGGTCAGGACACATCAGATAACATCCCCACCCCCCCACTCTTTTCCTCGCAGAACCCTTGCGACCTTCTGTCCCAAGTCCCCTGTTGAACCATGTGTGTTAAATTCACACCTTCAATAGTTCAGCCCTCCTCCATTTCTGGGCTGGGCCTGCCGGCTTGGATTACAGGTTCACATCTTTGGAACGGGGCTGGACCCCAGGAGCTTCCGACTCTTCAAGTGGAAATGACAGTCTGCAACAAAATCACGGACTCCCGACCCTAGCACAGACTCGGATTCTCAGCCTTGGCACTGACCCGGCGAGGTGTCCCCTCGACTCAGCCTGGCGTCCTCCTCCTCCCCCTCCCCCCCGGTTCAGCATGGCACCCCCTCGGCTCAGCGAGACACACCCTCCGCTCAGCCTGGCGTCCTATTGGTCCAGAATGATGGTCGCTCCGCCACCCAGTGTGACCTCACTTCCAGTCTTGAGGCAACTCAATGCCCAATGCGGACTGGAGGCAAGGTGCCAGCATGGGCTGGATTGGAAAGACTGCTATTCTGAGCATTTTATTTCTCTACTTGTCTCATTTATTCCTATTCTACGCCGGACCTTTTAATTTCTTTATTTGACTTTTTCTTTCCCCTTTAAGAAGTTGTACTGAAGAATGTGCACTAGGGTACCTTGTACCTAAAACGGCGCCGTCAGTGGCGACTTGTAAACTTTTCACTGCCCTCATTTGAGTACATGTGACAATGAAGCTCATTCGATTCAACTCAAAAGACATGAGCTTGTTGCACGGTGCTTAACCTGAGTGCTGCTGTATAAACGCTCGCTTTGTCCAAATTGCTGATGGTGGCTCTGACAACCATCGCTGACTGTCCGAAAAGCTCATCTGGTCCATTAGTGTCCCTTTAAGGAAGGAAATCTGTCGTTCTTACCTGGTCTGGCCTGCATGTGACTTCAGACCCACAGCAATGGGGTGGAAACTTTGGAATGACCTCAGCTCAGTGAAGGGATGGGTTGAAAAAAGGGCTGGCGTTGCTTGTGACTGCATGAAAGCATTACAAATAAAGAATCTTACAAACTCCTCCTAAACATTGCTGAGCAGGTCGAGTACAGCACAATTGTTGAAGAACAACTCACGGCATGAAGTGAATCAGCATTTCAGCTCAAATTCAGCCCCGCCACATGTTAGAAAGGTGCAGCGAGATAAATCCTCCACTATCTGACAGTCAGCCCCTGACCTCAAGCTCCAGAGTCAAGTTTCAATTCTTTCAGTGGGAGATAAGGACCAGAAATGTGGGCTGCAGAAGGGAAGGTCACAAAGAATGCGTGTGTGTGTGCGTGTGTGAGAGGAGAGAGAGACAGAGAGAGAGAGAGAGAGAGAGAGAGAGAGAGAGAGAGAGAGAGAGACACAGAGAGAGAGAGAGATAGAGACAGAGAGAGAGAATATCCCTTTGAAACAGGGAGCTCGTCCCCTCCAGCACACTGTAGTTACACAGTCCAGTTTAAAAGTGTCCAGTGCATCAGCCTTTCTGAAGGAGCATTTTTTCTGCACATACATTTGGAGATGAATGCCTTCATTCCTTGCTCACTATTCCAGCCTATCTTCAGATCTCTGCCTCTCCCTCTTCAGCCATCACATAATCATGAATAAAACATCTTCAGCCATCACATTCTATCTTAGTGATTACTGTTAACAAACGCAGAGATACAGCAGCTCCAACAGCAGGTCAGAGAGTAGGAATTCTGTGGCGACTAACTCATCTCCCACCTCCCACCTCCCCCAAAGTCTATCCATCATCCACAGGCACAAATCAGGAGGGTGAAGAATATACCCACTAACTCTCGCTTGCCTGAATAAGGGCAGCTCCAACAACACAATCAACTGGACGCTAGATGCTATCCAGGTCAAAGTAGCCCAACTGGATTGGCACCCCATCCATCACGTTCAACATTTCAAGGTCTTCAACACCTCAACACTCTTACCCGACACACGACGAATGAGCTGTGGTAGGATTTGAATGCAGGTCCACAGAAATTAGTTGAGTTTTTGGATTTCTAGTCAAAAAGGTGTGGCGCTGGAAAAGCACAGCAGGTCAGGCAGCATCCGAGGAGCAGGAGAGTGGACATTTTGGACATACACCCTTCATTAGGAATGTAGATTCCAGATGAAAGGCCGATTGCCCAAAACGTGGATTCTCCTGCTCCTCGGATGCTGCCTGACCCGCAGCGCTTTTCCAGCACCGGACTCTCAACTCTGTCACCAGTCAGGAGAAAGTGAGGGCTGCAGATGCTGGAGATCAGAGCTGAAAATGTGTTGCTGGAAAAGCGCAGCAGGTCAGGCAGCATCCAAGGAGCAGGAGAATCGACGTTTCGGGCATGAGCCCTTCTTCAGGAATGAGGAGAGTGTGCCAAGCAGGCTAAGATAAAAGGTAGGGAAGAGGGACTTGGGAGGGGGCGTTGGGAATGCGATAGGTAGAAGGAGGTCAAGGTGAGGGTGATAGGCCAGAGTGGGGGTGGGGACGGAGAGGTCAGGAAGAGGATTGCAGGTTAGGAAGGTGGTGCTGAGTTCGAGGGTTGGGACTGAGATAAGGTGGGGGGAGAGAAATGTGGAAACTGGAGAAATCGGATTTCATCCCTTGTGGTTGGAGGGTTCCTAGGCGGAAGGTGAGGCGCTCTTCCTCCAGCCGTTGCGTTGCTATGGTCTGGCGATGGAGGAGTCCAAGGACCTGCATGTCCTTGGTGGAGTGGGAGGGGGAGTTGAAATGTTGAGCCACGGTTGGGTTGGTTGGTGCGGGTGTCCCGGAGGTGTTCTCTGAAGCGTTCCGCAAGTTGACGGCCTGTCTCCCCAATATAGAGGAGGCCACATCGGGTGCAGCAGATGCAGTAAATGATGTGTGTGGAGGTGCAGGTGAATTTGTGGTGGATATGGAAGGATCCCTTGGGGCCTTAGAGAGAAGTAAGGGGGGTGGTGTGGGCACAAGTTTTGCATTTCTTGCGGTTGCAGGGGAAGGTGCCGGGAGTGGAGGTTGGGTTGGTGGGTCTGATAAGGGAGTCACGGAGGGATGGTCTTTTTGGAACGCTGATCGGAGAGGGGAGGGAAATATATCCCTGGTGGTGGGGTCCGTTTGGAGGTGACGGAAATGACGACGGATGATGTGATGTATATGGAGGTGAGTGGGCTGGTAGGTGAGAATCAGTGAGGTTCTATCCTGGTGGCGATTGGAGGGCGGGGCTCAAGGGCGGAGGAGCGGGAAGTGGAGGAGATGCGGTGGAGAGTATCGTCTGGGGGGAAATTGCGGTCTTTGAAGAAGATTGCCATCTGGGCTGTACGGTATTGGAACTGGTCCTCCTGGGAGCAGATGCGGCGGAGACGAAGGAATTGGGAATATGGGATGACGTTTTTAAAGGGGGCAGGGTGGGAGGAGGTGTAGTCTAGGTAGCTGTGGAGGTCGGTCGATTTATAGCAACTGTCAGTGTTGATTTACCTGGACCGTCTCAGACTCCTTCCTCCCCTTCCTAGACCTCTCCATTTCCATCTCGAGCTTCCAAATCAACACGGACATTTACTATAAAGCGACCGACTCCCACAGCTACCTAGACTACACCTCCTCCCACCCTGCCCCCTGTAAAAACGCCATCCCATATTCCCAATTCCTTCGTCTCCGCCGCATCTGCTCCCAGGAGGACCAGTTCCAATACTGAACAACCCAGATGGCAATCTTCTTCAAAGACCGCAATTTCCCCCCAGACATGATCGACAATGCTCTCCACCGCATCTCCTCCACTTCCCGCTCTTCCGTCCTTGAGCCCCGCCCCTCCAATCGCCACGAGGACAGAACCTCACTGGTTCTCACCTACCAGCCCACCAACCTCCGTATACAGCATATCATCCGTCGTCATTTCCGCCATCTCCAAATGGACCCCACCACCAGGGATATATTTCCCTCCCCTCCCCGATCAGCATTCCAAAAAGACCACTCCCTCCGTGACTCCCTTGTCAGATCCACACCCCCCACCAACCCAACCTCCACTCCCGGCACCTTCCCCTGCAACCGCAAGAAATGCAAAACGTGCGCCCGCACCTCCCCCCTTACTTCCCTCCAAGGCTCCAAGGGATCCTTCCAGATCTGTCATAAATTCACCTGTACCTGCACACACCTCATTTCCTGCATCCACTGCACCCGATGTGGCCTCCTCGATATTGGGGAGACAGGCCGCCTACTTGCGGAACATTTCAGAGAACACCTCTGGGACACCCAGACCAACCAACCCAACCACCCCGTGGCTCAACACTTCAACTCCCCCTCCCACTCCACCAAGGACATGCAGGTCCTTGGACTCCTCCATCGCCAGACCATAACAACACGACAGCTGGAGGAAGAGCGCCTCATCTTCCGCCTAGGAACCCTCCAACCACAAGGGATGAGCTCAGATTTCTCCAGTTTCCTCATTTCCCCTCCCCCCACCTTATCTCAGTCCCAACCCTCGAACTCAGCACCACCTTCCTAACCGGCAATCTTCTTCCTGACCTCTCCGCCCCCACCCCCACTCTGGCCTATCACCCTCACCTTAACCTCCTTCCACCTATCGCATTTCCAACGCCCCTCCCCCAAGTCCCTCTTCCCTACCTTTTATCTTAGCCTGCTTGGCACACTCTCCTCATTCCTGGAGAAGGGCTCATGCCTGAAATGTCGATTCTCCTGCTCCTTGGATGCTGCCTGACCTGCTGCGCTTTTCCAGCAACACATTTTCAGCTCTGTCAACAGTCAGCCCAACATGAATAGTGGGCACCCTCCCCCTCTCTCTCACATCTGTGGATCAGAAAGCTGCGGGTTCCAGCCCCACTCTGGCGACTTGAGTCCATGAGCCAAGTGTTCATTTCCAAGACTGCTCAACGAGTATTAAGGCATCAGACATGCTGCGTTTTGGAGGAAACGCTAAACTTTGAGGCCTTGTCTGGACTCTCCCACAAAAACTGAAAGATCACAGACCCTGGCAGATGGACACAGGAGTTCAGAGAAGTTGGCCAGCACCATATCGATGTACCTGGAAGCTAGCTGTCTGCAATTTGGTTGGCACACTTCCTTTAAAATGCTCTGGCAGGTCATAAAAGGCACCATCCCAAATGGGGAGCTGCATGGTGCTTTCCCCAGGTATCAGTGGTGGCCTACCAGGGTGAATGAACAGCAGAGTAAGGGACAAGTACCATTGGCATGAACCTCAGGTTTCACTTTGGACCAAGTAAACTAGTTCAGTTCACTCAGCAGACTCCCTTTCCAACGCGATCCCAATATAGAGTGCCTGTGTAACCTGTCACCGTACCTCAAAGTGACTCACTGCGGAAGCCCTTCTAAGGGCAGTCTAAATACAAGCTCTTTTCATGCTCCTGATGGTGTTAATGGGGTAAAGCACCATGTGTAGACACTGCTACAAACACTGCCAATTCCTTTATATACAAAGCTACTTTTTGAAAGCAGAGTCACAGAGAGACCAGCTGGTGAAGGCAGCTTTCAGCATGCCTGCTTTCATCAGTCAGAGCATGGAGTCTAGGAGTTGGGCCATCTTGCTGCAGCTGTACAAGATGTTGATATGACCAGCATTTGGAGTACTGTCTACAATTCTGGTTACTCGACTGTAGAAAGTATAGTAGCAAACTCGAAAGAATGCAGAAAAACACTTTCTAGGATGTTACCTGGACTAGGTTTGAGTTTTCAGGAGAGGCTGGATGAGCTGGAACTTCTTTCCCCCTGGAGTGTAGGAGGCTGAGGGGTGACCATTTAAAGGTGAATAAAATCATATGAGGCACAGACAGTGTAGATAGCCAACAGCTTGCCAATATGGCGAGAGTCTAAAGCTAGAGGGCATATGTTCAAGGGGAGAGGGCAATGTTCTCCAAACAGAGGGTGTGGTGAGGGTCTGGGACGGGCTGCCAGAGGTGGTGGTGGAAGCAAGTATAACTTTGTCATTTAAGAAGCATTTGGACAGGATGGGATAGACATGGAGGGATATGGACCAAACACAGGCAAAAGGGACTCGGTTCATTGTGAAAACTGGGTGGCAAGGACAAGTTGGGCCAAAGGGCCTGTTTCAATGTAGTATGGATGAGGGAGGAGAAGAACTTCCCTCAGCCTCTCAGGCCTGCCTATGGGTGATCTGATTATTTCACATTCTCACCTATCCCTGATCATCTTTCATCCCCTTGCTCATCAAGAAAACATTCAAAGACTCTACTTCCAACACCTTTCGAGCAAGACAGTTTCAAAGAATGACAACGGTCTACAAGAAAAAGTTTCCATCTTATCCTACGGAGCGCAGTGGAAGCCGTGACGTTGAATGTCTTCAAGGCAGAGATTGATAAATTCTTGATCTCGCAAGGAATTACAGGCTATGGGGAGAGTGCGGGTAAGTGGCGTTGAAATGCCCATCAGCCATGATTGAATGGCAGAATGGACTCAATGGGCCAAATGGCCTTACTTCCACCCCTGTGTCTCAAGGTCTTATCTGTGTTTTAAATGGGTGACCCTTGAGCTTGAAACGATCACGCAGAGTTCTCGAATCTCCCAGAAGAGATTCCAGCTTGTCTAGGATCTGATATGTTACAATAAAGTTGCCTCTTAGTCTTCAGAGCTGAAAATGTGTTGCTGGAAAAGCGCAGCAGGTCAGGCAGCATCCAAGGAACAGGAGATTCGACGTTTCGGGCATAAGCCTGAAAAAGGGCTTATGCCCGAAATGTCGAATCTCCTGTTCCTTGGATGCTGCCTGACCTGCTGCGCTTTTCCAGCAACACATTTTCAGCTCTGATCTCCAGCATCTGCAGACCTCACTTTCTCCTCTTAGTCTTCAGAGCTCTACCTAATACAAGTGTAGCCTGTCTAACCTCTCCTTATAAGCCACCACCCCTATATTCAGGTGTTTGTCTAATAAACCTCCTCTGAGCATCTTCCAAGCATTTACATCCCTCCATATGCAAGATGACCAACACAGTGTATATTCCTCCAAATGAACCCTCACCAATGACCATGTCAGTGAACCGTAACCTTTTTGCTGTTATATTCAATCCTGCTTCTGAAAATCACAATCAAACATCCGTTCCCCACCTCCATTTGACAGTCACAAATGTGGTTAATAATGAGAGTAAGACGACCGGGTATTCCAGGACTTTATGTTGTTGATTTGAGGGATTGATATTGGACAGGATCCCAGGGAGAGCTCCTGTGCCAACCTTGAAATTCATGCCACGCAATCTTTGGCATACACCCGAGCGCTAGCCTTGGTTAGTATGCACTCCAACCCTGGAGTGGGATTTGAACCCCAGACGCTGTGATTCGGAACAACAGTGCTACCTACCGAGCCGACTGTGTACTGTAGGAAGTAAAGGCAACGTGACATACAGACAGCCCTTATGAAGGCATTTCTTGCATTACCAGAGTTTGATCACACGTTACTCTGATTTCAGTTTCGAATGCAACAAGAACTTTGGAATCAAGCCATCATCGTCCATCTGGCTACGGGGAGAGACGGCAAGACTGGTCTGACCAGAAAATGCTGCAATGAGCATGGGGTTTGCTCTCTGAGATCTTCTTCAGCCATTCTGCCAGCAATCTACCCACAGCTCAGCCTCAGTTAGGTATCCAATCTCAGACCAGTTCAGAATCACAGGCTGCGGGTTTTATTTCCATTGGAACAACATCGGTTTCAGTTCTCAAGTACCACCACAATTGGCTGCTTGTTGCATCTCAGCTAATTCATTGCCAGGTCAAACATGTTTAATATAACTCTCCCCTTGACTAAAGCTGCCAATGATTTCAGTCTCACCCTGGAGGGCAATGCAACAAGCTCCTTCTGTGACCCTTAACCCTTCTCAGCTCAAACAATCCAATCAAAAGCATGGTTTGCCCTGCCATCATAGAATCCCTAAAGCGCAGAAACAGGCTGTCTGGCCCATCAAGTTGCACAAACAGCATTCCACCCAGACCCTGCAGCACCACCCAAACCACCCCCACCCCCATCGCATCTCCCCATTTCCCACAGTTAACCCATCTAGTGTGCACATCACCGCACACTACAGGGCAATTTAGCATGGCCAATCCAACCAACATCTTTGATTGTAGAAGGAAACCAGTGCACCTGTGAGGAAACCCATACAGACACAGGGAGAACATGTAAACTTGACACTAGACAGTCGCCAGAGGCTGGAATCGACCCTGGGCACTGCGAGGCCGCTAACCACTGAGGCATCACAACATCCCTGAGGCCTCCTCTATGCTGTCACCTCATTCATCAAACCAAAAATACTTCAAATGGTTTACAATAAATTGAAGGCCGACAGCAAAATAACATCAGGATCTTTAAAAATTATTCACTCGTGAAATATAGGCATATTGCCCACCATGAACTGGACTTGAAAGTGGTTAGCTCAGCCATTTTAAACGGCGGTGATTCTGCTTTGTTATTCATTCACGACACATGGATGGTTGCTGACACAGTCAACATTTATTACCCATTGCTAATTCCCCTGAGGTCAGTTCAGACTTTGTGGAGTCACGTGGAACTCAAACAGGTAAGGAGGGTACATTTCCTTCCAGAAATGACATTACCAGACATTTTACTTATTGTACAATAATCAACATTGGGCTCGTCTCTTTAATTCAGACTTTTACTGAATTCAAGTTTCACCCTGTGCCATGCTGGGATGTGGACCCAGGTCCCCAGAACATTAACTTTGGATTCTAGTCCAGTGGCATAGCGAGTTTTGAGAAGATTTTTCTCAAGATTTTGACAAGATTTTGAGAAGATTCTAGTCCAGTGGCATCACCACTAAACTACCACCACCACCACCTTCCCCAGTTGAGCGTTAACTTGGAAATCCTTCCAACACACGCGGTCAAGAGCAGGAGGGATTCCTGGTCAACCAACTGCAGGAGACAACAGTGAACCACTGTAGGTTCTTAGCCGAGCAAAGCCAAGAACCAATGCAGTAGTCAGTGGCCGCAAACGCCATTTCAGAACGTGGCCCCTAAAGGGAGAATGGTAGCCACGTCTAGGTCATTAATATATGTTAGAAAGGGCAGCAGTCCAACTGCACAGCAGTGGGGAAACACCCCAGGATTGTCATCCAATCTAACCTGTAAAGGAACCATTACCCCTTTGCTTTCTGGCTCCTGGTCAAATTCATAACCGCTCTGGCATTCCCGAACTAATCCCTGGGCCTCTGTATGTTTATTGTACAGGAGGTCTGCGAGCTTGTTCTGTGCATTTGTTGATCAAATGGTAAAGTGAAAATCAGACTGCAAAAGTTGCGAGAACAGGAGGTGTTTGGTAATAGAACAGTGGGAGATTGTCGATAAGCAAATACACACATTTACAGTACATTTATCTGCATTGCGCTAAAGGTGTTTCTACACAGATTAGAGACCGAGAGTAAAAGGTTGTTGTGTATCTAGCCCTAAAAATCTATTGGGTCGCCCTGATTTCAAAGTCAGAATCATTTCTAATGAAGTGATCACAGAAACAAACAGCTTAACAAGCCCCAATAAAATGTGCTGTTTTTCCCCTAGATAACCAATACTGAGTCATCAAAGGTGCAGAGCAGTGATAAAACTAAAGGAAACTAGTGACTCGAGCATTCATTACTTCACAGAAAGGGCAGTAAAAGCCTGCAAGTTCCTTCCCCTGAAATATTTCTACATGCAAACATACACATGAGGTGCCAGAATAGGTGGATTGGTCCCATAAACACAGCATCATAGAATCCCTGCAGCGTGGAACAAGGCTATTTGGCCCATCGAGTCTGCACTGACCCTTCGAAGAGCACAGCACCCTGTCCTCGTAACTTTGCATTAACCCACCTCGTCTGCACAGCCCTGGACACTACGGGGCAACTTAGCACGACCAATCCACCCTGACCTGCACATCCCTGGACACTATGGGACAATTTAGCACGGCCAATCCACCCTAACCTGCACATCCCTGGGCACTATGGGACAATTTAGCACGGCCGATCCACCCTAACCTGCACATCCCTGGACACTATGGGACAATTTAGCACGGCCAATCCACCCTAACCTGCACACCTTTGGTCCATGGAAGGAAACCAGAGCACTCAGCAGAAATCCGTGCAGACGCTGGGTAGGTGGTTGGGGGGGGGGGGGGGGGGGGGGGGGAGGAGAACATGCAAACTGGACATAAACAGTCCCTGGTGCTGGGAGGCAGCAATGCTTACCCAAAGCCATCATGCTGCCCATTCCATCATGCAGTAAGACCATGGCTAATCTGATAGGAGCGTCAAATCTACTTTTCCACTTGCCTTTCGCCAATGACCTTTGACAGGGTAATAATCCAGGGGCCTCGGCTAATGAGCAATGAGAGTGTTAAATGAAGAATTCATCTATCCCCTACCCCCAGAAAATTCAATGGTCCTGCCTTCACTGCTATCAAGTTGCAAAGCTCTGAGTCTGTGAAGGTTTTCTTCAATTAGATGGACTTCAGTAAGACGTTCAACAAGGTTTCTCATGGGAGACTGGTTAGCAAGGTTAGATCTCATGGAACACAGGGAGAACTGGAAAGAAACTGCTTGATTAGGGACAGCCAGCACGGATTTGTGAGGGGTGGGTCTTGCCTTACAAGTCTTAGTGAAATTTTTTGAGGAGGTGACCAAGCATGTGGATGAGGGTAGAGCAGTGGATGTAGCGTATATGGATTTTACTAAGGCATTTGATAAGGTTCCCCATGAATAGATCGTACGAGAATAGGTTGAGATGCTAGGCCTTTTCTCATTGGAACGGCGAAGGATGAGGGGTGACTTGATAGAGGTTTATAAGATGATCAGGGGAATAGATAGAGTAGACAGTCAGAGACTTTTTCCCCGGGTACAACAGAGTGTTACAAGGGGACAAAAATTTAAGGTGAAGAGTGGAAGGTATAGGGGGATGTCAGGGGTAGGTTCTTTACCCAGAGTGGTGGGGGCATGGAATGCACTGCCTGTGGGAATGGCAGAGTCAGATTCATTGGTGACCTTTAAGCGGCAATTGGATAGGTACATGGATAGGTGCTTAAGCTAGGACAAATGTTTGGCACAACATCGTGGGCCGAAGGGCCTGTTCTGTACTGTAATGTTCTATGTTCTAACTAGCCATCTGGATAAAGAACTGGCTCAAAGGTAGAAGACAGAGAGTGGTGGTGGAGAGTTGCCTTTCAAACTAAGGCCTGTGACCAGTGGAGTGCCACAAGGATCAGTGCTGGGCCCTCTACTTTTCGTAATTTATATAAATGATTTGGCTGTGAACTTAGGAAGAATGTTAGTAAGTTTGCTGATGACACCAAAATTGGAGGTGTAGTGGACAACGAAGAAGTTTACCTCAGATTACTACGGGATCTTGACCAGGTGGGCCAATGGGCTGAGGAGTGGCAGATGGAATTTAATTCAGATAAATGTGAGGTGTTGCATTTTGGAAAAGTAAATCAGAACAGGACTTATACACTTAATGGTAAGGTCCTGGGGAGAGGACAAAGAGACCTTGGAGTGCAGGTTCATAGCTCCTTGAAAGTGGCGTCGCAGGTAGATAGGATAGTGAAGAAAGTGTTTGGCATGCTTTCCTTTATTGGTTAGAGTATTGAGTACAGGAGTTGGGAGGTCATGTTGCAGCTGTACAGGACATTGGTGAGGACACTTTTGGAATATTGTGTGCAATTCTGGTCTCCCTCCTATTGAAAGGATGTTGTGAAACTTGAAAGGGTTCAGAAAAGATTTACAAGGATGTTGCCAGGGTTGGGGGGTTTGAGCTATAGGGAGAGGCTGAACAGGCTGGAGCTGTTTTCCTGGAGAGTCGGAAACTGAGGGGTGACCTTATAGAGGTTTATAAAATCATGAGGGACCTGGATAGGAGAAATAGACAAAGTCTTTTCCCTGGGGTGCGGGAGTCCAGAACTAGAGGGCATGGGTTTAGAGTGAGAGGGGAAAGATATAAAAGGGACCTAGGGGGCAACTTTTTCACACAGAGGGTAGTACGTGTATGGAATGAACTGACAGAGGAAGTGGTGGAATTTGGTACAATAACAGCATTTAAAAGGTGTCTGGATGGGTATACGAATAGGAAGGTTTTGGAGGGACATGGGCCAAATACCAGCAAATGGTTGGGATATCTGGTCGACATGGACGAGTTGGACCGAAGGGTCTATTTCCATTCTGTACATCTCCATGACTCTATGACATCAATGAGCTGGCCTGGCAGCACATAAAATTTACCAGGGATGAGGAACTATGGGATATTAGCAGACAATCAGAATCTTATCTTAGAGGTTGGCAGGAGACCAAAGAAGTGTTCAAAATTATGAAGAGCTTTAACCAATCAAGGAGAAGCAACTGTTGCCTCTAGTCAGGTCATTAAGTAGTCAGTTATGGATTTTGAGCAACTGGCCAAAGAACTAGGGGTGAAATGAGTAGAACCAGTTTTCTTCCCTCTGGACACCAACTCCAGAGGAACTTTCAAGAGAGCAACTATATTTGAAGGATGTTTCAGGGAGAAAGCTGGGGTGCAGGACTAAATTAGACAGCTATTACAAAGCAGCAGCAGAAGCAAAATGCTTAGAATGCTTCCATTTTGTGCTTATAAAACCATTATATGCAGATGGATCCATGTTTTCCTTGCTCCATTGTAACCCGCATATCAATTAAACCTGCATCTGTGACTCAGAAACCATTAATGGAGACCATGCTCACCTTCTCCACAGATCCAAGTTTTCAGATACGTTTGTCCTTAAAAGTTTCCAACCAGCCACAGAGAAGCACCACCTGAGGAACAGGTATGTCCAGTAACACTCTCCTCTTCAAACTGGGAAAAGGAACAAAGCAAGAGAAACAACAGGTTAGCTGTCAGAAAACTGAGCAGATCCAGAGTCTCTGGAGCCTCAGGTGAGATCCCTGAGCTCCTCCAGACCTTGATTTTGTCTCACCCAGTGTTGCTCGCACAGCCATGGGGCATCATGGTATGATTCCCTGGGGCCTAAAATTGGAATTCCCTTTCTAACACTCTTCACCCCCCCCCTCTCCCTCCTCCTCAAGGACACTCCTATCATTAACTGAGATTTTGGTCACTACTCCTAATGCTCCCCCCACAAATCCCAACAAAAACAAACACCTTGGGATGCTTCACCAAATTAGAAGAACAACAAGAATGCTTTGGGTGAGGTGGGACAAGGGTCCCTGTCCCATCAACCTTTAAATGGCCTGGGGGACATGATCCGCAGAGATGGCAGCCTTGATAAATGGGAGGTGGGAAAAAAACACACATCACCCAGGGAAGGAAGACAGCTGTCACACCGATGTGGGAACAAATACTCTGTGTAGCTTGTGTCGAAGGGGTGCACCAAGAACAGATTATAAGAGCAGGTGGGGGAGCATTTGTTGGTGCTGTGCAGAACTCGAGTTAGGGCACAGCTAGAGTGCTGTCCTAGTCACCTCACTGTAGGAAGGATATGATTACAATGGGGGGGGCATAGAGGAGATCCACCAGGATGTGCCTGGCTGAAAGTACTTTAACTATGACAGGTTGTTCCCTTGTAAGAGTGGGGTGGGGGGGCGGATCTGATTCATGTGTACAAGATTATGAGGGGCATAGATAGGGTGAACAGGAAGCAGCTACTCCCCTTATTTGACAGGTCAATAACAAGGGGGCATAACATTACGGTGAACAGCAGGAGGTTTAGAGGGAATTTAGAAAACAATTTTCACCCAGAGGATGTTAGGAACCTGAAGCAATGCCTGGGAGAGTAGCAGAGATAGGAAACCTCACAAGCGGCAAAAAGTAGTGCAAGCAAGTGTGGACAGGTCGGTGAAGACTGATTGGGTAGGGCTTTTTCTGTCCTGCCATTCCGTACTTAGGCAGTCTACCTCTTTTGCTGCAGTGATCCGCAATCCAACTCATTAATCGAGGGCAGTTAGGGATGAGCAATTTAGGTTGGTCCAGCCAATGACAGCTGCATCCCAGGAAGGAATGTTAAAAGGATGCCACCTCATGCGTTTATGCTGCAGGATGGAACATGGGAGAAATCTGGAGTTAATCAAGACTGGTTGACAAGGTTTGTGTCTGACCAACTGTATGGATTTCTGTGCTGAAATGGCAGACAGATGTTACTTTACAACTACCTTCACAATTACTTTGATAGAGTATAAAAACAAAAGAGCACGGGAAAAGATGCAAGATAGTGGTGCATTTGGAAAGCAGAAGGCTAGGATGTAGGGTTTTTAACTCAGAGGTTTCTTGGTTTAAAAAAGTAAGTAATAAATCACTTGGATAAAATGATATCAGCGAGGAAAGAGGAAGTGAAGCCAATGCAAATGATTTTCTGGTTAAGGTTTTATCAATTTTGAATCAATGCAAGGGGGGGGGGGGAAAGAGGTGCTGGAGGGGGATGGTGTGGTCAACCACATCAGAGGCTGCAGATTGTCAAGCAGAACAAGAGAAGGGAGAGTATTCCAGGACATCGTTTGTGACTTTAATGAGGGCTGTTACAGTAATGTGACAAGGGGCAGATATCTGATAGCAAAGGATTCAAGCACGTGAGCTCGGGGAAAGTCGATGTAGAGTTAGGAGCTGAAACAAATCAATAACCAGGGAGAAATGTGGGGTCGAAGGGGTTGTTTCAAATTCGAAACAGTCTATGGTCACTTTCAGGGAGAGGTGCCTTTCCTGGGCTGAGAGATCGGGCCAGCACGTGTGTCTGTGACTAGCTGACAGCTGCAGAGATATGTAACAATCAGGTTGGGGTTGCGTTCTGATGTTAAGGCTTGGAATTTAACCAATTAATTTAAATTATGCCCAGGATAGCAAAAGCCAATTGAATTTGGACTTTATTGTCCCGATAACCTCGGACCAATGAAAAGGTACAGATCTTGGGGACATGATCTTGGGCGGCACGGTGGCACAGTGGTTAGCACTGCTGCCTCACAGCGCCAGAGACCCAGGTTCAATTCCCGCCTCAGGCGACTGACTGTGTGGAGTTTGCACGTCCTCCCCGTGTCTGCGTGGGTTTCCTCCGGGTGCTCCGGTTTCCTCCCACAGTCCAAAGATGTGCAGGTCAGGTGAATTGGCCATGCTAAATTGTCCGTAGTGTTAGGTAAGGGGCACTACTTTAGGTAAGGGGTAAATGTAGGTGTATGGGTGGGTTACGCTTCGGCGGGTCGGTGTGGACTTGTTGGGCCGAAGGGCCTGTTTCCACACTGTAATCTAATCTAAATCTAAATCTAAATGAAAAGGAAGGGCAGTTTGAAAATTAGTCAGAGCCCATCAAACACGAGAGCCATTTAGAGAAATAAACATCTTGTGCTCATAAGAAACTTCTGAGGCAGCATCTATTAAAGGTACTGTATACAAAGACACTCGCAGTAAAAACTAAGATGATGACCTGGGGGAAGACAGCAGAATTGGAAAGATGGAAGGAGGACAGCACAAGAAACTGTATTGACTTTAAGCTGATTTAATGTTTAATAACTGTGTTATTGGAGCAGCATTTTTATAGACTTGGGGTCAGAGTTAGTTAAGAGAAAAGGGAGCTCAGGTTTGTTTAGTGCTCACCACTAGAATTAAGAAAATAAATTGTTTGTTTTTTTCGTGAAGCAGTGGAATTCGAGGGTTTTCTTTCACTCGCTCACATTTTTAACAAGTGTGTAAAATTTTCTGGGTGTCTTAGTTGTAATTAGCAGAGGGGTTCGACCCCTGCATCTTAACAAAGGGGTGACGGCTTCAAGGAGGCAGGGGTCGTCTTAGGTTTCCCGAGGAAGGGCAACTGTGTAACACTGGATCAGACTTCGGCTGATATTGATACCAACTGAATGTTAAGTACATTCAGGTAGAGGACATGGGGTTGGAAGGTGACTTGAGCACATGTGGAAACACAAATAGAAGAGTAAGGTGGAGTTAGGAGTTACATACCTAAACTGTTTCACACTGAAAATAAATCTATTCAAGTCAAGGCTGGCTTTTGGATTCTTATTTTGAAGAACTGGTCATTCAAAGTCGAGAAAGCACCTCCATTTAATGCATATATTACAGAAAAAGCATTTTGGCCGACTGCGCAATATACACATCTTGTGTAGTCACATACTTCTGTCAGTGCCAAGATTTCAGTAAAAGTCTCAAGCATTGCAATTTTATTAAAAACACCCCAGGAAAATTCCATGAAGGCATTTGGAATTTTGCCACGGCTAATTATCACAAGAATCCTCCACACACCACCATCTCCACACCTCTCATTTTCCCGACACAAACAGCTCTCATTCAATCGAGTGGCTCTCTCCATGAAGCAGTACAAATGATGTTTTTTTTGGAAAAAGGAGTTTTGAGCATAAAGGCAGGATCACATTGCTCCAAGTCATGTTACAAAGAGACTGCTTTATACTGAATGCCAAGTTTCATCACGGGACTATGGGATTACAAACTGAACAATGACACTCGTTCCTCAACAAAGCTGAACCTGAAGTGAACTGACCAGCAGCAGTTACACTCTGGGGTGGACAAGTTGGTAGCAAACACAAAATGCACTATCCTCTCTCACATGATATTAGGCAGCTTAAAACAATATGTAAAAGAATCACAGAATCCCTACAGTGCAAAAAGACGCCATTTGCCCTTCAAATTTGTACCAACCTTCCAAACAGCATCCCACACACACCCCCAACCCTACCCCTGTAACCCCACATTTACTATCACTAATCTACCTAACCTGCATATATAAAATCATAAGGGGCATGGATAGAATAAACAGACAAGTCTTTTCTCTGGGATGGGGGAAGTCCAAAACCAGGGAGCATAGGTTTAGGGTGAGAGGGGAAAGATTTAAAAGAGACCTAAGTGGCAACATTTTCACACAGAGGGTGGTACATGTATGGAATGAGCTGCCAGAGGATGTGGTGGAGGCTGGTACAACAGCAACATTTAAGAGGCATCTGGACGGGCATATGAATAGGAAGGGTTTGGAGGGATATGGGCCGGTTGCTGACAAATGGGACTAGATGGGGTTAGGATATCTAGTTGGCATGGACGAGTTGGACTGAAGGGTCTGTTTCCATGCTATATGTCTCTGTGACTCTGACGCTATCCATGGGCACGATGAGCAATTCAGTATGGCTAGTCCACCCAACCTGCACATCTCTGGACTACAGGAAGAAATTGGAGCACCTGGAAGGAACCCACACAGACAGGGAAAATGTGCAAACTCCACGCATAGTCCCTGGAATCAAACACAGGGCCCCTGGCACTGAAGTAGTAGTGCTGACCAGTGTGCCAACCAAAGCAAGATCTAACATTTCCAGAGCACCTTTCACTGCCTTGGGAAGTGCCAGAGTCTTTTCCAGCTGATGCCGGCCATGGCCAATGTAATGTAGGAAGCCCAGAAACACAGTCAGCTCCCACAAACAGCAACGAGGAGACATCCAGATCATTTACAATTATCAAGGAGGAAAAAGTGAGGTCTGCAAATGCTGGAGATCAGAGCTGAAACATTTACGATTATCAGTCAGGTTCACAGTGTAATTCATGTGCACGTTCAGACACAGGACCTTGCTCTGCTTGGGCAAGAGGATCTTGTACATGCTACACTTCTCTGCCAGGTAGGGCTTAAGGGAATAGCAATTCCTGCTGCATTTCTCCATGGCAACATCCTGACCAATCAGAGACTACCAGCTTGTTCTGTCTTTGCTCAGGTAATTAGATTGACAGTTAACAGTTCCTGCATCATCTCCACAGCAAACCAAGCAGCACCTTCCTCTCCTGCTGTGTAAACTGTTGCTCCCTTTCCAAGTTTGGTTTCTTCCATCCCAACTGAAAATGTGTTGCTGGTTAAAGCACAGCAGGTTAGGCAGCATCCAAGGAACAGGAAATTCGACGTTTCGGGCATAAGCCCTTCATCAGGAATGAGGAGAGTGTGCCAGGCAGGCTAAGATAAAAGGTAGGGAGGAGGGACTTGGGGGAGGGGCGATGGAGATGTGATAGGTGGAAGGAGGTCAAGGTGAGGGTGATAGGCCGGAGTGGGGTGGGGGCGGAGAGGTCAGGAAGAGGATTGCAGGTTAGGAGGGCGGTGCTGAGTTGAGGGAACCGACTGAGACAAGGTGGGGGAGGGGAAATGAGGAAACTGGAGAAATCTGAGTTCATTCCTTGTGGTTGGAGGGTTCCCAGGCGGAAGATGAGGCGCTCCTCCTCCAGCTGTCGTGTTGTTATGTTCTGCTGGTGGAGGAGTCCAAGGACCTGCATGTCCTCGGTGGAGTGGGAGGGAGAGTTAAAGTGTTGAGCCACGGGGTGGTTGGGTTGGTTGGTCCGGGCGTCCCAGAGGTGTTCTCTGAAGCGTTCTGCAAGTAAGCGGTCCGTCTCCCCAATATAACCTGATGCTTGGGATGCAAGGGCGCAAGATAAAAAGCTTTGACGTTGCATCTCTTTTCTAAGTCACATACTACCAAATGATTACTTGTAGACTAGATCATCTGAGTTAGCGTTGTTGGTTGAAGGATATTGGCCGAGGACACTGGGAAAGCACCTCTGCTCTTTTTCTAACAGTGACCAGGGAATCCTTTATCCCTTGTAGCAGTCGCTGCGCTGAGAAGGACTCCTGACCAATCCAAGCAAATGGAGACCCAAAGTAACAAGTGAGGTAAGAATAGCAAAAAATGACGCTCGCCGTCTCGCCCCAATTATTGTAACTGGACACTACTGCAAAGTACAGTATGCTTTGCTTACCAATTCACATTACACAGATTTTAACTGCTTAAATTACACTGGAGTACTGTTCTCTCAGCTGCTCCCTGGGGATTGAAGATTGAACAGTGTCTGCCATTAGCAGCGTGTTTATCTACAGCCCAGGATTGTACGGCCATGAGGACAGAAACCACCCTCACAAACTTCTCCCCCATCCCAAGCCACGAGCAGCTCAGTGCTGAGCTTCAAAATACACCTGACGAATCCTGAGAGGATGAGCAGCCCGAGAACGAGAGCACAGCAGGATTCCAATCACTGCTGGGCGAGTCTGTGCTACCCTATACAAGGGAATGGCACAGCAAGATTTCATCACTGTTGTCTGGATCCACGTTTTATGTCAGTCTCCACCGACCACGAATTTCCAAATTGGTGGACTTCAAAACGTACTTGCCGTACTTGGGTATCAAGCCCAAAGCAATATGCACAGCTTTTCCAAACATAGTGCGCTGTTATTTCCCAGAAACCCATATGATCTTCAGACCGGGTCACCAAGTTTCAGGGACGTTGGAACACACTGATTAAAGCAGACAGCTGGCCGTTCATCCACTCCAGCCTACTCCTCCATCGATCAGATCATGGCTGATCCGACAGTGGCCTCAACTCCACCTTCTCACCAACTCCCAACACCATTTTACCCCTTGGTTAGTCCAGGATCCATCTACCTTACAACCTTGCACCACCCGTTACCCCAGTCCCTGGGGAGGGGAAAGTTCTCTCAGAAAAAAAAAATTCTCATCAGCATCTTAAGCAGGGTGTGTGATATATTCTATGTAAGAACATAGAACAGTACAGCACAGAACAGGCCCTTCAGCCCACGATGTTGTGCCGACCACTGATCCTCATGTATGCACCCTCAAATCTCTGTGACCATATGCATGTCCAGGAGTCTCTTAAATGTCCCCAATGACCCTGCCTCCACAACTGCTGCTGGCAACGCATTCCATGCTCTCACAACTCTCTGTGTAAAGAACCCGCCTCTGACATCCCCTCTATACTTTCCTCCAACCAGCTTAAAACTATGACCCCTCGTGTTAGTCATTTCTGCCCTGGGAAATAGTCTCTGGCTTTCGACTCTATCTGTGCCTCTCATTATCTCAATTAGGTCCCCTCTTTTCCTCCTTTTTTCCAAATGAAAAAGTCCAAGCTCAGTCAACCTCTCCTCATAAGATAAGCCCTCCAGTCCAGGCAGCATCCTGGTAAACCTCCTCTGAACCCTCTCCAAAGCATCCACATCTTTCTTATAATACGGCGACCAGAACTGGACGCAGTATTCCAAGTGCGGTCTAACCAAAGTTTTATAGAGCTGCAACAAGATCTCACGACTCTTAAACTCAATAATGGAAGCCAAAACATCATCTGCTTTCTTAACAACCCTGTCCACTTGGGTGGCCATTTTAAGGGATCTATGTACCTAGACCCCAAGATCCCTCTATTCCTCCACACTGCCAAGAATCCGATCCTTGATCCTGTACTCAGCTTTCAAATTCGACCTTCCAAAATGCATCACCTTGCATTTATCCAAGTTGAACTCCATCTGCCACCTCTCAGCCCATCTCTGCATCCTGTCAATGTCCCGCTGCAGCCTACAACAGCCCTCTATACTGTCAACGACACCTCCTACCTTTGTGTCGTCTGCAAACTTGCTGACCCATCCTTCAATCCCCTCATTCAAGTCATTATTAAGAATTACAAACAGTACAGGCCCAAGGACAGAGCCCTGTGGAACACCACTCACCACAGACTTCCAGGCAGAATATTTTCCTTCTACTACCACTTGCTGTCTTCTGTTGGCCAGCCAATTCTGTATCCAGACAGCTAAGTTCCCCTGAATCCCATTCCTCCTGACCTTCTGAATGAGCCTACCATGGGGAACCTTATCAAATGCCTTGCAGAAGTCCATATACACCACATCACAGCTCGACCCTCATCAACTTTTCTAGTCTCATCCTCAAAGAACTCGATAAGGTTTGTGAGGCATGACCTGCCCCTCACAAAGCCGTGTTGGCTGCATTTAATCAAGCCATGGTCTTCCAGATGGTCATAAATCCTATCCCTCAGGATCCTTTCTAACACCTTGCAGACGACAGATGTGAGACTGACTGGTCTGTAATTGCCGGAGATTTCCCTATTTCCTTTCTTGAAGAGAGGAAATACATTTTCCTCTCTCCAGTCCTCAGGTACGACTCCAGTGGAGAGCGAGGATGAAAAGATCTTCGCAAGTGGCGAAGCAATTGCATTTCTTGTTTCCCAAAGCAGCCGAGAACAAATCTGGTCCGGGCCTGGCTACTCGTCAATCTTAATGTCTGACAAAACTTTCAGCACATTAGCTTCCTCTATCTCTATCCATTTCAGCATGCACCCCTGCTCTTCAAAGGTTTCATTCACTACAAAGTTTGTTTCTTTCGTAAAGACAGAAGCAAAAACTCATTTAGGGCTTCCCCTACCTCCTCAGACTCCACACACAAATTCCCCATGCTATCCCTGATCGGCCCTACTCTTTCTTTGACCATCCTCTTATTCCTCACATAAGTGTAAAATGCCTTTGTGTTCTCCCTAATCTGTTCTGCCAAGCCTTTCTCATGCCCCCTCCTGGCTCTCCTCAGACCATTTTTAAGCTCCTTCCTCGCCTGCCTGTAATCCTGTAGAGCTGAGCTTGACCCTAGCTCCCTCCACTTTATGTCAGCTACCTTTTTCCTTTTGACGAGAAGCTCCACCGCTCTCGTCATCCAAGGTTCCTTTATCTTACCCCTTCTTGCCTGTCTCAGAGGGACATATTTATTCATCACTTGCAACAACTGTTCCTTAAACAGTCTCCACATATCTATAGTGCCTTTACCCTGGAACAATTGCTCCCAATCCATGCTTCCTAACTCATGTCTAATCGCATCATAGTTTCGTCTTCCCCAATTAAATGTCCTCCCATTTTGCCTAATCCTCTCCTTCTCCACAGCTATGTAGAATGTGAGGCAGAACGTAAGGGGCCCTCTCATTCTTTGATACTCCAAAGGATATCGACCTCAACCATTCTTCACCCCTGCACCCCAGCTATCAGTTGAGTGAGCCTTTTCTGACTTGCCTGTAACTGTCTTGTATATCTCCTTTACAGAAGGAACAAAACTTGACCTACTGTTGGGATAGAAGGCAGGGGAGGTGACTGAGGTGTCAGTGGGAGAGCACTCTGGGGCCAGGGACCATAAAGCTATTAGTTTCAAAATAGCGATGAAAAAGGATAGACCAGATCCATAAGTCAAAGTTCTAAATTGGAGGACGGCCAATTTTGACGGTGGTAGAACTTCCAAAAATCCACATCCACCACATCCTCAGGGAGTTCAGTCCACGCACAAGCTACACTGTAGAAAATTTGCCCCTCGTGCCTTTTTAACATGTCTCTCCTCTCACCCTAAAAATATGCCCTCAGTCTTGAAATCCCCCATCCTGGGGAAACGACACTTACCAATAACACTGTCTAATCCTTCATTATTTCACAAACTTCTATACGGTCACCTCTCTATCTCCTATGCTCCAGTGAATAACAATCCAGCCTCTCTTTATAACTCAAAAGGACTGGGCAATGAAGATGAGCGTGCCAAACGCTTTTTTAACCACCCGATCGAAACGTGATGCAAACTTCAAGGAATTATGTACCTGTACTCCTACGTCCCTCTGTTCTCCAAGGCCCTATCTTTAATTAACATTTAAATAGAAAATGCTGGGGTAGAGGGATCTTATCAGAAAACCTAAATGTACCCAAAATGTAAAGTTAAAAATCACACAACACCAGGTTACAGTCCAACAGGTTTAACTGGAAGCACACTAGCTTTCGGAGCGACGCTCCTTCATCAGGTGGTTGTGGAGGGCTCGATCGTAACACAGAATTTATAGCAAACATTTGCAGTGTGATGTAACTGAAATTATACATTGAAAAATTGATTGTCTGTTAAGCCTTTCATCTGTTAGAATACAGTGATAGTTTCACTTCTTTCATGTGTAAATCACAAAACCCTATCGCAACTTTTTAAAAAAAAGAGTTTTGTGATTTACACATGAAAGAAGTGAAACTATCACTGTATTCTAACAGATGAAAGGCTTAACAGCCAATCAATTTTTTCAATGTATAATTTCAGTTACATCACACTGCAAATGTTTGCTATAAATTCTGTGTTACGATCGAGCCCTCCACAACCACCTGATGAAGGAGCGTCGCTCCGAAAGCTAGTGTGCTTCCAAATAAACCTGTTGGACTGTAACCTGGTGTTGTGTGATTTTTAACATTGTACACCCCAGTCCAACACCGGCATCTCCAAATCATCACAAAATGTAAGCAAGCTTGCAACACTACTGCTTGCTCACACTACTGGGTAGACACACAGGCTCATAATCTCAGGGACCTCAGCAACCTGAAGGCAGTGAAACTTCATCTGAAAGCTGCAGGTTAAATCCAAACAAGAAATTGAACTTAAGGTGCCCCTCTTGAACTAATTCACTGCAATCAGATTAAGCAAAGCTTCTTTTCCCACACTTCTTGATGCTTTTGCACTTTTTAAAATCGCTCTGAAACCTTCACAGACAACTGAGAACTGTAACTTTTCTTTTTAAAAATAAAACCCACTGGTGCAGCAGGGAACGCTGCTCAGTTCTGCCCTGGTGATCAATAGGAATAGGAGATCAGGGGTCAGTTTACTCGTGATACCACATGAAATCCCTGCTATGAGAAAACCCAAAAGATTTCGGCACCAGTGAAGCCACTTTCACCTCGAAGATGGTAGAAAGCTCAAGCCACGTTCCAGGCACTCAATCTAGCTGGTGGGATGATAAAATGGTGGTTTCAAGAAGCCATCAAGTCCGGATATAGAGCTGGAAGGCCATAAATAGAAGGAACGAGAGTAGGCCATTTGGCCCCTCCAGCCTGTTCCACCATTCAATAGGATCATGGTTGATCTGACATTCCTCGCGCCCACTTTCCCACCCATAACTCTCGATTTTTGAAAATTTTTCATGGGACGAGGGCGTCACTGACTGTGCAAGCATTTAATCCCATCCCTAGCTGTCCAGAGGGCAGTTAAGAGTCACCACGTCGTTGTGGGTCTGGAGTCACATGTAGGCCAGACCAGGTTAGGGTGGCAGATTCCTTCCCTATAAGAACATTGGTGAACCAGGTGGGTTCTTCCAACAATTGACAATGGTTTAATGGTTATCATTAAACTCATAATTCCAGATTTTCTTTATTGAATTCAAATTCCACCATCTGCCAGGGCGAGATCAGAACTCAGCTCATAAGGTATAGGAGCAGAATTAGGCCATTCAGCCCATCGAGTCTGCCCTGCCATTTGATCATGGCTGACATGCTCCTCACCCCCATAACCCTTCAACCCATTATCCAATTAAAAAGCTGTTTAACTCCTCCTTACATTTACTCACTGTCCCAGCATCCACCACACTTTGGGGTAGTGAACATCTGAAAACGAACCTTCCAGCTCAGCGAGCTAACGTACATCCAGAACCTCAACATGAGCTACAAACCTTCTCAAATCTCAATGGCACCAAATCTTTCATCAAATAAGGGGACCAAAACGGCTCACAGTACTCCAGGTGTGGTCTCACCAGTGCCTTGTATAGTTGCAACATTACATCCTTATCTTTATATTCTATTCCTTTAGCTATAAAAGCTAACGTTCCACTCACTATCTTTATTATCTGCTGTACCTGCATGCTAGTTTTCTGTGACTCATGAACAAGGACACCCAGATCCCTCTGCACCAGAGCATCCTAAAGTCTCTCTCCATTTAGGTAATAGGTCCCCTTCCTATGTTTTCGACCAAAGTGTATGACCTCACACTTATCCACATTAAACTCCATCTGCCACACTTTGGCACACTCTCCTAACCTTTGTAAGGTTCTTATTTCCTCATTGCAATTTACCATCCCATATATTTTTTGTGTCATCTGCAAATCTGGCCTTCTGTCCCTATATCCAACTCGTTAATTAGATTGTAAATAGCTGGGATCCAAGGACCGAACCCCAGGGTACCCCACTAGTTACTTCTTGCTATCCAGAAAAAATACATTTATCCTGACCATAAACTCACTTATCTTCTGTCCAGCAGGCAGTCATCTATCCAAGCTGATAAAGTATCCCAATCCCAAATGATCCAACCTTGTGAGTTAACCTTTTGTGTGGCACCTTATAAATGCATTCCGGAAGTCTAGATATATTACATCTACAGGATCCCCATTTTCCACTTTGCTTGTTACATCTTCAAAGAACTCCAGCAAACAAGTCAAACATGTTTTGCCCTTCAAAAAAACCTTGCTGACTCTGCTGGACAGTGTTTTGACTTTCCAAATGCCCTGATATTGCTTCATTGACAACTCATTCCAACACTTTCCCAACATCAGATGTTAAACTAACTGGCCTGTAATTTCTCACATTTTGCCTCCCTCCTTTTTTGAATACATTAGCAGTTTTCCAATCCACTGGAATCTTTCCTGCGTCCAGGGAATTGTGGAATACTGTAACCAATGGATCCACTATCTCTGCTGCCACTTCCTTTAATACCCTGGGGGACTTGTCAGCCCTCAATCCTAATAGTTTGCGGAGGACCTTTGCCCTCTCGATTTCGATTGTTCCCCAAAACATTGTCTGGGTCTCCAGATAAACAGTCCAGTGATAATTCCACTAAATCATTGCCTCCTCTGACTCTCCTATGCCTGCCTAGGCAACATTGATCCTCTTTGTCCATCAATGAAAAGGTTTTTATATCAGGAACACACTATCTGTGGGGATGCCATGGTCAGATAGTAATAGGGCCTTTGAAAAGATATTTTTATTTTAGTTCAATCAAGGGTAGCTGGCTGGGTCAGCCTTTATTACCCATCCATAATTGCCCCTCAAGATGATGATGTCTTGCTACCAACCTTGAACCACTGCCTTCCCTGTGGTGCAGGTACACTCACAGTGTAGTTCAGGGAGAGAGTTCTGGGAGTTTAACCCAGCCACAGTAAAGGAACAGCCAATATATTTCCAAGCCAGAGTGGTGCATGCCTCAAAGGGGAACCTGCAGGCACTGGCATTCCCATCTATCTGGTGCCCCTGTCCTTCTACCTGGTCCACATCATGGTGCTGTTGAATGAGAGGTCTTATGTCAGACTAAAAACCAAAAGAACTGCTGTAAATCAGGAACAAAGACAGAAGTTGCTGGAAACGCTCAGCAGATCTGGCAGCATCTGTGAAGCAAAATCAGAGTTAACGTTTCTGATACAGTTCTGAGGAAGGGTCACTGGACCCAAAATGTTATCCCTGATTTTTCTCCACAGATGCTGCCAGACCTATTGAGCTTATCCAACAACTTCTGTTTTGTTCTTATGTCAGGCTGTTGCTTAAATCAGCCCAATTTTGACAGAAGTTACGTAGGAAGACTCTGCAGGGGCCACAGGGCTGTGTTTGCCATTGGCGTTTCCAGTGCTCCATCCAGCTTTGTTCCTTTCGTTTACAGCTTGGAGCATACTGACTGGCTAATTGGCCATTTCAGAGAGCATTCAGGAGTCTGTGTGTCTGATTGCCAAATTTCCTTCCACAAAGGGCTGTGAAATGGGTTTTTTTTCTCCACCAACAGTCAACAATTTGAGTCAGAGAGTTGCACAGCACAGAAACTCGTCCATGCCAACCAGATATCCTAAATTAATCTCGTCCCATTTACCAGTATTTGGCCCATATTCCTGTAAACCTTTCCTATTCACGTACTCATCCAGGTGTCTTTTAAATATTATAAATGTACCAGCCTCCACCACTTCCTCTGACATTTCATTCCATACACGCACCATCCTGAATGAAAAACCTGCCTCTTAAGTCCCTTGTAAATCTTTCCCCTCATTACCTTAAACCTATGCCCTCTTGTTTTGGTCTTCCCTACCTTCAGGAAAGACCTGGCAATTCACCACATCTATGACCCTCATGATTTCCAAATCTTTAGAAGGTCACCCCTCTGCCTCCAACGCTCCAGGGAAAACAACTGCAGTCTACTCAGTCTCTCCCTTTAGCTCAAAACCTCAACTCCTATAACATCTTTGTAAATCGTCTCTGAACCCTTTCAGGTTTTAACAACATCTTTCCTATAGCGAGGAGACCAAAAGTGAACACCAGTCACCCTGAGGCTAGCTTTTAATTGCAAATTACCACTCACTGATTGGTGGGACTTGAAAAAGTGTCCCCACAACATCAGCACAGACCTTTGGATTACTTGTCCAGTGACTTTTCCACCACAGATCATAAAATATGGGAGCAGAATTGGTCTGTTTGGCCCATTGAGTTTGATTCACAATTGATCGGAGTGGATATGTTTCTCAAGCCCATTCTCCTGCCTTCTCCCCATATCCCTCGATCCCCTTACTAAACAAGGACCTATCGCTATCTTATATATACTCAATGACGTGGCCTCCACAGCCTTCCGCAGCAACGGGTTCCATAGATTCACCACCCTCTGGGTGAAGACCCTCATCACTGCACTAGCACCTTCCCCTGCAGAGGACTGGGATGAACTGGCTGACAGCAGAATCATATCACTGCTTCAAAACTTTCCTCAGACAGCAAGTATTTCTAGGATTCAAAGACGGCTATATTCGGTAGATTTGCACTCTGCTCGCTGAATCCAGGTCTGAAGACATTGTCCTCTGTCTCAGCTTCTCAGACAATAAACATTTTTCACATGGACATCCCCCCCCCCCTCAATGGTAACCGTGATGAGGGCGCTGGGTGGAAACACGAGGTGGGGTAACCCCTGAGAAATAAATAGGCTTTATGGTTTAGGAACTGAATTCTGCTAAGTGGGATCAAAGTGGCTAAAAGTGGGAAAAGAAGTTAAAAAGCACAAGCACTGAGGCCATTCAGCCCCTTGTGCCTCCAGCAACCTTCAATAACTGATCTGACTGCAGCCTTGACTCTGCATTCCCTCCCACTCCTGATAGACTCTTGCCCAACAAGGAGTCAAACACATATCGCCTGCCACCTTAAAAACATCCAATGGGCACATCTCCATCACTGTCTGGGGAAGAGGATCCCATGGACCTTCCAAGAGATAATATTCCTGCTCATCTTCTCTCTCTTAAAAAGGAGACCTTCTCATGGATAAACTGTGCCCCAGTCCTTGTCTCTCCCGGAGGGCTGGGTGGACGTTTGAGGAATTTCCTGTTCCTTGGACGCTGCCTGACCTGCTGCGCTTTTCCAGCAACACATTTTCAGCTCTGATCTCCAGCATTCTACAGACCTCACTTTCTCCTGGACGTTTGAGGGGGCGAGGTGGGAGGAAACCTCTCAATGTCCACCCAGTCAACTCCATCTCTTTCAACAGGATAGATTGTCATTCTTCTAAACTCCAATGGATGCATGCCCAATCTGTGCAAACTTTCATCAACCTCACGGAATGCCAGACATCAGTGGGGTGAACTTTCTCTCCACTGCATCAGATGTGTATACAGAGAATATGGAAGCCATTTGGCCCCTCAGGGCTGCTCCACCCTTCAATACAATCATGGCTGATCATCCATCTCAGTACACTTTCGCCCTCATATCCTTCAGCCCCAAGAACCACATCCACCTCCTCCTCGAAAACATCCAACTTCTTGCCCTCAACCATTTTCTATGACAGAAAGTTCCACAGGCTGAGAAATAAACTTAGGCTGTGACTCCCCGCTCCAATCAGAGTTCCAGACTTCCATAAATAGGCAGGTCAAAACCGCACAAAGACTTAGAAGCACCGACCATTCCGGGACCATTGCAACACCCGCAGTAGTTTTGCAGGAAGGCAGCGGGATTCTAATTTTAAATCTCCAAGGATTGGTCAGTCATGACTCAACATAGATCTCCAGCACAGTGTCAATCGTTGACTGGGACCCTGTGCGGGTCAGGAAGGCAAAACACCATTTTCGCCCACGTTCCAAGGGTGAGGGCGAGGGCTTCAGCAGCAGATGAGGAGGCGCAGATGTAAATGGTATCGCAGAGGAGGGGGCTTTAGATAGTGATAAAGGGTTTCTGGCAGTTGGGGGTGTAGGGGAGCGGTAAAGTGAGTAAGACTGCGAAGCAGCTAACCTCAGACTCAGACTGGGGCTAGAATTAGTGGTGCGAGGAGGAGAGTTTGTGGCAGAGGCTGAAGGCACTGACTTCAGCTGAATTGGAGGAAATTACAGGTCTTCCAATCCTTGATGTCACACATGCAGCCTGTAAGCACTGGGGCAGTCAGGAAAAGTAGTACTATCATTTGGAATCTTTGGTTAACCTCCTCTCACAACAACCTAGCTGAACCAGGGTAACACGACATCTCTAAAAGGACTAACTTCAAGTCCATGTAGATTAGCATCAGGACAAAATTGAACCAGAACAGGGTTAATGTCAGACTGCAGCAGGATTCAGTACAGATACACCCTGACATCAGCATTAGGAAAGGTATACGTTAACTCCACATCTAGACTGGACAAGGATCAGATTGGATCTGGTCAAAAAGCAACTCTGACCAGGAATGCAATTGGGGTGGTGGGCAAAACAGGAGTGCAACGAGACCTGATGAGGAATGCACTGGGGGCAAAACAGGAGTGCAACAGGATGTGATCAGGAATGCACTGGGGGCAAAACAGGAGTGCAATGTGACCTGATCAGGAATTACAATGGGGGCAAAACGGGAGTGCAATGTGTCCTGATCAGGAATGCACTGGGGGCAAAATAGGAGTGCAACGTGACCTGATCAGGAATGCACTGGGGGCAAAACAGGAGTGCAACAGGACGTGATCAGGAATGCACTGGGGGCAAAATAGGAGTGCAACGTGACCTGATCAGGAATGCACTGGGGGCAAAACAGGAGTGCAACGTGACCTGATCAGGAATGCACTGGGGGCAAAACAGGAGTGCAATGTGTCCTGATCAGGAATGCACTGGGGGCAAAACAGGAGTGCAATGTGTCCTGATCAGGAACGCACTGAGGGCAAAACAGGAGTGCAATGTGTCCTGATCAGGAATGCACTGGGGGCAAAACAGGAGTGCAACAGGACGTGATCAGGAATGCACTGGGGGCAAAATAGGAGTGCAACGTGACCTGATCAGGAATGCACTGGGGGCAAAACAGGAGTGCAACGTGACCTGATCAGGAATGCGATGGGGGCAAAACAGGGGTGCAACGTGACCTGATCAGGAATGCAATGGGGGCAAAACAGGGGTGCAATGTGACCTGATCAGGAATGCAATGGGGGCAAAACAGGGGTGCAATGTGTCCTGATCAGGAACGCACTGGGGGCAAAACAGGAGTGCAATGTGTCCTGATCAGGAATGCACTGGGGGCAAAACAGGAGTGCAACAGGACGTGATCAGGAATGCACTGGGGGCAAAATAGGAGTGCAACGTGACCTGATCAGGAATGCACTGGGGGCAAAACAGGAGTGCAACGTGACCTGATCAGGAATGCGATGGGGGCAAAACAGGGGTGCAACGTGACCTGATCAGGAATGCAATGGGGGCAAAACAGGGGTGCAATGTGACCTGATCAGGAATGCAATGGGGGCAAAACAGGGGTGCAATGTGTCCTGATCAGGAATGCAATGGGGGCAAAACAGGGGTGCAATGTGTCCTGATCAGGAATGCAATGGGGGCAAAACAGGGGTGCAATGTGTCCTGATCAGGAATGCAATGGGGGCAAAACAGGAGTGCAATGTGTCCTGATCAGGAATGCAATGGGGGCAAAACAGGGGTGCAATATGTCCTGATCAGGAATGCAATGGGGGCAAAACAGGAGTGCAATGTGTCCTGATCAGGAATGCAATGGGGGCAAAACAGGGGTGCAATGTGACCTGATCAGGAATGCAATGGGGGCAAAACAGGGGTGCAATGTGTCCTGATCAGGAATGCAATGGGGGCAAAACAGGGGTGCAATATGTCCTGATCAGGAATGCAATGGGGGCAAAACAGGGGTGCAATATGTCCTGATCAGGAATGCAATGGGGGCAAAACAGGAGTGCAATGTGTCCTGATCAGGAATGCAATGGGGGCAAAACAGGGGTGCAATGTGACCTGATCAGGAATGCAATGGGGGCAAAACAGGAGTGCAACGTGACCTGATCAGGAATGCAATGGGGGCAAAACAGGAGTGCAATGTGTCCTGATCAGGAATGCAATGGGGGCAAAACAGGGGTGCAATGTGTCCTGATCAGGAATGCAATGGGGGCAAAACAGGGGTGCAATGTGTCCTGATCAGGAATGCAATGGGGGCAAAACAGGAGTGCAACGTGACCTGATCAGGAATGCAATGGGGGCAAAACAGGAGTGCAACGTGACCTGATCAGGAATGCAATGGGGGCAAAACAGGAGTGCAACGTGACCTGATCAGGAATGCAATGGGGGCAAAACAGGGGTGCAATGTGTCCTGATCAGGAATGCAATGGGGGCAAAACAGGGGTGCAATGTGTCCTGATCAGGAATGCAATGGGGGCAAAACAGGGGTGCAATGTGTCCTGATCAGGAATGCAATGGGGGCAAAACAGGGGTGCAATATGTCCTGATCAGGAATGCAATGGGGGCAAAACAGGGGTGCAATATGTCCTGATCAGGAATGCAATGGGGGCAAAACAGGAGTGCAATGTGTCCTGATCAGGAATGCAATGGGGGCAAAACAGGGGTGCAATGTGACCTGATCAGGAATGCAATGGGGGCAAAACAGGAGTGCAATGTGTCCTGATCAGGAATGCAATGGGGGCAAAACAGGGGTGCAATGTGTCCTGATCAGGAATGCAATGGGGGCAAAACAGGGGTGCAATATGTCCTGATCAGGAATGCACTGGGGGCAAAACAGGAGTGCAACGTGTCCTGATCAGGAATGCAATGGGGGCAAAACAGGGGTGCAATGTGACCTGATCAGGAATGCAATGGGGGCAAAACAGGGGTGCAACGGGATGTGATCAGGAGCGCACTGGGAGTTGATCAGGAATGCAATAAGACCAGGACAGGGGGTGCAGCTCCTGCAGCAAACTCCAGGTGAACTTTCTCGAGCAGGGAAAGGGGGCGGGGTCAAGGATCCCGGTGCCGGGGAGAGGGCCGCACCCCCGCAGTATACCCCACATACACACCCCCCCAAAACAGGACAGTCAGGCTTCGGCTTGCATTGAACCCCTCCCCCCACCGCAGGAGGCCCGGCAGCAATTCGCCCCAAGACCGGAGTTGCCCGAATGCCCTGCGCGTTACCTCAACCGCCGACAGCGGAGACGCCGCTCACTCCGACCTGTCCCCGACAAGCCTAACCCACTGAGTAGGAACCACGTGCGCAGGAAAACCCCGCCCCCCTCGCTCACCCTCATTGGCCGAGAGCCGGGGACGTCGCCTCCCATTGGCGAGACCGACCGTCTGTCAGGGGGACGGGGGGAGGGAGGCGGGGAAAGTGACGTCGTTAACCCGGTGAATGGTCAGTACGGCGGTCCATCAGGAAGGGGCGGGGTCAGAGGTAAACGCACGTGACCTGAGCCATTCAAAAGGCTGATGAGTGTTAAAGGGCTCGCGGCGTCACCACGGCAACAACCAACGGCCCCGCCCCTCCCCGCGTGGTGACGTTCACCGCAAGACCACCTGGTGAACCCATCACGGGAGGAAATCTGATTGTGACGCCCCCCTCAGCGCGTGAGTGACGCCGACTGGCGCCCCGCCCACCCCTCTTTGGTGATGCTCAGTGGACAATGAGCCCAGATCTCAGGGTCAGGTTCTGGGGAAGTGAGTTCGAATCCCGCAACGGCCGCTGCTGCAATTGAACAGCAATAAAAATATAGAATTGACAGTGTATCAATGACTATAAATCCGTTGTTGATAAGACAGGAAACCACGTCTGATTCGCTGTTTTCCTTTCTAGAAGGAAATATGCCCCTTTTGCCCAATCTGGCCAAAAACTCAGCCCAGATGCACAGCCCTCTGGGCATGAATTCATAGAATCCCGAGAGTGTGGAAGCAGGACATTTGATCCAATAAGTACACACTCAAAAGACTATCCCACCCAGAGTCATTCCCCTACCCTATATTTACATCTGACCAATCCACCCTAACCTGCACATTCCTGGACACCATGGGACAATTTAGCACGGCCAATCCACCCTAACCTGCACATCCCTGGGCACTATGGGACAATTTAGCATGGCCAATCCACCCTAACCTGCACATCCCTGGGCACTATTGGACTATTTAGCACGGCCAATCCACCCTAACCTGCACATCCCTGGGCACTATGGGACAATTTAGCATGGCCAATCCACCCTAACCTGCACATCCCTGGGCACTATTGGACTATTTAGCATGGCCAATCCACCCTAACCTGCACATCCCTGGGCACTATGGGACAATTTAGCACGGCCAATCCACCCTAACCTGCACATCCCTGGGCACTATGGGACAATTTAGCACGGCCAATCCACCCTAACCTGCACATCCCTGGGCACTATTGGACTATTTAGCACGGCCAATCCACCCTAACCTGCACATCCCTGGGCACTATGGGAGAATTTAGCATGGCCAATCCACCCTAACCTGTACATCCCTAGGCACTATGGGACAATGTAGCACGGCTAATCCACCCTAACCTGCACATCCCTGGGCACTATGGGGCAATTTAGCATGGCTAATCCACCCGAACATGTACATCCCTGGACACTGTGGGACAATCTAGCACAGCCAATCCACCCTAACCTGCACATTCCTGGGCACTATGGGGCAATCTAGCATCTCTGGGCACTATGAGACAATTTAGCACGGCCAATCCACCTTAACCTGCACATCCCTGGGCACTATGGGACAATTTAGCACGGCCAATCCACCCTAACCTTCAGATCGCTGGACTGCGGGAGGGACTAGCATGCAGACACAGGGAGAATGTGCAAACTCCACACAGACAGTCACGTGAAGCTGGAATCAATCCTGGGGCCCTGGCACTGTGAGGCAGCAGTGCAAGTCACTGAGTCCAGTGTCGCACGAAATGGACGTGCCAGTAACTCCCACATCCCGCGGAACAACAATTATTCAAAACAAAAATAATGGCAATTGATCCATCATTATGACAATCACCAGAATAACGCTGACAAAACCGCCCATCCCGCTTCCCCCTCCATTCACCACCCCAAGTTGAAACTGACTAGGAGATGTCAGTGTTGGACTGCTATGGACAAAGTTAAAAATCACACAACTCCAGGTTATACTCCAATATGAAGGAGAGTTGCTGACCAAAAGCTAGTACTGCCAAAAAAAATCTGTTAGACTATAACCTGATATCGTATGATATTTAACTGTATTAACACTGACGGAATGCCGTGGTGACACTCATTATAATAACACTGACTGACCCCCCTGTGGTGACACTCACTATAATAACACTGACTGACCCCCTGTGATGACTCTCACTATCATAACACTGACTGACCCCCCTGTGGTGACACTCACTATAATAACACTGACTGACCCCCTGTGGTGACACTCACTATAATAACACTGAGTGACCCCCCTGTGGTGACACTCACTATAATAACACTGACTGACCCCCTGTGGTGACACTCACTATAATAACACTGACTGACACCCTGTGGTGACACTCTCTAAAATAACACTTACTGACTGACAATCACCTGATGAAGGAGCATCACTTCGAAAGCAAGTGTGCTTCCAATTAGACTTATTGGACTATAACCTGATGTTGTGTGATTTTTAACTTTGTACACCCCAGTCCAACACTGGCATCTCCAAATTATAATACCACTGACTGATTCCCCTGTGGTGACACTCTCCATAACACTGACTGACCCCCTGTGGTGACATTCTCAAAAATAACACTGACTGACCCCTCTGTTCTGACATTCTCAAAAATAACAGTGACTGACCCCTCTGTGGTGACACTCACTATAATAACACTTACTGACACCCCCTGTGGTGACACTCTCTATAATACCACTGGCTGACCCCCTGTGGTAACACTCACTATAATAACAATTACTGACACCCCCTGTGGTGACACTCACTATAATACCACTGGCTGACCCCCTGTGGTGACACTCACTATAATAACTCTGACAGACTCCCTGAGGTGACACTCATTATAATCAGATTAACTGACCCCCCTGTGGTGACACTCTCGAAAATAACACTGACTGACCCCACTGTGGTGACACTCACTGTAATAACACTGACTGACTCCCTGTGGTGACAATCACTATAATAACACTGACTGACTCCCCTGTGGTGACACTCTCGAAAATAACACTGACTGACCCCACTGTGGTGACACTCACTGTAATAACACTGACTGACTCCCTGTGGTGACAATCACTATAATAACACTGACTGACCCCACTGTGGTGACACTCACTGTAATAACACTGACTGACTCCCTGTGGTGACAATCACTATAATACCACATACTGACCCCACTGGGGTGACACTCTCTCTAATAACACTGACTGACACCCTGGGGTGACACTCACTGTAATAACACTGACTGACTCCCCTGTGGTGACACTCACTATAATAACACTGACTGACTCCCCTGTGATGACTCTCTCTATAATAACACTGACTGACCCCCCTGTGGTGACACTGACTTTGATAACACTGACTGACTGCCCTGTGGTGACACTCTCTGTAATAACACTGACTGACTCCCCTGTGGTGACACTCACTATAATAACACTGACTGACTCTCTGTGATGACTTTCTCTATAATAACACTGACTGACCCCCCTGTGGTGACACTGACTTTGATAACACTGACTGACTGCCCTGTGGTGACACTCTCTGTAATAACACTGACTGACTCCCCTGTGGTGACACTCACTATAATAACACTGACTGACTCTCTGTGATGACTTTCTCTATAATAACACTGACTGACCCCCTGTGGTGACATTCTCTATAATAACACTGACTGACCCCCTGTGGTGACACTCTCTATAACACTGACTGACTCCCTTGTGGTGACACTCACTATAATAACACTGACTGACTTGCTGCGGAGACACTCTCTTTAATAACACTGACTGACCCCCTGAGGTGGCACTGTCTGTAATAACACTGACTGACACTCTGTGTTGACACTCTCTATAATAACACTGACTGACTCCCCTGTGATGACTTTCTCTATAATAACACTGACTGACCCCCTGTGTTGACACTCTATATAACCACATTGACTGACTCCCTTGTGGTGACACTCACTGTAATAACACTGACTGACCCCCTGTGGTGACACGCTCTATAATAACACTGACTGACTCCCCTGTGGTGACACTCACTACAATAACACTGACTGACTCCCCTGTGGTGACAATCACTATAATAACACTGTCTGACTCCCCTGTGGTGACACTCACTATAATAACACTGACTGACTCCCCTGTGGTGACACTCACTGTAATAACACTGACTGACTCCCCTGTGGTGACACTCACTATAATAACACTGACTGACTCCCCTGTGGTGACACTCACTATAATAACACTGACTGACTCCCCTGTGATGACTCTCACTATAACAACACTGACTGACTCCCCTGTGGTGATACTCACTATAATAACACTGACTGACTCCCCTGTGGTGACTCTCACTATAATAACACTGACTGACCCCCTGTGGTGACATTCTCAAAAATAACACTTGACTGACCCCTCTGTTGTGACATTCTCAAAAATAACAGTGACTGACCCCTCTGTGGTGGCACTCACTATAATAACACTTACTGACACCCCCTGTGGTGACACTCTCTATAATACCACTGGCTGACCCCCTGTGGTAACACTCATTATAATATAAATTACTGACACCCCCTGTGGTGACACTCACTACAATACCACTGGCTGACCCCCTGTGGTGACACTCACTATAATAACTCTGACAGACTCCCTGAGGTGACACTCATTATAATCAGATTAACTGACCCCCCTGTGGTGACACTCTCGAAAATAACACTGACTGACCCCACTGTGGTGACACTCACTGTAATAACACTGACTGACTCCCCTGTGGTGACACTCACTATAATAACACTGACTGACTCCCCTGTGGTGACACTCACTGTAATAACACTGACTGACTCCCCTGTGGTGACACTCACTGTAATAACACTGACTGACTCCCCTGTGGTGACACTCACTCTAATAACACTGACTGACTCCCCTGTGATGACTCTCACTATAACAACACTGACTGACTCCCCTGTGGTGATACTCACTATAATAACACTGACAGACTCCCCTGTGATGACTCTCACGATAATAACACTGACTGACTCCCCTGTGGTGACACTCACTATAACAACACTGACTGACTCCCCTGTGATGACTCTCACTATAATAACACTGACTGACTCCCCTGTGGTGACTCTCACTATAATAACACTGACTGACCCCCTGTGGTGACATTCTCAAAAATAACACTGACTGACCCCTCTGTTGTGACATTCTCAAAAATAACAGTGACTGACCCCTCTGTGGTGGCACTCACTATAATAACACTTACTGACACCCCCTGTGGTGACACTCTCTATAATACCACTGGCTGACCCCCTGTGGTAACACTCATTATAATAACAATTACTGACACCCCCTGTGGTGACACTCACTACAATACCACTGGCTGACCCCCTGTGGTGACACTCACTGTAATAACACTGACTGACTCCCTGTGGTGACACTCACTATAATACCACATACTGACCCCACTGTGGTGACACTCACTGTAATAACACTGACTGACTCCCTGTGGTGACAATCACTATAATACCACATACTGACCCCACTGTGGTGACACTCACTGTAATAACACTGACTGACTCCCTGTGGTGACAATCACTATAATACCACATACTGACCCCACTGTGGTGACACTCTCTCTAATAACACTGACTGACACCCTGGGGTGACACTCACTGTAATAACACTGACTGACTCCCTGTGGTGACAATCACTATAATAGCACTGACTGACACCCTGGGGTGACACTCACTGTAATAACACTGACTGACTCCCCTGTGGTGACACTCACTATAATAACACTGACTGACTCCCCTGTGATGACTCTCTCTATAATAACACTGACTGACTCCCCTGTGGTGACACTCTCTTTAATAATACTGACTGACACCCCCACCACCCCCCCACCCCTCTTGGTGACACTGACTCCGATAACACTGACTGACGCTCTGTGGTGACACTCACTATAATAACACTGACTGACTGACCTGTGGTGACACTCTTGGTACTAACACTGACTGACGCCCTTGTGGTGACACTCATTGTAATAACACTGACTGACTCCCCTGTGGTGACACTCACTGTAATAACACTGACTGACGCCCCTGTGGTGACACTCACTGTAATAACACTGACTGACTCCCCTGTGGTGACACTCTCTATAATAACACTGACTGACTCCCCTGTGGTGACACTCACTGTAATAACACTGACTGACCCCACTGTGGTGACACTCACTGCAATAACACTGACTGACTCCCTGTGGTGACAATCACTATAATACCACATACTGACCCCACTGGGGTGACACTCTCTCTAATAACACTGACTGACACCCTGGGGTGACACTCACTGTAATAACACTGACTGACTCCCCTGTGGTGACACTCACTATAATAACACTGACTGACTCCCCTGTGATGACTCTCTCTATAATAACACTGACTGACTCCCCTGTGGTGACACTCTCTTTAATAATACTGACTGACACCCCCACCCCCCCCCCCACCCCTCTTGGTGACACTGACTCCGATAACACTGACTGACGCTCTGTGGTGACACTCACTATAATAACACTGACTGACTGACCTGTGGTGACACTCTCGGTACTAACACTGACTGACCCCCTTGTGGTGACACTCATTGTAATAACACTGACTGACTCCCCTGTGGTGACACTCACTGTAATAACACTGACTGACTCCCTGTGGTGACAATCACTATAATAACACTGACTGACTCCCCTGTGGTGACACTCTCGAAAATAACACTGACTGACCCCACTGTGGTGACACTCACTGCAATAACACTGACTGACTCCCTGTGGTGACAATCACTATAATACCACATACTGACCCCACTGGGGTGACACTCTCTCTAATAACACTGACTGACACCCTGGGGTGACACTCACTGTAATAACACTGACTGACTCCCCTGTGGTGACACTCACTATAATAACACTGACTGACTCCCCTGTGATGACTCTCTCTATAATAACACTGACTGACTCCCCTGTGGTGACACTCTCTTTAATAATACTGACTGACACCCCCACCCCCCCCCCCCACCCCTCTTGGTGACACTGACTCCGATAACACTGACTGACGCTCTGTGGTGACACTCACTATAATAACACTGACTGACTGACCTGTGGTGACACTCTCGGTACTAACACTGACTGACCCCCTTGTGGTGACACTCATTGTAATAACACTGACTGACTCCCCTGTGGTGACACTCACTGTAATAACACTGACTGACGCCCCTGTGGTGACACTCACTGTAATAACACTGACTGACTCCCCTGTGGTGACACTCTCTATAATAACACTGACTGACTCCCCTGTGGTGACACTCACTGTAATAACACTGACTGACCCCACTGTGGTGACACTCACTGCAATAACACTGACTGACTCCCTGTGGTGACAATCACTATAATACCACATACTGACCCCACTGGGGTGACACTCTCTCTAATAACACTGACTGACACCCTGGGGTGACACTCACTGTAATAACACTGACTGACTCCCCTGTGGTGACACTCACTATAATAACACTGACTGACTCCCCTGTGATGACTCTCTCTATAATAACACTGACTGACTCCCCTGTGGTGACACTGAATTTGATAACACTGACTGACTGCCCTGTGGTGACACTCTCTGTAATAACACTGACTGACCCCCTGTGGTGACACTCACTATAATAACACTGACTGACCCCCTGAGGTGGCACTCTCTATAATAACACTGACTGACACTCTGTGGTGACACTCTCTTTAATAACACTGACTGACCCCCTGAGGTGGCACTGTCTGTAATAACACTGACTGACACTCTGTGGTGACACTCTCTATAATAACACTGACTGACTCCCCTGTGATGACTTTCTCTATAATAACACTGACTGACCCCCTGTGTTGACACTCTATATAACCACATTGACTGACTCCCTTGTGGTGACAATCACTGTAATAACACTGACTGACCCCCTGTGGTGACACTCACTGTAATAACACTGACTGACGCTCTGTGATGACTCTCACTATAATAACACTGACTGACTCCCCTGTGGTGACACTTACTATAATAACACTGACTGACTCCCCTGTGATGACACTCACTATAATAACACTGACTGACTCCCCTGTGATGACACTCACTATAATAACACTGACTGACTCCCCTGTGGTGACACTCACTGTAATAACACTGACTGACTCCCCTGTGGTGACACTCACTATAATAACACTGACTGACTCCCCTGTGGTGACACTCACTGTAATAACACTGACTGACTCCTCTGTGGTGACACTCTCTATAATAACACTGACTGACTCCCCTGTGATGACTTTCTCTATAATAACACTGACTGACCCCCTGTGGTGACACTCTATATAACCACATTGACTGACTCCCTTGTGGTGACAATCACTGTAATAACACTGACTGACCCCCTGTGGTGACACTCACTGTAATAACACTGACTGACGCTCTGTGATGACTCTCACTATAATAACACTGACTGACTCCCCTGTGGTGACACTTACTATAATAACACTGACTGACTCCCCTGTGATGACACTCACTATAATAACACTGACTGACTCCCCTGTGGTGACACTCACTGTAATAACACTGACTGACTCCCCTGTGGTGACACTCACTGTAATAACACTGACTGACTCCTCTGTGGTGACACTCACTGTAATAACACTGACTGACTCCTCTGTGGTGACATTCACTGTAATAACACTGACTGACTCCCCTGTGGTGACACTCACTTTAATAACACTGACTGACTCCCCTGTGGTGACACTCACTGTAATAACACTGACTGACTCCTCTGTGGTGACACTCACTGTAATAACACTGACTGACTCCCCTGTGGTGACATTCACTGTAATAACACTGACTGACTCCCCTGTGGTGACACTCACTGTAATAACACTGACTGACTCCCCTGTGGTGACACTTACTGTAATAACACTGACTGACTCCCCTGTGGTGACACTCACTATAATAACACTGACTGACTCCCCTGTGGTGACACTCACTATAATAACACTGACTGACTCCCCTGTGATGACACTCACTATAATAACACTGACTGACTCCCCTGTGGTGACACTCACTGTAATAACACTGACTGACTCCCCTGTGGTGACACTTACTGTAATAACACTGACTGACCCCCTGTGGTGACACTCACTGTAATAACACTGACTGACTGCCCTGTGGTGACACTTACTGTAATAACACTGACTGACCCCCTGTGGTGACACTCACTGTAATAACACTGACTGACCCCCTGTGGTGACACTTACTGTAATAACACTGACTGACCCCCTGTGGTGACACTCACTGTAATAACACTGACTGACCCCCTGTGGTGACACTTACTGTAATAACACTGACTGACCCCCTGTGGTGACACTCACTGTAATAACACTGACTGACTCTCTGTGGTGACACTCACTATAATAACACTGACTGACTCTCTGTGGTGACACTCTCTATAATAACACTGACTGACTCTCTGTGGTGACACTCACTATAATAACACTGACTGACTCCCCTGTGGTGACACTCTCTATAATAACACTGACTGACTCTCTGTGGTGACACTCTCTATAATAACACTGACTGACTCCCCTGTGGTGACAATCACGATAATAACACTGACGGACCCTCCTGTGGTGACACTCACTGTAATAACACTGACTGACCCCCCTGTGATGACACTCATTATAATAACACTGACTGACTCTCTGTGGTGACACTCACTGTAATGACACTGACTGACCCCTCTGTGTGAGACTCACTATAAAATCACTGACTGACCCCGCTGTGGTGACACAAAGGTGAGTGATGTAAGGCAGTTTGAGAGACTGGAGGCCGCTGTCCAGTGGTATACCACAAGGATCAGTACTGGGACTCTTATTGCTTGTTTTAAGATTAAATTAGATTACTTCCAGTGTGGAAACAGGCCCTTCGGCCCAACAGGTCCACACCGGCCCTCTGAAGAGCAACCCACCCAGAACCATTCCCCTACATTTACCCCTTCACCTAACACTATGGGCAATTTAGCATGGCCAATTCACCTGACCTGCACATCTTTGGACTGTGGGAGGAAACCGGAGCACTCGGAGGAAACCCATGCAGACACGGGGAGAATGTGCAAACTCCACACAGTTGCCCGAGGCGGGAATTAAATCCGGGTCTCTAACGCTGTGGTGCCGGGATTGGTCGAGTGGTTAATGGAGAAGAGGGTGGCTGTAGATTACAGGAAGATACAGATGGGTCGGTCAGATGGGGAGATCAGATGTTTCACCCTGATGAGGTGCTGTACTTTGGAAAGAAAAAGAAGATGAGGGAGTATTTAACAAATGACAGGGCACTGAGGAACAGAGGGATCTGGGGCTAATTATTCACAGATTCCTGAAGTCGGCAGAGCACATGAACAGGATAGTTAAGGCTTAATGGGACCTTGCTTTCATCAGTCCATGGCACAGAGTATAAGAGCAGAGAGGTGATGTTGGAGCAGTACAGAGGGTTGGTCAGCCAGAGCTGGGGTAGTGTGTACAGTTCTGGTCCACTTATCACAGAAAGGATGTGATCGCACTGGAGGGGGTGCACAGGAGGCTTACCAGGATGTTGCCTGGGATGGAGACATTGAGCTAGAAGGAGAGACTAGATAGGCTGGAATAGTTTTCTTGAGAGCAGAGAAGACTGAAGGGGGGACTCATGATTGAGGTGGCTAAGATTGTGAGGGGGATGGACAGGAAGAGAAGAGAACATCTGTTCCCCTTGGTTGAGGGGTCAATCATGGCGGGGGGAGGGATGTTGTTTTAGAGTAAAGGGCAGGAGATTCAGAGGGGATTTGGGAAAAACCTTTTTCCCTCAGCGGGTGGCTGGAATCTGGAAAGCACTGCCTGGGAAAGTAGTGAGGACCGGAAACCTTCCAACCTCTATAAACGATTTGGACAAATTGTCACGTAGTGCCTAGGGATGTGCAAGTTAGGGTGGATTGGCCGTGCTAAATTGTCCCATAGTGCCCAAGGATGTGCAGGTTAGGGTGGATTGGCCGTGCTAAATTGTCCCATAGTGCCCAAGGATGTGCAGGTTAGGGTGGATTGGCCGTGCTAAATTGTCCCATAGTGTCCAGGGATGTGAAGGTTAGGGTGGATTGGCCTTGCTAAATTGTCCCATAGTGCCCAGGGATGTGAAGGTTAGGGTGGATTGGCCTTGCTAAATTGTCCCATAGTGCCCAGGGACATGCAGGTTAGCGTGGATTGGCCATGCGAAATTGTCCCATAGTGCCCAGGGATGTGCAGGTTAGGGTGGACTGACCATGCTAAATTGTCCCATAGTGTCCAGGGATGTTCAGGTTAAGGTGGATTGGCCATGCTAAATTGTCCCATAGTACCAAGGGATGTGCAGGTTAGGGTGGATTGGCCATGCTAAATTGTCCCATAGTGCCCAGGGATGTGCAGGTTAGGGTGGATTGGCCATGCTAATTTGTCCCATAGTGCCCAGGGATGTGCAGGTTAGGGTGGATTGACGGTGCTAAATTGTCCCATAGTGCCCAGGGATGTGCAGGTTAGGGTGGATTGGCCGTGCTAAATTGCCCCATAGTGCCCAGGGATGTACAGATTAGGGTGGATTGGCCATGCGAAATTGTCCCATAGTGCCCAGGGATGTGCAGGTTAGGGTGGATTGGCCGTGCTAAATTGCCCCATAGTGCCCAGGGATGTACAGGTTAGGGTGGATTGGCCATGCGAAATTGTCCCATAGTGCCCAGGGATGTGCAGGTTAGGGTGGATTGGCCGTGCTAAATTGTCCCATAGTGTCCAGGGATGTGCAGGTTAGAGTGGATTGGCCGTGCTAAATTGTCCTATATGCCCAGGGATGTGCAGGTTAGGGTAGATTGGCCGTGCTAAATTGTCCCATCGTGCCCAGGGATGTTCAGGTTAAGATGGATTGACCGTGCTAAATTGTCCCATAGTGCCTAGGGATGTGCAGGTTAGGGTGGATTGGCCGTGCTAAATTGTCCCATAGTGCCCAGGGATGTGCAGGTTAGGGTGGATTGACCGTGCTAAATTGTCCCATAGTACCTAGGGGTGTGCAGGTGAGGGTGGATTGGCCGTGCTAAATTGTCCCATAGTGCCCAGGGATGTACAGGTTAACGTGGATTGGCCGTGCTAAATTGTCCCATAGTGCCTAAGGATGTGCAGGTTAGGGTGGATTGGCCGTGCTAAATTGTCCCATCGTGCCCAGGGATGTTCAGGTTAACGTGGATTGGCCGTGCTAAATTGTCCCATAGTGCCTAGGGATGTGCAGGTTAGGGTGGATTGGCCGTGCTAAATTGTCCCATAGTGTCCAGGGATGTGCAGGTTAGGGTGGATTGGCCATGCTAAATTGTCGCATAGTGTCCAGGGATGTGCAGGTTAGGGTGGATTGGCCATGCTAAATTGTCCCATAGTGTCCAGGGATGTGCAGGTTAAGGTGGATTGGCCGTGCTAAATTGTCCCATAGTGTCCAGGGATGTGCAGGTTAGGGTGGATTGGCCATGCTAAATTGTCCCATAGTGTCCAGGGATGTGCAGGTTAGGGTGGATTGGCCATGCTAAATTGTCCCATAGTGCCCAGGGATGTGCAGGTTAGGGTGGATTGGCCGTGCTAAATTGTCCCATAGTACCTAGGGGTGTGCAGGTGAGGGTGGATTGGCCGTGCTAAATTGCCCCATAGTGCCCAGGGATGTGCAGGTTAGGGTGGATTGGCCATGCTAAATTGTCCCATAGTGCCCAGGGATGTGCAGGTTAGAGTGGATTGGCCGTGCTAAATTGTCCAATAGTGCCCAGGGATGTGCAGGTTAGGGTGGATTGGCCATGCTAAATTGTCCAATAGTGCCCAGGGATGTGCAGGTTAAGGTGGATTGGCCATGCTAAATTGTCCCATAGTGCCCAGGGATGTGCAGGTTAGAGTGGATTGGCCGTGCTAAATTGTCCAATAGTGCCCAGGGATGTGCAGGTTAGGGTGGATTGGCCGTGCTAAATTGTCCCATAGTGCCCAGGGATGTGCAGGTTAGGGTGGATTGGCCGTGCTAAATTGTCCAATAGTGCCCAGGGATGTGCAGGTTAGAGTGGATTGGCCGTGCTAAATTGTCCAATAGTGCCCAGGGATGTGCAGGTTAGGGTGGATTGGCCGTGCTAAATTGTCCAATAGTGCCCAGGGATGTGCAGGTTAGGGTGGATTGGCCGTGCTAAATTGTCCCATAGTGCCCAGGGATGTGCAGGTTAGGGTGGATTGGCCATGCTAAATAGTCCAATAGTGCCCAGGGATGTGCAGGTTAGTGTGGATTGGCCATGCTAAATTGTCCCATAGTGCCCAGGGATGTGCAGGTTAGGGTGGATTGGCCGTGCTAAATTGTCCCGTAGTGGCCAGGGATGTGCAGGTTAGGGTGGATTGGCCATGCTAAATTGTCCCATCGTGCCCAGGGATGTGCAGGTTAGGGTGGATTGGCCGTGCTAAATTGTCCCGTAGTGCCCAGGGATGTGCAGGTTAGGGTGGATTGGCCATGCTAAATTGTCCCATAGTGCCCAGGGATGTGCAGGTTAGGGTGGATTGGCCGTGCTAAATTGTCCCATAGTGCCCAGGGATGTGCAGGTTAGGGTGGATTGGCCGTGCTAAATTGTCCCATAGTGCCCAGGGATGTCAGGGGTAAATGTAGAGTAGTAGGGTAGCGGAATGCGTCTGGGTGGGCTACTCGTTGGAGGAGCGGTTGGACCTGTTCGACCGAATGGCCTGTTTTCATACTTCGGGATTCGGTTCCATTCTAATATATTTTATTCAGTCGAAATGTAGCTACGTCAGAGGAGAACCTCAGGGGAGGTGGGGAGGAGGAAGGGTTTGAGATGGGACTGTTAGACAGGAAAATGGGTGGACTATTGGTGTATGGACCGAATGGCCTTTCCCTGTGCTGCATCCTGACGTGAGGAATATTGACGTGGTCCTGGTATCACTGACCTTTGGACTCCCTCGATTGTAAACGCTCCAGCACGACTTGGGAGGACAAAAGAACAGTCAGGCTATTAACGAGAGAGGAACTCAGCCCTGCAAACCCTGACCATGAAGGAAGAGATTAAGTCGGATTGCGGGGCATGGGTCCCAGTGACAAGGGCAGGCCGATTTCATCCGGAGGGCCCGGGTTTCCTGGATAAACAATCCAGCTTCTACACCAGGCTGGAGGAGAGAGAGGCCGAAGGGGACCCTGCCGTTGGGGCTGAGGGACTGAGTTCCTGGAGAAGTGACAGCCCGCTCTGGCCAGAGGCCCATCCGGATGCCGGGCCTCAACCGAGGGGTCGGAGCAGGAGGGGAGGGCGTCCCAGGCCGCATGGAGACGGGGGCGATCCCGGCGAGGGGGTGCCGCCCGCAGCCACCCACAGGAACAAGGGGGCAAAGAGGGCCAGCCGCAAACATGGGGCCAGCACCAGCCACCCCGCTGTTCTGAGCGACGACCACCAACTGCTACTGAAAGGTCACGCCAAACGGAGGGAGCTCAATGCTGGCACCAAGAGGAAGAACAAGATGTTGAGGAAATACAGAGAGGTATGTGGCTGAAACCAGACAACTGTGTATCTGGTGGGCGTAGGTGTGGAGTATGTATATTCATGGGTTTAAATCTGTTGGGTGTATAATCTGGTAGATGTATATCCGGTGGGTGTAAAACTGGACAGAGTGTATCTGGAGAATCTAATTCTGATGGGTCTATATGCGACCGGTATTCATTTGGTGGGTGTGAATTTGATCCGTGTATACCTGGTGGGTATAAATCTAGTTGGTGGACATCTGAAAGATGTATACCTGATGGGTGTATATCTGACAGGTGTAAATCTCATCAGTGTACAGCTGGTGGGTGTGAATCTGGGGGTCCATAACTGGTGAACATATATCTAGTATGTGCATGACTGGTGGTTGTGTATGTGGTTGTTGTAAACATGGTATATCTGATGGGTGTATATCTGGTGGGTGTGTATCTGGTGGGTATGTATCTGGTGAGTGTGTATCTGGTGGGTATGCATCTGGGTGAGTGTGTATCTGGTGGGTGTGTATCTGGTGGGTGTGTATCTGGTGAGTATGTATCTGGTGGGTGCATATCTGGTGGGTGTGAATCTGGTGAGTGTGTATCTGGTGGGTGTGTACCTGGCGGGTGTGTATCTGGTGGGTGTGTATCTGGTGGGTGTGAATCTGGTGAGTGTGTACCTGGCGGGTGTGTACCTGGCGGGTGTGTACCTGACGGGTGTGTATCTGGCGGGTGTGTATCTGGCGGGTGTGTATCTGGTGGGTGTGAATCTGGTGAGTGTGTATCTGGTGGGTGTGTACCTGGCGGGTGTGTTCCTGGCGGGCGTGCGTCTGGTGGGTGTGAATCTGGTGAGTGTGTATCTGGCGGGTGTGAATCTGGCGGGTGTGAATCTGGTGGGTGTGTACCTGGCGGGTGTGTATCTGGCGGGTGTGTATCTGGCGGGTGTGTATCTGGCGGGTGTGTATCTGGCGGGTGTGTATCTGGTGGGTGTGTACCTGACGGGTGTGTATCTGGCGGGTGTGTATCTGGTGGGTGTGAATCTGGTGAGTGTGTATCTGGTGGGTGTGTACCTGGCGGTTGTGTACCTGGCGGGTGTGTATCTGGCGGGTGTGTTCCTGGCGGGTATGTTCCTGGCGGGTGTGAATCTGGCGGGTGTGTATCTGGCGGGTGTGAATCTGGCGGGTGTGTACCTGGCGGGTGGGTACCTGGTGGGTGTGTACCTGGTGGGTGTGTACCTGGTGGGTGTGTATCTGGTGGGTGTGTATCTGGCGGGTGTGAATCTGGTGAGTGTGAATCTGGTGAGTGTGTATCTGGTGGGTGTGTACCTGGCGGGTGTGTACCTGGCGGGTGGGTAACTGGCGGGTGTGTTCCTGGCGGGTGTGTTCCTGGCGGGTGTGCATCTGGTGGGTGTGAATCTGGTGAGTGTGTATCTGGCGGGTGTGTATCTGGCGGGTGTGTATCTGGCGGGTGTGTATCTGGCGGGTGTGAATCTGGCGGGTGTGAATCTGGCGGGTGTGTATCTGGCGGGTATGTTCCTGGCGGGTGTGCGTCTGGTGGGTGTGAATCTGGTGAGTGTGTATCTGGCGGGTGTGTATCTGGCGGGTGTGTATCTGGCGGGTGTGAATCTGGCGGGTGTGTATCTGGCGGGTGTGTACTTGGCGGGTGTGTACCTGGCGGGTGTGTACCTGGCGGGTGTGTATCTAGCGGGTGTGTATCTGGTGGGTGTGAATCTGGTGAGTGTGTATCTGGTGGGTGTGTACCTGACGGGTGTGTATCTGGCGGGTGTGTATCTGGCGGGTGTGTATGTGGTGGGTGTGAATCTGGTGAGTGTGTACCTGACGGGTGTGTTTCTGGCGGGTGTGTATCTGGCGGGTGTGTATCTGGTGGGTGTGAATCTGGTGAGTGTGTATCTGGCGGGTGTGTACCTGGCGGGTGTGTATCTGGTGGGTGTGTACCTGGTGGGTGTGTATCTGGCGGGTGTGCATCTGGTGGGTGTGAATCTGGTGAGTGTGTATCTGGTGAGTGTGAATCTGGTGAGTGTGTATCTGGTGGGTGTGTACCTGGCGGGTGTGTACCTAGCGGGTGTGTACCTGGCGGGTGGGTACCTGGCGGGTGTGTTCCTGGCGGGTGTGTTCCTGGCGGGTGTGCGTCTGGTGGGTGTGAATCTGGTGAGTGTGTATCTGGCGGGTGTGTATCTGGCGGGTGTGTATCTGGCGGGTGTGAATCTGGCGGGTGTGTATCTGGCGGGTGTGTACTTGGCGGGTGTGTACCTGGCGGGTGTGTACCTGGCGGGTGTGTATCTAGCGGGTGTGTATCTGGTGGGTGTGAATCTGGTGAGTGTGTATCTGGTGGGTGTGTACCTGACGGGTGTGTTTCTGGCGGGTGTGTTTCTGGCGGGTGTGTATCTGGCGGGTGTGTATCTGGCGGGTGTGAATCTGGTGAGTGTGTATCTGGTGGGTGTGTACCTGGCGGGTGTGTATCTGGCGGGTGTGTACCTGGCGGGTGTGTATCTGGTGGGTGTGTACCTGGTGGGTGTGTATCTGGCGGGTGTGCATCTGGTGGGTGTGAATCTGGTGAGTGTGTATCTGGTGAGTGTGAATCTGGTGAGTGTGTATCTGGTGGGTGTGTACCTGGCGGGTGGGTACCTGGCGGGTGTGTTCCTGGCGGGTGTGTTCCTGGCGGGTGTGTTCCTGGCGGGTGTGCGTCTGGTGGGTGTGAATCTGGTGAGTGTGTATCTGGCGGGTGTGTATCTGGCAGGTGTGTATCTGGCGGGTGTGAATCTGGCGGGTGTGTACCTGGCGGGTGTGTTCCTGGCGGGTGTGTATCTGGCGGGTGTGTACCTGACGGGTGTGTACCTGGCGGGTGTGTACCTGACGGGTGTGTATCTGGCGGGTGTGTATCTGGCGGGTGTGTATCTGGCTGGTGTGTATCTGGCGGGTGTGTATCTGGTGGGTGTGAATCTGGTGAGTGTGTATCTGGTGGGTGTGTACCTGGCGGGTGTGTGCCTGGCGGGTGGGTACCTGGCGGGTGTGTTCCTGGCGGGTGTGTTCCTGGCGGGTGTGCGTCTGGTGGGTGTGAATCTGGTGAGTGTGTATCTGGCGGGTGTGTATCTGGCGGGTGTGTATCTGGTGGGTGTGTATCTGGCGGGTGTGTACCTGGCGGGTGTGTACCTGGCGTGTGTGTACCTGGCGGGTGTGTATCTGGTGGGTGTGTATCTGGCGGGTGTTATCTGGCGGGTGTGTACCTGACGGGTGTGTATCTGGCGGGTGTGTATCTGGCGGGTGTGTATCTGGTGGGTGTGAATCTGGTGAGTGTGTATCTGGTGAGTGTGAATCTGGTGAGTGTGTATCTGGTGGGTGTGTACCTGGCGGGTGGGTACCTGGCGGGTGGGTACCTGGCGGGTGTGCATCTGGTGGGTGTGAATCTGGTGAGTGTGTATCTGGCGGGTGTGTATCTGGCGGGTGTGTATCTGGCGGGTGTGTATCTGGCGGGTGTGTACCTGGCGGGTGTGTATCTGGTGGGTGTGAATCTGGTGGGTGTGTACCTGGCGGGTGTGTACCTGGCGTGTGTGTACCTGGTGGGTGTGTACCTGGTGGGTGTGTATCTGGCGGGTGTGTACCTGACGGGTGTGTATCTGGTGGGTGTGTATCTGGCGGGTGTGTATCTGGTGGGTGTGTATCTGGTGGGTGTGAATCTGGTGAGTGTGTATCTGGTGAGTGTGTATCTGGTGAGTGTGTATCTGGTGGGTGTGAATCTGGTGGGTGTGTACCTGGCGGGTGTGTACCTGGCGGTTGTGTATCTGGCAGGTGTGAATCTGGCGGGTGTGTACCTGGCGGGTGTGTATCTGGCGGGTGTGTATCTGGCGAGTGTGTATCTGGTTGGTGTGTACCTGGCGGGTGTGTACCTGGTGGGTGTGTACCTGGCGGGTGTGTATCTGGCGGGTGTGTATCTGGCGAGTGTGTATCTGGCGGGTGTGTACCTGGTGGGTGTGTACCTGGCGGGTGTGTATCTGGTGAGTGTGAATCTGGTGGGTGTGTACCTGGCGGGTGTGTACCTGGCGGGTGTGTACCTGGTGAGTGTGAATCTGGTGGGTGTGTACCTGGCGGGTGTGTACCTGGTGGGTGTGTACCTGGCGGGTGTGTATCTGGCGGGTGTGTATCTGGTGGGTGTGTATCTGGTGAGTGTGAATCTGGTGGGTGTGTACCTGGCGGGTGTGTACCTGGTGGGTGTGTATCTGGTGAGTGTGAATCTGGTGGGTGTGTACCTGGCGGGTGTGTACCTGGTGGGTGTATACCTGGCGGGTGTGTATCTGGCGGGTGTGTATCTGGCGAGTGTGTATCTGGCGGGTGTGTACCTGGCGGGTGTGTACCTGGTGGGTGTGTACCTGGCGGGTGTGTATCTGGTGAGTGTGAATCTGGTGGGTGTGTACCTGGCGGGTGTGTACCTGGTGGGTGTGTATCTGGTGAGTGTGAATCTGGTGGGTGTGTACCTGGCGGGTGTGTACCTGGTGGGTGTGTACCTGGCGGGTGTGTATCTGGCGGGTGTGTATCTGGCGAGTGTGTATCTGGTGAGTGTGAATCTGGTGAGTGTGAATCTGGTGGGTGTGTACCTGGCGGGTGTGTACCTGGTGGGTGTGTATCTGGTGAGTGTGAATCTGGTGGGTGTGTACCTGGCGGGTGTGTACCTGGTGGGTGTGTACCTGGCGGGTGTGTATCTGGCGGGTGTGTATCTGGCGAGTGTGTATCTGGCGGGTGTGTACCTGGTGGGTGTGTACCTGGCGGGTGTGTACCTGGTGGGTGTGTATCTGGTGAGTGTGAATCCTGTGGGTGTGTACCTGGCGAGTGTGTATCTGGCGAGTGTGTATCTGGCGAGTGTGTATCTGGCGGGTGGGTATCTGGCGGGTGGGTACCTGGCGGGTGTGTACCTGGCGGGTGTGTATCTGGCGGGTGTGTACCTGACGGGTGTGTACCTTGCGGGTGTATATCTGGCGGGTGTGTATCTGGTGGGTGTGAATCTGGTGAGTGTGTATCTGGTGGGCGTGTATCTGGTGAGTGTGTATCTGGCGGGTGTGTATCTGGTAGGCGTGTATCTGGTGCGTGTGTATCTGGTGGGTGTGTATCTGGCGGGTGTGTATCTGGCGGGTGTGTACCTGGCGGGTGTGTATCTGGCGGGTGTGTACCTGGCGGGTGCGTACCTGGTGCGTGTGTATCTGGCGGGTGTGTACCTGGCGGGTGTGTACCTGGCAGGTGTGTATCTGGCGCGTGTGTATCTGGCGCGTGTGTATCTGGCGCGTGTGTACCTGGCGGGTGCGTACCTGGCGGGTGCGTATCTGGCGGGTGCGTATCTGGTGAGTGTGTATCTGGTGGGTGTGTATCTGGTGCGTGTGTATCTGGCGGGTGTGTACCTGGCGGGTGTGTACCTGGCAGGTGTGTATCTGGCGCGTGTGTATCTGGCGGGTGTGTACCTGGCGGGTGCGTATCTGGCGGGTGCGTATCTGGTGAGTGTGTATCTGGTGCGTGTGTATCTGGTGCGTGTGTATCTGGTGCGTGTGTATCTGGTGGGTGTGTACCTGGCGGGTGTGTACCTGGCGGGTGTGTATCTGGCGGGTGTGTACCTGGCGGTTGCGTACCTGGCGGGTGCGTATCTGGCGAGTGCGTATCTGGCAAGTGTGTATCTGGTGGGTGTATATCTGGTGGGTGTGTATCTGGTGAGTGTGTATCTGGTGAGTGTGTATCTGGAGGGTGTGTATCTGGTGGGTGTGTACCTGGTGGGTGTGTACCTGGTGAGTGTGTATCTGGTGAGTGTGTATCTGGAGGGTGTGTATCTGGTGAGTGTGTACCTGGTGAGTGTGTACCTGGTGAGTGTGTACCTGGTGAGTGTGTATTTGGCAGCTGTAAATCGGGTGGGTGAAATTTCAGAGCCTGAATCAGATGACTGTGTACCTGGCGTTTGTAAATCCCAAGTGTATGTGTCAGATGTCTGTAAATTGGGTGTGTGTGTGGTGATTGGGTGGATGTGAGTTGGGTGGGTGTAAATTGTGGAGGTGTAAATGAGGTGGGTGTGAGTTGGGTGAGTGTGAAGCAGGTGGGTGTGAACCATGTGGGTATGAATGAAGAGTAAACTGAGCGAGATAAGAATAGGTCATGAATTGGGTGCCAGAATGTTATATTCTCGTCACTCAGCCGGGTAGGTGACTGAGGGGTCTGTGTCCAGAACATTGACATACACGGGATTCCCAACATGGTGCTGAGGGAGGAGGCAGCAAAGATCCCCGGGCTCACTATGGAAGAAGAGGATGGGGTGGGGCTGCTGGTCCAGGAGGACACGGGGCATTGCCTCACGTTGCACAACTGACATCAGGAAATCAGGCAATCTGGTAATGACAACATTGCTGTTTGGGGGAGCTGTACGCCAACGATTGCGATGAGAGTTACTTTTTATCGATTTTAACTCCCCTTCACCAATTCCAACTGTGTCCCTGAGTTTCCTTTTTCTCCGCAGGACATTGATAGAGCCTTTCGACGTGGATGGGAGCACTTCTTGTCTGCGGTTTACCGTCTGACACTCTGAGGGATGCAGCTCAGCATGGATGGTCGCTGGAGAGCCAACAATTGGGACTCACGGACAGAAACTGGGCTCCCACCCTGCCTTCATTGAACCAATTTGTGAATGAACCGAGGGGGGGTGACACAGCACGTTCCTGCTGCAAGTTGACAGCAGAGATAGAACACACAGTATTCCTCCGCGGAGTGAGTTTATTGACTTGCTCAGTCTCACAGCCCCTTCACTTTAACAGCTGCTCAATATATACACGTATAGATACATTCCAAATCAAGCTGTTCAGATGTGTTGTGGGGCAGGACTTGAACTTTGGCCTCCTAGCTCAGACAGAGGGACATTACCACAGTGCCACAAGAACCCTTCCTATATATATGCATTCAAAGACAATTAATACTCTCTGCCTGATTCTTATAACCTTAGCAATGACACAAATGGAACTTGAAGGAAAGGATTGGCAAGACATTAACACCGTTGTCAACTCTTTCAAAGAGCTATGCAATTAATCACACTCCCTCTGCACTTTCCCTGTGGCTATAAGATTTTCTGCATTTATTTTTAGCCTGTTATGTGTGGTCAGACATAGTGATAATGGCGTTGAATTCATGACTCCCAGATTAATACTGTGCAGACACCAGGTTCAACTTGCACCTTCCTGAAGAAGGGCTCATGCCCAAAACGTTGAATTTCCTGCTCCCTGGATGCTGCCTGACCTGCTGCGCTTTTCCAGCAACACATTTTCAGCTCTGATCTCTAGCATCTGCAGTCCTCACTTTCTCCTCAAATTGCACCATGACAACTTGCAGAAGTCAAATTACATTTGGAAGACTGCTCTCAATTCTGGTCTCCCTGATAGATGAAAGATATTCTGAAACTTGAAAGGGTTCAGAAAAGATTTACAAGGATGTTGCTGGGGTTGGTGGGTTTGAACAATAGGGGAAGGTTGAATAAGCTCAGGCTATTTTCCCTGGAGCATCGGAGGCTGAGGGGTGACATTAGAGAGGTTGATAAAATCATGAGGGACATGGATAGGGTAAAGAAATAAGTTGTTTTCCTGTAGTAGGTGAGTCCAGAACTAGAGGGCATAGGTTTAACGTGAGGGGAGAAATATGTAAAAGGGACCTGAGGGGCAACTTTTTCACCCAGAGGATGGTACATGTGTGGAATGTGCTGTCAAAGGATGTGGTGGAGGCTGGTACAATTGCAACATTTAAAAAGAAGGGTATGTGAACAGGAAGAGTTCAGAGGGATCTGGGCCTAGATTAATTTAGGATACCTGGTCAGCATGGATGACTCAGATCAAAGGATTCCCTGCTGCACAACTTTATGGCTCCATAACTCAATAAACTAGGTTGATCTTTTAACAAAACAGCAACGGAGATCATCAAATTGTCATGAGGATGTACATGGTTCTTCAATGCTTGCCAGGGAGGGAAATCTGAGCTGGTCTGGCCTATACGTGACTCCAGGCCACATGTGGTCAATCCTTTTGAAGGGAGACAAATGATTTATTGTCGATGGACGCTGAGCTTACTGGTGGAAGTGAACCCTGCATGCTCACAGAAGCTCATGTTCAGGGCTACAGCACGGTTGGTAGCTCTCAGCCTTATAAGTGATGCTCACAGTCTCATATCTCACAAAGTGGGCCTCTAGTGCGTTCCCTTCCAAGAGCAACTCCTTCTTTGTCGAGCTCTCGAGAACCACGTGAAACAAAATAAACTTCTAATAGTCTAATACGATCTCACTCTGACACATTTAACCGTGGAAGATACTTAGGATGAGTTCAGGTGGCACAGTGGTTAGCACTACCATCTCATAGCACCAGGGTCCTGGGTTCGATTCCACCCTCGGGCAACTGTCTGCACATTCTTCCCTGTGTCTGCGTGGGGGTTCTTCCCACAGTCCAAAGATGTGCAGGTTAAGGTGGTATGGCCATGCTAAATTACCCCATAGTGCCCATGGATGTGCAAGTTAGGGTGGATTGGCCATGCTAAATTGTCCCATAGTGTCCAGGGATGTGCAGGTCAAGATGGATTGACCGTGTTAAATTGCCCCATAGTGCCCATGGATGAGCAGGTCAAGGTGGATTGGCCGTGCTAAATTGTCCCATAGTGTCCAGGGATGTGCAGGTTAGGGTGGATTGGCCGTGCTAAATTGTCCCATAGTGCCCAGTGGATGTGCAGGTTAGGGTGGATTGGCTGTGCTAAATTGTCCCATAGTGCCCAGGGATGTGCAGGTTAGGGTGGATTGGCCGTGCTAAATTGTCCCATAGTGCCCAGGGATGTGCAGGTTAGGGTGGATTGGCCGTGCTAAATTGTCCCATAGTGCCCAGGGATGTGCAGGTTAGGGTGGATTGGCCGTGCTAAATTGTCCCATAGTGCCCAGGGATGTGCAGGTTAGAGTGGATTGGCCGTGCTAAATTGTCCCATAGTGCCCAGTGGATGCGCAGACTTGATGAATTAGCTGTGGGAATTGCAGGGTCATTAGGGAAGATGGTTGGGTCTGGGTGGGTCAGTGTGGCCCGAATTGTCTGTTTCCCCACTGTAGCGATTCTGGTTGCATCGCCCTTAGAAAGACAGGGGTGCAATTCTTGCAGGAAGTGGGGGAATGGTGAGATGTCTAGGGATCTGGGACAGGGCACAGATAGAGTGAGGGGTTGAGTGAGCTACTGCTGCTACCATTTCTTACACCGATTCACTGCCAGTATTTCTTGTCACCTTAAGGCTGTGAAATATAATGAATTAAGGAGCACCTCTCACAGAATATCCGAGTGCCCCAAATCAGCGAGAAAAACGATGGAGTGGCTGGTTGTGTGTATGTGTATATACGCTTTTGTTTCCAACTTGCTGGTAGATGCTTTATGCATTTATTCTAAGGTTGTGAGAAATATTACTTTACCAGGCACCCTGGTAGGAGGTGGGAGTGCAGGAAACCTTCAGGAGAAGGAGGGATTTGTGTTTAGACTGGGTGAGGGGATGGCGATGGGTGAGTGGGGGGTAGTTTAGACTGGGTGAGGGGTTGGTGATGGGTGAGTGGGGGTAGTTTAGACTGGGTGAGGGGATGGCGATGGGTGAGTGGGGGTAGTTTAGAATGGGCGAGGGGTTGGCGATGGGTAAGTCAGGGTAGTTTAGACTGGGTGAGGGGATGGTGATGGGTCAGTTGAGGTAGATTAGGCTGGGTAAGGGGATGGCGATGGGTGAGTGGGAGTAGTTTAGACTGGGTGAGGGGTTGGCGATGGGTGAGTGGGGTAGTTTAGACTGGGTGAGGGGTTGGCGATAGGTGAGTGGGGGTAGTTTAGACTGGGTGAGGGGTTGGCGATGGGTGAGTGGGGTAGTTTAGACTGGGTGAGGGGTTGGCGATAGGTGAGTGGGGGTAGTTTAGACTGGGTGAGGGGATGGTGATAGGTGAGTGAGGTAATTTAGACTGGGTGATGGGTTGGCGATGGGTGAGTGGGGTAGTTTAGACTGGGTGAGGGGTTGGCGATGGGTGAGTGGGGGTAGCCTAGAATGGGTGCGGAGGTGGAGATAGGTGTTAGATAAGGTAGTTCGGACTGGGTAAGGGTTGGCGATGAGTGAGTGGGGGCTAGTTTCTACTGGTGAAAGAGTAGTGATAGATGTGCGTGTGGATAATTTAGAGTGGGTGAGCGGTGCAGTGATAGGTGTGAATGAAGGATAGTTTAGACTGGGTGAGGGATGCAGCGATAGGTGTGAATGAAGGGTAGTTTAGAGTGAGTGAGCAGGGCAGCGATAGGTGTGAGTGAGGGGTAGTTTAGAGTGAGTGAGGGGTGCAGCGATAGGTGTGAGTGAGGGGTAGTTTAGAGTGAGTGAGGGGTGCAGCGATAGGTGTGAGTGAAGGGTTGTTTAGACTGGGTGAGGATTGCCAGTGACAGATTTGGATTTTAGGTAGTAAGTGTGGTTTAGAGTGATAGAGATCACCAGCGCCATAAAAGCTCCATCAGATATGCTCCTGTCCATACCACCTACCAGAGTATTCTGCTCCCAATTTCCAACACTTGGCCCCATAAGGGGCGAGTTGGCAGCTGAAGTTTGGAGTCAGGGGTGAAAGAGAGATAGACAGAACAAGGTTCACTCTTAGAGAAGCTGAACCAACGGCCAGAGCCAGGGAACAGTGACAAGGACATAAACAAGCTGTTACTGAGGGCTAATTTATCTTTTTACGAGTACAATTTCTATTCTCGATTCCGATGCTTGCAGAGTGAGGCACTTGGATGAGTGTGGGAACAGTGGGGGTAATATGTTCAGATATAGCCTAGTCCCCATTAGAAAATCATACATTTGGACGTTACATAATGCAATTATAACACTTAGTTAGGAGATTGCGATTACAGTTTCCCAAATGCAGCTTTACAAATGAAGCTTAACTTGTGCTGAACACCATTCTGCCATTAGCAGTGTGATAGCGCCTCACTTTGACGCTACCAAGTAATTGCAGCTTTACGCGTTGACACAGGTCGCCCTCAATATGAAAACAGAAAATGCTGCCTTACCCCAGCCAACCCTGGCAGCAACTGTGAAGGCAGAGAGAGTGCTCACATTACTTTTCTCTCAGATGCCCAGCATCTGAACATGTTGCTTCTTTCACTGGAAAGAGAGACGCGTCGCTGAGAATTTGTGTCTTGTACTGAGCAGGAGAAAATCCAAAACATTTCAGGTGATCACAACAACATTTCCTGCAGGAGATGGGGCTGGTGATTGACTTCAGTTGAGTTAATCAGTGGGGCTCACAATATGGTTCATTTCTGCTTGCTCGAGGTGACCTATATTCATACACGGGGACCATAGCAACGTGAAATTTTAGCAGCCTCCCCCAATTTTTGAATCCCACTGGAGCTTGGGGAACCTATGATTGCTTTGGAGTTCTCCAAGCAATATCTTAGTCAATCTTGCACCAATCGGCACCCCTCTCTCCTGTGGTACAAGCTGTTCTGAGAGGTTGAAATTTGCCCTCCTTCGTGCATGATGGTGAACTTTGACAACATGCCTCTTCCTCCAACATATTCTGCTTATCGTTCCCACTATAGATGTACACGCAGTGATTTATAATGGGGGAAACTGTGTGTGTGCATGTATTTCTTGTCTGTCTGTATGTGTGTATGTTGTGTGTGCACGTCTATATGTGGATGTGTGTGTGCTGTATGTGTGTGCTGTGCATGTCTATGTGTTGTGTGTGTGTATTGGGTGTATGTGTGTGTTGTGTGTGCGTCTGTGTGTTGTGCATGTGTGTGTGCATGTTTCTGTGTGTTGTGTGTGTGCCTGTGTGTTGTGCATGTGTGTGTGCATGTGTGTGTGCATGTCTGTGTGTATGTGTCTGTAGGCGTTGTGTGTGTGTTGTGTATGTGTCTGTGTGTGTTGTGTGTGTGTGTGCATGTCTGTGTGTGTGTGCATGTGCAGTTGTCAGATGCTAAATACAAAACCTGTAGAAAATATTTACACGTCTGACATTTGTCAAACTGAGAGCTCTTTTGCACACCAGTAAAACGTGCTGGAAACCGGCTGGAATCACATTCATCGGTGAGCTTTAGCCTGCAACAATCACAGAGAGTGAGAGGCGGGCTGCCCTTGGAGGAGGAATCACCACCCGTGCATTTTACTGCTTTCTGTAAATCTGCACAAGTGCAGACACAAAGGGGCTGGATGGCCTCCTCCCGCACTTGTGCATGCTCCTGGTCCACCTCAATCACTCACTGATCTGCCAGCACTGAGCAGGATGTTCAATGCTGCTTTGTGTGACCCAGTATCCAAAACTGCAGGCCGTGACCCCTCCAATGGGGTCAGGGTTTTGGGGTTGGGAGGTGGGGATTGCTGTCTCTCCAATTTGATTCCCAAACAACCCCTTGAAGCTCTTGCTTTGATTTTGTCACAACTGCCCAATCAACTGGGAGGTCTTTGATATTTTTTCCATTTGACTAACTCCATCATCTTGCTAATGTCCTCTCCCCATCCAGCAGCCCCCCACACCCACCCCCTCCAGCTCAACCCCAGTCCTCCAATCCACTCTGCCCCAACTCAACAACTGAAGACTTCCCTCAACATTCCTACCCTGACCCACTCCATCCAGTTTCCCCAATTCATCATCTCCCAGGCAGTCACCCCTTAAGGGATGGACCTGGAAATGGTGTTGCTGGCCAGGTGTAGCCACAGCATCGGAGGGCTATGCAAATAAACAGTGAAAAGTAGAGTCGATCTTTCAGCCAACGCATCAGGTCAAAGTTCAAGCAGCCTGCTCTATGCAGCAGTTCAGTAACTAACAGCAGGAGCAGATTCTGAGGGAACCCCCATTGAGAGCACTGCTTACTACATCTCTACTGAACCGACAGCACAGCCACTGCCCACTTTGGTCCTATGTCCAGCCTACCGCGGTAATTGTATGTTCCACACAAACTCGCTCCAATTTCCCGGCCTCTCTCCCACATCCCTCTATTCCTTTCTCCCTCCACACCTTCTGAAACATCTCCATATCATACCCCACAAAACCGTCCCCTCAGTTCCCCATCCTTACCGCTCTCTGGGTAAAGTTGATTCCAGATTCGATTAAACAGAGGCGACTTAACAGAGATATACAAGGTGACCAGAGGATTCGATCGGGTGGACAGTGAGAGTCTTTTTCCTAGGATGATGAGGTCGAGGGGGTATAGCTGCTAATTGAGGAGTGATAGATTTAAGACAGATGCCAGAGGCAGGTTATAGAGTCATAGAGATGTACAGCATGGAAACAAACTATTCAGTCCAACCTGTCCACGCCTACCCAACCCAGTCGAGTCCCACCTGCCAGCACCCGGCCTATATCCCTCCAAACCCTTCCTATTTATATACCCATCCAAATGCCTCTTAAATGTTGCAATTGTACCAGCCTCCACCACTTCCTTTGGCAGCTCATTCCATACACGTACCACCCTCTGTGTGAAAAAGTTGCCCCATATGTCTCTTTTCTATCTTTTCCCTCTCACCCTAAACCTATGCCCTCTAGTTCTGAACTCCCCGACCCCAGGGAAAAGACCTTGTCTATTTACCCTATCCATGCCCCTCATAATTTTGCAAACCTCTGTAAGGTCACCCCTCAGCCTCCGACGCTCCAGGGAAAACAGCCCCAGCCTGTTCAGCCTCTCCTTATAGCTCAACTCCTCCAACCCTTCTTTACTCAGAGAGTGGTCAGGGCGTGGTATGCCCTGCCTGCCAATGAAGTTAACTCAGCCACATTAGGGGCATTTAAACAGTCCTAGGATAAGCATATGGATGATGATGGGATAGTGTAGGGGAGGGGCTTAGATTAGTTCAAAAGTCGGCGCAACATCGAGGGCCGAAGGGCCTGTTCTGCGCTGTATTGTTCTATGCTTCACATTCTATGTCTATGACTGGTGGCCCCTTATGATGGGTTCCAACATACTCGACTGAACCCCTTTATTACTGATATTCCTCTGATCAGATCATCCATATTTCAGGCTTCTCTTTGACTCAGAGTGCTGGAGTGTTCTCACTCTCCTTGTAAGTACACTGAGTCCAGTATCAGAGGAGACGGAACAGTATGGCAGAAGCACAGGGCCTTAGGCCCACCATGGCTATGCTGATTACAGTGCCATTCTAAACTAATCCAATTTGCCTGCCCATGGACTGTATCCCTCTGTTCCCTGCCTGTTCATGTGTCTGTATAAATGCCTGTTAAACATTGCCAGTGTATCTGCTTATTCCACATCCCTGGTAGTGCGTTCCAGGTCCCTCTGTGCAAAACGTGTGCCTCACACCCACACCTCCCTTAAATTTTATGCCTCTCACCTTAAACCTGCTAACATTTGACATGTCCACCCTGAGAAAAAGAATTTCCATTTTGTTTTGCATCTCTTCAGTATTTCTGTACAATTTGGATAATGTGGCCAGTATTTCATGCCCTATGCCTGTAGGCGATCTAAGGGGAGCAGATTTCCTTCCGTTAGGCATTTTAGTGAACCAGCCAGGTTTTTGTGACAATGGTTACAGTGAGACTGCCCTCTTTCTCATTTTAGATTTTTAAAAAAAGTTATCAAGTTCAAACTTCACCTTCTGCCTTGGGGGGGTTTTGAACCTTTGTTCCTGAGGATATTAGCCAGCGGTTCTGGATTACAAATTTAGCAATGGCGCCACTTCCTCACAACCTCCCGTTGTCCCACTGTCTCACTGAAGAGATGATGTGGAGGGGCCAGTGTTGGACGGGGGTGGACAAAGTTACAACTCACACAACACCAGGTTACAGTCCACCTGCACTCCAAGGTTTCCTTGTTCAGCAATACTCCCCGGGACCTTACCATTAAGTCCTTCCCTGATGTGCCTTCCCAAAATGCAGCACCTCACGTTTATCTAAATTAAACTCCATCTGCCACTCCTCAGCCCATCTGATCACGATCCTGTTGTACTCTGAGGAGAAAGTGAGGACTGCAGATGCTGGAGTTCAGAGCTGAAAATGTGTTGCTGGAAAAGCGCAGCAGTTCAGGCAGCATCCAAGGAGCAGGAGAATCGACATTTCAGGCATGAGTCCTTCTTCGGGAATGAGCCCTTCTTCCTCATTCCTGAAGAAGGACTCATGCCCGAAACGTCAATTCTCCTGCCCCTATTGTACTCTGAGGTAACTTTCTTCACTGTCCATTGCACCACCTATTTTGGTCTCATCTGCCAACTTACCAAACATTGCTCCTGTATTTACAACCAAATCATTCACATAAATGATGAAAAGCAGTTGAAAATATGAGGGCTCTCCTTAGAAGTGGAATTGAGGCCTACAACAGATCAGACACAATCTTATTGAGAAGGGAGTGAGGTAGATGGGCCGATTGGCCTCTTCCTGCTCTAACTTGGTGTATGACGTGTTGCACAAAGTTAGCATAGCAAGTAATTAAGGAGGAAAGTGGCATATCGCCTTCCTGCACGGGCACGCGAGGTCAGGACAAAAGAGTTCTTTCTACACAAGTTCTTAGTGAAACCACAAAGAGTCAGACAGCACTGAAACTGGCCCTTCGGTCCAACCAGTCCATGCTATCCATGATCCCAAACTAAACTAGCCCCACCTGCCTGCTCCTGGTCCATATCCCTCCAAACCTTTCCTATTCATGTCTTTACCCAAACGTAGTAATTGTACTCATAGCCACCACTTCCTCAGGAAGCGCATTCCACACGCAAACCACCCTCTGTGTAACGAATTTGCCCCCATGTCTTTTTTTTTCAAATCTCGCTCCTCTCACTTTACAAATGCACCCCCCCACCCCCAGTCTTGAAATCCCCCATCCTAGAGAAAAGATAACTACTATTAACTCAATCTATACGCCTCGTGATTTTATAAACTTCCATCAGGTCGACCCTCAACCTCCTGCGCTCCAGTGAAAAAAGTCCCAGCCTCTCCAGCCTTTCTTCAGAACTCAAACGCTCCAAACCTGGCAACATCCTGGTAAATCTCTTTTGAACCCTCTCTAGCTTGATCATCTCCTTCCTGTAACAGAGGGACCAGAACTGGACACAGTAATCCAGACGAGGCCTCACCAATATCCTGTATAACCTCAACATGACGTCCCAACTCCTATACTCAAAGGACCGAGCAATGAAGGCAAGTGTGCCAAACACCTTCCTAAGCTCCCGGTCTATACGGGACACAAACTTCAAAGAATTGTGTACATGAACCCTTAGCCCCCTCTGTTCGAGGGAAATATATGATGACACCTTGCAAATTGTCCAGGTTACAGAGGAGGAAGTGCTGGATGTCTTGAAATGCATAAAGGTGGATAAATCCCCAGGACCTGATCAGGTGCACCCTAGAACTCTGTGGGAAGCTAGGGAAGTGATTGCTGGGCCTCTTGCTGAGATATTTGTATCATCGATAGTCACAGGTGAGGTGCCGGAAGACTGGAGGTTGGCTAACATGGTGCCACTGTTTAAGAAGGGCGGTAAAGACAAGCCAGGGAACTATAGACCGGTGAGCCTGACCTCAGTGGTGGGCAAGTTGTTGGAGGGAATCCTGAGGGACAGGATGTACATGTATTTGGAAAGTTAAGGACTGATTAGGGATAGTCAACATGGCTTTGTGCGCGGGAAATCATGTCTCACAAACTTGAATGAGTTTTTTGAAGAAGTAACAAAGAGGATTGATGAGGGCAGGGCAGTGGACGTGATCTATATGGACTTTAGGAAGGCGTTCGACAAGGTTCACCATGGGAGACTGGGGATAGCAAGGTTAGATCTCACGGAATACAGGGAGAACTAGCCATTTGGATACAGAACTGGCTCCAAGGTAGAAGACAGAGGGTGGTGGTGGAGGGTTGTTTTTCAGACTGGAGACCTGTGACCAGTGGAGTGCCACAAGGATCGGTGCTGGGTCCTCTACTTTTTTGTTATTTACATAAATGATTTGGATGCGAGCATAAGAGGTACAGTTAGTAAGTTTGCAGATGACACCAAAATTGGAGGTGTAGTGGACAGTGAAGAGGATTACCTCAGATTACAACAGGATCTGGACCAGATGGGCCAATGGGCTGAGAAGTGGCAAATGGAGGTTAATTCAGATAAATGCAAGGTGATGCATTTTGGGAAAGCAAATCTTAGCAGGACTTATACACTTTAATGGTAAGGTCCTAAGGACTGAACAAAGAGACCTTGGAGTGCAGGTTCATAGCTCCTTAAAAGTGGAGTCGCAGGTAGATAGGATAGTGAAGAAGGCATTTGGTATGCTTTCTTTTATTGGTCAGAGTATTGAGTACAGAAGTTGGGAGGTCATGTTGTAGCTGTACAGGACATTGGTTAGGCCACTGTTGGAATATTGCATGCAATTCTGGTCTCCTTCCTATCGGAAAGATGTTGTGAAACTTGAAGGGGTTCAGAAAAGATTTGCAAGGATTTTGCCAGGGTTGGAGGATTTGAGCTATGGGGAAAGACTGAACAGGCTGGGCTGTTTTCCCTGGAGCGTCAGAGGCTGAGGGGTGACCTTATAGAGGTTTACAAAATTATGACAGGCATGGATAGGATAAATAGGCAAAGTCTTTTCCCTGGGGTGGGGGAGTCCAGAACTAGAGGGCATAGGTTTAGGGTGAGAGGGGAAAGATATAAAAAGGACCTAAGGGCAACTTTTTCACACAGAGGGTGGTATGGGTATGGAATGAGCTGCCAGAGGATGTGGTGGAGGCTGGTACAATTGCAACATTTAAGAGGCATTTGGATGGGTATATGAATAGGAAGGGTTTGGAGGGATATGGGCCGGGTGCTGGCAGGTGGGACTAGATTGGGTTGGGATATCTGGTCGGCATGGACGGGTTGGACCGAAGGGTCTGTTTCTGTGCTGTACATCTCTATGATTCTATGACACTGTGACTACCCAAGGCCCTACCATTAATTGTATAAGGCCTAGCCTTGTTTATTTTACCAAAACCTCACATTTATCCAGACTGAATTCCGCCTGCCATTTTTCAGCCCATTGACCTGTTGATCAAGATCCCTTTGTAATCTTAGAAAACCTTCCTCACCGTCTAATATGCCACCAATTTTGGTGTCGTCCCCAAAACGTGCTAGCCATGCCTTCTATATTCTCATCCAAATCACTTATAAAAATGATAGACAAAAGACAACCCAGAACTGATCCTTGTGGGACTTCGCTGGTGACAGGTCTCCAGTCCGTATAGCAACCCTCCTCTACCCGTCTCTGTCTCCTGCTGTTAAGCCAATTTCGCATCCAATTGGCAAGCTCATCCAAATCCCATGTGACCTAACTTTACTAATTAGTCCATCAGCCAGAACCCTGAAGGCTTTACTAAAGTCCAAGTAAAGAACATCTCCTGCACTGCTAATCAATGGTTTTGGTAACTTCTTCAAAAAAAAATCAATCTTAACTTTGTAAGACAATGTTTTTCACACAAAACCCTGCAACTATCCCTCATCAATAATTTTGCCTTTCAAAATGTCCATAAATCCTATCTTTTATAATCACCTCCAAAGGTTTACCACAACCGAAGCCAGGCTCACGGATCTACAGTCCCCCGGTTCACCCTTTCTGAAGGGTAATTCCTGAAGAAGGGCTTATGGCCGAAACGTCGAGTCTCCTGTTCCTCGGATGCTGCCTGACCTGCTGCGCTTTTCCAGCAACACATTTTCAGCTCTACCCTTTCTTAAACAAAAGTACAACATTAGCCACCCTCCTGTCATCAGGCACCTCACCCATAGTTATAGATGATGCAAGTATATCTGCAATTTCCTCCCTTACTTCCCACACATTCTGGGATACATTAGATCAAGTACTGGAGATTTATCCACCTTTATATTCTGTCTGACCTCCGGAGCGTCCGCTTCTGTGATGTGAACTGTTTATACAACATCAAAATTTATTCCTCTGCATTCTCTCATCTCTAGTTCTTTCTCCACAGTAAAAACTGATGTGAACTATTCGTTTAGTGTCTTTCTCCTCTCCTGGGGTTTAACACAAAGGTGAAAATGTGTTGCTGGAAAAGCGCAGCAGGTCAGGCAGCATCCAAGGAGCAGGAAATTCGACGTTTCGGGCATAAGCCCTTCATCAGGATTCCTGATGAAGGGCTTATGCCCGAAACGTCGAATTTCCTGCTCCTTGGATGCTGCCTGACCTGCTGCGCTTTTCCAGCAACACATTTTCAGCTCTGATCTCCAGCATCTGCTGTCCTCACTTTCTCCTTTAACACAAAGATGACCTCTTTGATCTTTAAGGGGCCTGACCCTCTCTCTAGTTACCCTCTTCCTTAAATTATTGATAGAGTCTCTTTGGATAGTCACTAATGATATCTCATATCCTCTCTTTGGCATCCTGATTTCTTTCTTAAGAACGCCCCTACACTCTTTATATGGATTAACAGATTCAATTGAACCAAGGTGTCCATATCTCAAATAAGTTTCTGTCTATTTTTCATCCATAGCTGAAATACTTTGTGCAGTAACAGTCCCAGGCAGCACCTGCTCAGTCAGGCCCAGTTTTGGTTCCTCCAGGGCCCGAAGCCCCTGAACTCATTACAGCCATCATTCAAACACAGACAAAAGAGCTGAATTTCAGAGGTAACGTGAGAGTGAGCGTTTGACATCAAGGCTGCGTTCAATCAAGTGTGGCATTAAAGATTCCCAGCAAAACAGGTATCAACGGGGATCACGGGGAAAACTCTCCAGTGACTGGAGTGGTACCTGGCATGTAGGTTGTGGTTGTTGGAGGTCGGTCATCTCAGCTCCAGGACATCTCTTCAGGAGTTCCTCAGTTTAGTGTCCAAGCTCCGACCATCTTCAGCTGCTTCATCATCAGGTCAAGAATATTAGCGATGAGTACAATAGCAGAGCTTTTGGACATACATAATACAGTCAAATGGCGTTATAACATTCAAGGTACTGGAGAGCAGGACTAGTGTAGATAGGTCAGCACAGACTTTATGGGGAGACTCTATGATTTTAAGGGACAATGTTTGCTGATGCCTGTACAATATTCAGCATCATTCGTGACTCCTCAGGGACTGAGAGCAGTCCATGTTCAAAGTTAGGGAGAAGATTTGTAGCTCGGATGCTCGTTGTTGTGGTTCTGTTCGCTGAGCTGGGAATTTGTGTTGCAGACGTTTCGTCCCCTGTCTAGGTGACATCCTCAGTGCTTGGGAGCCTCCTGTGAAGCGCTTCTGTGATCTTTCCTCCGGCATTTATAGTGGTTTGTCTCTGCCACTTCCGGTTGTCAGTTCCAGCTGTCCGCTGCAGTGGCCGGTATATTGGGTCCAGGTCGATGTGCTTATTGATTGAATCTGTGGATGAGTGCCATGACTCTAGGAATTCCCTGGCTGTTCTCTGTTTGGCTTGCCCTATAATAGTAGTGTTGTCCCAGTCGACCTCATGTTGCTTGTCATCTGCGTATGTGGCTACTAAGGATAGCTGGTCGCGTCGTTTCGTGGCTAGTTGGTGTTCATGGATGCGGATCGTTAGCTGTCTTCCTGTTTGTCCTATGTAGTGTTTTGTGCAGTCCTTGCATGGGATTTTGTACGCTACATTGGTTTTACTCATGCTGGGTATCGGGTCCTTCGTCCTGGTGAGTTGTTGTCTGAGAACTGATAACCGGAAGCGGCAGATTCAAACCACTACAAATGCCGGAGGAAAGATCACAGAAGCGCTTCACAGGAGGCTCCCAAGCACTGAGGATGTCACCTAGACAGGGGACGAAACGTCTGCAACAGAAATTCCCAGCTCGGCAAACGGAACCACAACAACAGTCCATGTCCCAGTGCAGCAAGACTTGGACAATGCCCAATCTTGGGCTGACAAGTGGCAAGTAACATTCGTGTCACACAAGTACCAGACAGTGACAATCTCCAACAAGAGAGAATCTAACCATCACTGCTTGACATTCAATGGCGTTACTGTCATCAAATCCCCCACCATCAACATTCTGGGGGTTACCATTGACCAGAAACTGAACTGGACTCACCCTATAAACACTGCAGCTATAACAGCATGTTCAAGGCGAGGAATACCACTGTGAGTAACTCAGCTCGTCACTCATCAAAGCCTGTCCACCATCGACAAGGCACAAGTCAGGAGGGTGATGGAAAACTCCCCACTCGCCCGGGATGGGGGCAGCTCCAACAACACTCAAGAAGCTCGACACCATCCAGGACGAAGCAGCCCCCGCTCGATCGGCACCACACCCACAAGCATCCACTCCCTCCACCCCCAATGCTCAGTAGCTCCCACAATCTCAATTGCACCACCCTTTCCCGCGCACTCATACACCTGGTGACGTCGTTCAAGACTATCATCATACATGTCTGCAGTTGAGATTCCCTACAGTTTGCAAACAGGCCCTTCAGCCCAACAAGTCCACACCAACTCTCCCATTCCCCTACTGCATATTTACCCCTGACTACGGGCAATTTAGCATGTCCAATTCACCAGGCCTGCACATCTCTGAACTGTGGGAGGAAACTACAGCACCCGGAGGAAACCCACGCAGAGAATGTGTGAACTCGTCCGAGGTTGGAATCGAACCCGGGTCCCTGGCACTGTGAGGCAGCAGTGTGAACCACGTGAGCCAACCTGCCGCCCTTCTGGGGAAAGGGATTTTCCCCACTGATGTGTTCACTGTTGACCATCCCAATAACCCTTGCCATTTACCCCTTCTCTCACTCTACCCTAATTGGTGCCGGACAATGACACAAGGCATTGCTGAGTATTGTGCTGAAAATGTGTTGCTGGTTAAAGCACAGCAGGTCAGGCAGCATCCAAGGAACAGGAAATTCGACGTTTCGGGCCAGAGCCCTTCATCAGGAATGAGGAGAGGGTGCCAGGCAGGCTAAGATAAAAGGTAGGGAGGAGGGACTTGGGGGAGGGGCGATGGAGATGTGATAGGTGGAAGGAGGTCAAGGTGAGGGTGATAGGCCGGAGTGGGGTGGGGGCGGAGAGGTCAGGAAGAAGATTGCAGGTTAGGAGGGCGGTGCTGAGTTGAGGGAACCGACTGAGACAAGGTGGGGGGAGGGGAAATAAGGAAGCTGGAGAAATCTGAATTCATTCCTTGTGGTTGGAGGGTTCCCAGGCGGAAGATGAGGTGCTCCTCCTCCAGCCGTCGTGTTGTTATGTTCTGCCGATGGAGGAGTCCAAGGACCTGCATGTCCTCGGTGGAGTGGGAGGGGGAGTTAAAGTGTTGAGCCACGGGGTGGTTGGGTTGGTTGGTCCAGGTGTCCCAGAAGTGTTCTCTGAAACGTTCTGCAAGTAGGCGGCCCGTCTCCCCAATATAGAGGAGGCCACATCGGGTGCAGCGGATGCAGTAAATGATGTGTGTGGAGGTGCAGGTGAACTTGTGGCGGATATGGAAGGATCCCTTGGGGCCTTGGAGGGAAGTGAGGGAGGAGGTGTGGGCGCAAGTTTTACATTTCCTGCGGTTGCAGGGGAAGGTGCCGGGAGTGGAGGTTGGGTTGGTGGGGGGTGTTGACCTGACGAGGGAGTCACGAAGGGAGTGGTCTTTGCGGAACGCTGATAGGGGAGGGGAGGGAAATATATCCCTGGTGGTGGGGTCCGTTTGGAGGTGGCGGAAATGACGGCGGATGATACGATGTATACGGAGGTTGGTGGTGGTGAGTATTGTGCCCAGTTTTAGACTCCTTACTTTACAGGGAGTGGTGAACTCGGCCCAGACAATCACAAAGGCCAACCTCCCATCTACAGAATCCATCTCCCAGGCCCGTTGTCAAGGAAAGGCCGCCAGCATTCTCAAAGACCCATTCCACCCTGGCAATGTTTTTCTCCAACCTCTACCAGCGGGAGGAAGATACAGAAGCCTGAACACACACACACCAGCCGGTTTCACAACAGTTTCTACCCTACTGCTGTTAGAATACTGAATGGACTCACAAACATTCGCCTGTACCTGTGTTTTTTCCGTTGTTTACCTATTATTTACTATCCATGCTACTTAACTCTGCCTGTATCGCTCGCAAGACAAAGCTTTTCACTGTGTCTCGGTACATGTGACAATAAATTCAATTAGTTCAATTCCAGAGGAGGTCCACCTGGTTGATTCCAGGGATGAAACAGCTATCCTACAACGAGCGGTTGAATAACCTTTGGACTCGTTGGAGTTCAGGAGAACAAAGAGTGATCTGATCGAGAAGGAGACTGACAAAGCGATGTTGAGCAGATGATTCCCCCCTTTGTGGGAGGGCCTTGGGCAAGAGGTCACAGAGTGAGGGGAGGTTGGTTGAAAACCGAGATGGGGAGGAACGATTTCCCTCAGAGGTTGGTGAATCTGTGGAACTCAGAGGCCGAATCAGTCAAAGACTTCAAACAAGAAATGGATATGTTCCTGATGAAAAGTGCTAATGGCGAGCGGGCAGGAGAGCGGACTTCGGACCAGCCATGATCATGTTAAATTGCCTCCTCTGAATTCCGACGTTTCTAGACCTGGCTAAGCAGGCGAGTGAGACTCAGGGAATGGAACAGCCTAGCAAGCGGTCTCTCTCAGCTGGCTACAGATCAAAGCTGACTCCCTCGGCAGGACATGTTCCAGAGGGTGGCGTGTTTATTTATGCATGTATATTTAGACCGCAGCGAGCAGGGAGTGATCCTCAGAGCTTTTATCCAAGACTTTGGCTCGTTGAAATAACCTCCCCAGCGCTCAGGGATTGTCGTGCAGCCAGCCTCAAGGTCAGACAACAGTTGACTTCTGGCAGTCGGCCACCCACGCTTGCTTTGTCTTCTCCGATGGTTCGAGGCCGTGGGGAGGTGGGAAGTTGAAAACAAGCCTGGGAAGTCGAACGGACAGGGCTGGAATGGCCAGACTGAGAGAGCCGATGCCAGCGCCGGGCAGGGGGTGGGGGTTCGGGAGGACGGGGAAGGGGAGGGGTGGATGGTCTCAGAGGGGGCACAATCTGGGCGGCCTGTGCATTGGAGTCCTCGGGTCCCGGGGCCAATCCTCAGCAGGACGTAGCTAGGCGGGTCGCACTGAGGTAGAAACAGGCGGACGGGACAGGGCAGGGGCCCAAGCAGCTCAGTGTGGTGGAAGCTGTGCTCAAAGATGTTTATCCAAAGCAAGGATGGGATAGGTTTGAGGTAAAGGGTCATAGCAGCAACCCCTTCATGTCAGGCTGGGCTTGTGCTGAGATGGTGGTAGATAACTCATCATGGGATGGGGCATTAGGGGGAGGAAGTCCATCGAACAATCAATCAGCCACGATTGAGAAGATTCTCGACACGTTCCTTTCAATTTTGGCAGCCTGGCTCTCCATATTTGAGGAGGTCTCAGTGGGGAGGTCTTTGGGTACTCAGCTGCCGAGGGTCTTAACCGCATTGGCAAACCTACATGTGACATCTCTTTCGGCACACGGCTTTATTTCTGGCCCGCTTTCTGCCCAGCATCTGTTCTGAAGAGGGGGCAAGGTATTGGCATGGATTGAGGATTGGCTGACTGAGAGAAGGCAGAGTGTTGGTGGGGGTGGGGGGGGGAGGAAGGTCAAACTTTCTTTTCAGGATGGCAGTTGGTGACTAGTGGAGTTTTGTAAGGGCCAGTGTTGGGACTATCTCTGTTGTATACACCCAGAGGAAGGAACCGAGGGCGTCGCTGCTATGTTGGCAGATGACGCAAAGATAGGGGGAGGAGCAGGCGAGGAAACAGGGAGGCTGCAGCAGGCTTCAGACAGGCGAGAGAGGTGGCAGATAGAATACCGTGTGGGAAGGTGTGAGGTTATGCGTGTTGGCAGGAAGAGATGATTTTTTCAATGGAGAAACACCCACAGAAATCTGAAACACAAAGGGACTTAGGTTACTATTCTCTTACGCAGGTTCAATTGGCAGTTAGGAAGCTGGATTCAACGTTGGCATTCGTTTTCAGGAGGGCTAGAATACAAACACAGAGGTGCAGTATAAATGGCTGTGGTCTGACCACATCGGGAGTATTGGAAGCCGGTTTGAGCTCAGCGTCTAAGGAAAGACGTGCTGGCGTTGGACCCAGAGGAGGTTTGCAAGAGTGATCCCGGGGGGGGGGGGGTGAAGGGCTTGTCATACGAGGCGCAGTTCCGGACTCTGGGTCTGTACTCGATGGAGTTTCAGAAAGATTCGGGAGGGGGATCGGAATCTGATTGAAACTCACAGAATGCTGAGAGGCCTGGACGTGGAGAAGATGTTTCCTCCAACAGGAGGGACTCAGACCCGAGGGCACAGCCTCAGAGGGAAGGGACCACCCTTTGGAACTGAGATGAGGAGGGATTTCTTCAGCCAGAATCTGTGGAACTCATTGCCATAGAAGGCCTTGGACGTCAATTGCCTTTAAGATAGAGAAGGATTAGTAAGGGGCATCAGGGGTCATGGGAGAAGGCAAGAGAATGGGATTGAGTAACATATAGCCATGGAAGAGCAAAATGGCCTGATTCGGCTGCTAATGATGAGATTCCATACAGTGTGGAAACAGGCCCTTCAGCCCAACAAGTCCATTGTATTTTTTTCTGGTTCTCAATCTCTAGATGTCTGTGCTCCTGCTATCTGGCGTTCATGTAGCACGGAAAATGTGTTGCTGGAAAAGCGCAGCAGGTCAGGCAGCATCCAAGGAGAAGGAGAATCGATGCTTCGGGCATGAGCCCTTCTTCAGGAATGAGGAAAGTCCAGCAGGCTAAGATAAAAGGTGTAGCGCGTTCAGGGAGATATTGTGCCCGCTGCTCAGTAGCTCCCAATATCCTGGTCATTTTCGCCAAATCCTGGCAGAGAGACCCGACGTTTCCCTGCAAATGCTGTTGACGAATGGAATGGCAGCCGTGGCACAGAATCAGCAAAGGGACAGAAAGCAGGAAGGAGCAGCAAACCACCATGTTCCATTCAAGCACAGAATTGTTACAGTGTGAGGCCATTTGGCCCATCATGTCTGTGGAGCTTCTACAAGATCACCTCGCCCTTCTCCCTCTATCGTTTCTCCCCCTGTGGTCTTACAAACTTGCACTGTTCTGCTTCTGATCAAATTCCCTTTGATTCCCCTCGACTGAACCTGACTCCCACTATCCCCTCAGGCGATGTATTCCAGGACCAGGCCCCTGAAACCTTTCTCATGTCTCCAAGGCTTCTTTCGCCAATGTCCTCTCGTTCTTCACCCACCAAGGATTGGGAACAGTCTCCCGTTGTTGTGGGATATAGGTAAAGTAGTGTTACTTCTGCAGTTATAATTACTTACACAAAGTGAATGAACTCACACCAGTGCGTAATTGTTTCAGCCAAGAGCTAAGTCAACAAGAATGGAAACTATGTGGAGGAAATGCATAATTGTTTTATTGTATTAGCTAAAATTGCACGCAAGAAAGAAACGGGACTGCAAAACAATGGCAGATGTTACAGGCGATGAGATAAGGTGCTGAGAGGGGAGGCACAGATGGAGGGAGGAGATAATGGTAAGGAAAGGATATGCCTAACAGTGACCCACAGCAGGATGAGGTCAAACAGCCTTGTGAGGCCAGAAATAAGCATTTTGTCACAGACAAGGCCGGATAAGGCAAGAGATAAACAGGAGTAATGGGTACCGGTCTTAGGGAAGAGGAGGATGTAAACAGGGGAGGAGCAATGAATTAAAAAAATAGAAACCAAATTATATAGATATCGAGTATTCGTTGAATTCGGTGTGTGTGTCCCTTGCCTTGTAGACAGTGGACATCACACCCTCTTGCAAGAGTAAAATAAAGGGCACTACTGATTCAGATTTTGTCTCGGACTGAAATTATTGAAGTGAGTGAGCTTCGTTTCTCACACTGTCGACCTCTCCAGAACCTTCATGGCTTCCTCGCCCTCTATCAAATCTCCTCTGAACTTTCTCTTGTCCATGAACAGAGCTGAAAATGTGTTGCTGGTTAAAGCACAGCAGGTTAGGCAGCATCCAAGGAACAGGAAATTCCACGTTTTGGGCCAGAGCCCTTCATCAGGAATCCTGATGAAGGGCTCTGGCCTGAAACGTGGAATTTCCTGTTCCTTAGATGCTGCCTAACCTGCTGTGCTTTAACCAGCAACACATTTTCAGCTCTGATCTCCAGCATCTGCAGACCTCACTTTTTACTCTTGTCCATGAACAGCCCTGCTTCTCCAGACTCTGCTTGGAACGGGAGATCCTCATTACAGAGTCACACAGGACCCTTCGGTCTAACTGTGTGAACCATAATCTGAAACTGGACTTGTCCCATCTGTCTACACTCGGCCCCCATCCCTCCAGACGTTTCTGGTTCACATGCTTATCCAAATGACTTTTAAATATTGTAACTTCTCCCACATCCTCTGGAAGTTCATTCCACACTTTATTTTTTAAAAGATGACCCCTCATGTCTTTCAATCTTTCTCCTCTCACCTTAAGAATATGCCCTCTAGTCTTGAAATCCCCCACCCTAGGGAAAAGATACCAGCCATTCACCTCATCTATACCCGTCAAGACATTATAAAGGTCTCCTGCCGCTCCAGTGAAAAATGCCCTAGCCTCTCCTTACAACTCAAACCCTCCACTCCCAGCAACGTCCTGGTAAATCTCCAGCTGAATAATATCTCTTCTGTAACAGGGCGAGCAGAGCTGGATGCAGTCCTCAAGACAAGGCCCCGCCAACGTCCAGTACATACTCAACATAACATCCCAACTCCTTCACTCAAAGTTCGGCCACTGTTGGAATATTGCGTGCAATTCTGGTCTCTTTCCTATCGGAAAGATGTTGTGAAACCTGAAAGGGTTCAGAAAAGATTGACAAGGATGTTGCCAGGGTTGGAGCTACAGGGAGAGGCTGAACAGGCTGGGGCTGTTTTCCCTGGAGCGTCGGAGGCTGAGAGGTGATCTTATAACGGTTTACAAAATTATGAGGGGGCATGGATAGGGTAAATAGACAAAGTCTTTTCCCTGGGGTCGGTGAGTCCAGAACCAGAGGGCATAGGTTTCGGGTGAGAGGGGAAAGATATAAAAGAGACCTACGGGGTAACTTTATCACACAGAGGGTGGTACGGGTATGGAATGAGCTGCCAGAGGAAGTGGTGGAGGATGGTACAACTGCAAACTTTAGGAGGGTATATGAATAGGAAGGGTTTGGAGGGATATGGGCCGGGTGCTGGCAGATGGGACTAGATTGCGTTGAGATATCTGGTCGGCATGGATGGGTTGGACCGAAGGGTCTGTTTCCGTGCTGTACATCTCTATGACTCAATCGGCATCTTCACTCATGCTTTTTGAAGTATGGTACCCGGAACTCGACACAATACCCCAACTGAGACTGAACCAACCCTTCACCATTCACTGTAACCTCCTTGTTTATACACTCAGTTCAGACTCAGTTGGCCGAATCGCCGGTTTGCAGAGCAGTGTGATGCCAACAGCGTGGGGTCAATTCCCACCGGCAGTTTGATGTTACCATGAAGGACATTCCTTCTCAACTTCTTTGCTCGTCTGTGGTCTGGTGACCCTCAGGTTAAATCACCACCAGTCGCTTCTCTCTAATAAGACAGCAGCTCCTATGATCTGGTAAGACTATGGCGACTGAACAACAATTAAGACCATGCTTTAAGAACCCTATTTCAACCAGTTCTGCTTCATCTGCCCCAAGACAGGAAGGATGTGGAAACATTGGAAAAAGGTGCAGAAGAGATTTACCAGGATGTTGTCGGGTCTGGAGGAAAGGTCTTATGAGGAAAGGCTGAGGGACTTGGGTCTGTTCTCATTGGAGAGAAGAAGGCTAAGGGGGGATTTGATAGAGACATACAAAATGATCAGAGCATTAGATCGAGTGGACAGTGAGAGTCTTTTTCCTAGGATGATGACGTCAGCGTGTACGAGGGGGCATAGCTGCAAATTGAGGGGTGATAGATTTAAGACAGATGTATTGCTCTATGTTCTTCTAGTGGTTTGCACGCAGATACATCTACAATGTCTCTCCACTGCAGCAGCTCCTGTGGGATTTTACCCTTCAGGCTGTTGTGAGAGTCTCGAAACATTAGTTCTGCTTCTGCCTCCACAGATGCTATCAGATCTGCTGAGCATCTCTGGGGTTCCCTGCGCTCGATTCAGACCTCCAGTACCCGCAGGGTTTTGCTTTTACTCGAGGTGTCACACCCTCACTGTGTTAAGGTGCTGGAAACCGAGAACCGTGACTCCCAGAATTGTCACAAAATGTGAGGATTTTAGGAAGTACGCAGAATCCCCCAGTTTACCTTTCGGACCTGGGTTGACAGAAAGCCACAGACCAGGCCTCTGTACTCAACAGAACATTACTTCGTACTTAGTAAGTGGAATCGCAGAGCATTATGAACCATCGGTATATAACTCCGCTGATTTAAACTCGAAGCCCCTCAAAGCCTCCCGTCTGCCTCTTTCACACACAAACATAGGAAAGCAAAACCAAACGGATGGACGTGCGGCTCAGTGGTCTTTGTTCACAGGATCAGTCAAGTTGCCTTTTGCAAATCAGAATGTTGCTTCTCAGTGGATCGGAATGTTGCTTCTCAGCCAATCAGAATGCTGTTTCTCAGCCAATCAGGATGCTGCTTCTCAGTGGATCAGAATGTTGCTTCCCAGCCAATCAGAATCCTGCTTCTCGGCCTTCCTGTTGCAACGTAGCTGAGAGTGCCTGCTTCACTTGTGGAGAGCATCACACTTAGCAGTTAAAAAGTTCCAATGTATAGCATCTGCTGAAACATAGAGATGCATAGAAATATGCAAAAACTAGGAGGAGTAGGCCATCCTGCCCTTTGAGCCTGCTCCACCATCTAACATCATCCAAACCAATACATTGTTCCCACTTGTGCCCCCATGTTCTGTGATCCTTTTTGCTCTAACAACCGTATCAAACTCCGTCTTGAAACCTTTAGCCTGAGGAACTATATCAAACTCCTTGAAGGAAGGATAGACTGGTGTCTTCAGGTTCAAAGTCACCTTCACTACAGAGAACTGAGAGCAAGAGGCCCTGGTTTGTTGAGGCCCCAAGCTATTCAGTGACCCGACCACGATTATGTTGTCGTTGGCAGGCAGAAGGCATTGATAACTGGTCACTAGTCCATAGACCAATCTCTGCTTGTTGGCACAACCCCTCAGCTCCTGCAAACTAGTCTTTAATTACAGTTTGTTTAAGCTGTTCCATAAAGGATCCTGGCCATGGGTGTCAGTTTGCTTGCTTTTCAGAACATGCAGCATTCCTTGCACATTCCTGGTTTTAAGACAGTTCGTAGATCCCCTATAGTGTGGAAATAGGCCATTTGGCCCAACAAGTCCACACCGACCCTCCGAACAGTATCCCACCCAGACCCATTCGCCCACTCTATTACTTTACATTTCCGAGCTGAAAATGTGTTGCTGGAAAAGCGCAGCAGGTCAGGCAGCGTCCAAGGAACAGGAGAGTCGACGTTTCGGGCACAAGCCCTTCTTCAGGAATGAGGAAAGTGTGTCCAGCAGGCTAAGATAAAAGATAGGGAGGGGGGACTTGGGAGAGGGGAGTTGGAGATGCGATAGGTGGAAGGAGGTCAAGGTGAGGGTGATAGGCCGGAGTGGGGTGGGGGCGGAGAGGTCAGGAAGAAGATTGCAGGTTAGGAGGGCGGTGCTGAGTTCAAGGGATTAGACTGAGACAAGGTGGGGGGAGGGGAAATGAGGAAACTGGAGAAATCTGAGTTCATCCCTTGTGGTTGCCCCTACTAATGCACCTAACCCTATACATACATGAATACAGTGGGGCAATTTAGCATGGCCAATTCACCCGAACCTGCACAGTGACTCCATGGTTAGCAAAGCTGCCTCACAGCGCCAGTCTAAAAATATATTAGAATTAGAATCCCTACAGTGTGGAATCAGGCAATTCGGCCCGACAAGTCCACACCCTCCGAAGAGCAACCCACCCAGACCCATTCCCCTACACCTAACACTACGGGCAATTTAGCACGGCCAATCCACCCTAACCTGCACATCTTTGGACTGTGGGAGGAAACTGGAGCACCCGGAGGAAACCCACGCAGACACGGGGAGAACGTGCAAACTCCACACAGACTGTCGCCTGCGGGTGGAGTCGAACCGGAGTCCCTGGTGTTATGAGGCAGTCGTGCTAACCACTGAGTCACCGTGCCACCACCTCTGCAGAGATTCAACCAAACGCACCTGGCTTGGAAATGTTGCAAGCTAAACTCTTTTACTGAGATAACATTTAAATAACGACTCAAACAATCATGTTGTTTTAATTGGGGGGAAACGATACCTGCATCTGAAGCCTTCCAATCTTGGAGTTCTTTAAAAAGCTAAAATTGGGCCTTAGTCTGTTTAAACCCATCTTTCAAAGTTATCTCTCCAGTTGTAAAACCCTCACAACATGAGCAAACTCTCATTGATACCCCAGGGGGCCTTGTTCTCTGATACAACCCAATTTAAAATCAGAAAGCCAGACCAAACAGAGATGAGGAGAAATGTCTTCACCCAGAGTGAGGTGGCTGTGTGGAATGCTCTGCCCCAGAGGGCAGTGGAGGCCCAGTCTCTGGATTCATTTAAGAAAGAGTTGGATAGAGCTCTCAAGGATCGTGGAATCAAGGGTTATGGAGATAAGGCAGGAACAGGATACTGATGAAGGATGATCGGCCATGATCATATTGAATGGTGGTGCAGGCTCGAAGGGCAGAATGGCCTACTCCTGCACCTATTGTCTATTGTCAAACTGACTGTCAAACCATTTCATAAAAATTGACCATTACTCACGTATGTACTAATTTAAAATCCAAAATTTGAAAAAAAAGTTATATTAATATATGTATTTAAATTACAATACAAACAGATGAACATACTTGTTAGGAGTAGAAATAGGCTATCAGCCATCTATTTCTCCCTTAAAAGTATTCAATGACCCATGACCTGGAGTGAAGGGTCACACAGACCCATGACCCTAACAGGAAACTATCTCCTCATTTCCATCTTAAATGGGAGATCCCTGAACAGCACTCCTGACCCCCAGTCTTTGCCACAAGGGGAAACTCTTTTTAATATATACCCCATCAAGCCTGCATTCTTACCACATTAAGGCATCACATAACATACACTGCATTGATCTGTCTGTGTTCTTCTGAAGTCTATCTCCATCCTCCTGTCAGTACATAGTGCTTCCCAGAACTGTGTATTGTGCAAACTCTTGCCAATGCAGCCTACGCACCCAAGTCTAGACCACTATTATAAATGCGGGTGTGTGGTGAATGAGATGTTCCCCTGAGGTCCGGTGTAAACTCAATGGGCCGAACGGCCTGCTTCCACACTCTAGGGATTCTATGAAAGAGGGACTCGGTAGCAGTACGAACAACTGAGCTGGTCGGGTTCTAACAGACAGAGCTCCTTCACCACAGTCCGAGTCAGGTGGCAAGGGAATAAGCTAGAGGGAAAAATATACTTGGTCTTGTCTGTCCTCACCAATCTACCCATCACAGGTTGTATCTATCCTAGTCAGTACTGGAGAGGTAGCTATTATCACTAGGCTATTAAGCCAGGGATCCAGGTAATGTACTGGGGACCCAGATTCAAATCCTGCCTTGGTGACATTTATATTCAGTGAAAATCTGGAATTAAGAATCTTAACAACTGCCACTCTTACCTGATCTGGTCTACATTTGACTCTTGACCCACAGCAATGTAGTTTTCTCTCTTTCATGGTACATGGGCGTCACTGGCTGGGCCCAGCGTTTATTGCCCGTCCCTAGTTGCCCCTTGACAAGGTGGTGGTGAGCTGCCATCTTGAATTGCTGCAGTCTGTATGCTGTGGGTTGACCCTGAGGGAGAGAATTCCAGGATGTTGACCCAGCGATAGCGAAGGAACAGCCGCTATATTTCCAAGTCGGGATGGTGAGTGAGTTGGAGGGGAACTTGGTGGTTCCATGTATCTGCTGCCAGACAGAAGTGGTTGCTGGTTTGGAAGATGCTGTCAAAGGATCTTTGGTGAATTTTACCCTTAACTTTCTTCTGGGCAATTAAAGATGGAGATATAAACGCAGTCCGAGCCAATGATGTCCACATCCCACTAAATAATCGTTAAACAAAGGAATTACCAGGCTTGTGGGAACAAAGTCCCATCTTCCAAATGAGGATAATCTCCATGGGGTTGTGTAGCATGATCAGACATCCAACAGACGGAGCAACTCAAGATGGACATCCATGAGACACTGTGGGCCATCAACAATTTAATGGCCTGTATATCCCCCACACGACTATTACCACCAGGCCAGTGGGTCAAATCTGGTTCAAGGCAGATTGCAGAGGGGCCTGGCTGGAGCAGCACCATGCATACTTAAAAAATGCGGCGTCAACCTGATGAAGCCAACAAACAGCAAAAACAGCAATGGATAGAGCTAAGCAATCCCATAACCAACAAATCAGATCTGAGCTCTGCTGTCTATTCTGAAAGTGGAGTCCCAGGTAGACAGGGCAGTGAAGGCTGCTTTTGGCACTCTGGCCTTCATCAGTCAGGGCACTGAGTACAGAAGTTGGGAAGTTATGTTGCAGTTGTACAGGAAGTTGGTGAGGCCGCACTTAGTCATAGAGTCATAGAGATGTACAACATGGAAACAGACCCTTCAGTCCAACTCATCCATGCCGACCAGATATCCCAATCCAATCTAGTCCCACCTGCCAGCACCCGGCCCATATCCCTCCAAACCCTTCCTATTCATATACCCATCCAAATGCCTCTTAAAGGTTGCAGTTGTACCAGCCTCCACCACTTCCTCTGGCAGCTCATTCCATACACGTACCACCCTCTGTGTGAAATCATTGCCCTTTAGGTCTCTTTTATATCTTTCCTCTCTCACTCTAAACCTATGCCCTCTAGTTTCGGATTCCCCCACCCCAGGGAAAATACTTTGTCTGTTTATCCTATCCATGCCCCTCTAGAAGGTCACCCCTCATCCTCCAATGCTCCAGGGAAAACAGCCCCAGCCTGTTAAACCTCCCCCTACAGCTCAAATCCTCCAACCCTGGCAACATCCTTGTAAATCTTTTCTGAACCCTTTCAAGTTTCACAACATCCTTCCGATAGGAAGGAGACCAGAATTGCACACAATATTCCAAAAGTGGCCGAACGAATGTCTTGTACAGTCACAACATGATCTCCCAACTCCTGTACTCAATACTCTGACCAATATGGAGTACTGGGTTCAGTTTTGGTCCCTGTGCGATAGGAAGGATGTTATTAAACTGGAAAGGAATTCACAAGGATGTTGCCTGGACCCGAGGGACTGAGTTATCGGGAGAGGTTGGACAAGCGAGGGCTGTTTCCGTTAGAGTGTAGGAGACTGAGGGGGGACCTTATAGAGGTGGATAAGATCATGAGAGGCATGGACAGGTTGAACGCACTCAGTCTTTTCCCCAGGGTTGGGGTAATCGAGGACGAGAGGGCATCAGTTTAAGGTGAGAGGGGAACGAATAAAAGGGAACCTGAAGGGCAACCCCTTTTTTACCCAGAGGGTGGTACGCAGATGGAAAGAGCTGCCAGAGGAAGTGGGTGAGGGGGTACATAAACAATATTCAAAAGGCATTTGGATAAGTACATGGATGGGAGAGTTCAGAAGGATACAGGTCAAGTGCAAGAGAATGGTGTTCGTGTAGGTGGACATTATGTTTGGACCAATTTGGTCCTTGCTGTCTTATGACAGTCCTGACAGATCTAGTTGTGAACGGTGGTAAACAGTTAAACAACTCTCTGGAGGACGAGGCTCCACAAATATCCCCATCCTCAATGATGGAGGAACTCTAGCACATCAGTGTGAAAGACAAGGCTGAAGCATTCACAGCAAGCTTCAGCCAGAAATGTCAAGTGGATGATTCATCCTGGCCTCCTCCAGTGGTCCCCAGCATCACAGATGCATCTTCAGACAATTTGATTCACTCCATGGAGGTAATGGACACTGCAATGGCCATGGGCCCTAACAACATTCTGACAACAGTACTGAAGACTTGTGCTCCAGACCTTGTCACACGCCTGGCCAAGGTGTTCCAGAACAGTGATAGCATTAGCGTCTACCCAACAATGTGGAAGATTGTCCAGGTATGTCCTGTACACCAAAAGCAGGACAAATAGGGTGCCTCACAACGCCAGGGACCCGGGTTCGGTTCCAGCCTCGGGCGATTGTCTGTGGGGAGTTTGCACATTCTCCCCGTGTCTGCGTGGGTTTCCTCTGGGTGCTTCGGTTTCCTCCCACAAACCAAAGATGTGCAGGTTAGGGAGAATTGGCTATGGGAAATTGCCCATAGTGCCCAGGGATATGCAAGTTAGGGTGGATTGTCCGTGCTAAATTGTTCCATAGTGTCCAGGGATGTACAGGTTAGGGTGGATTGTCCGTGCTTAATTGTCCCATAGTGCCCAGGGATGTGCAGGTTAGGGTGGATTGGCCATGCTACATTGTCCCAAAGTGTCCAGGGATGTGTAGGTTAGGGTGGATTGGCCGTGCTAAATTGTCCCATAGCGCCCCGGGATCTGAAGGTTAGGGTGGATTGGCCATGCCAAATTGTCCCATAGTGCCCAGGGATGTGCAGGTTAGGGTGGATTGGCCGTGCTAAATTGTCCCATAGTGCCCAGGGATGTGCAGGTTAGGGTGGATTGGCCGTGCTAAATTGTCCCATAGTGCCCAGGGATGTGCAGGTTAGGGTGGATTGGCCATGCTAAATTGTCCCATAGTGCCCAGGGATGTGCAGGTTAGGGCGGAATGGCCGTGCTAAATTGTCCCATAGTGTCCAGGGATGTGCAGGTTAGGGTGGAATGGCCGTGCTAAATTGTCCCATAGTGCCCAGGGATGTGCAGGTTAGGGTGGATTGGCCGTGCTAAATTGTCCCATAGTGTGCAGGGGTGTGCAGGTTAGGGTGGATTGGCCGTGCTAAATTGTCCCATAGTGCCCAGGGATGTGCAGGTTAGAGTGGATTGGCCGTGCTAAATTGTCCCGTAGTGTGCAGGGGTGTGTGGGTTTTGTGCATTAGTCAGCAGTAAATGTCGAGAAATAGGGGAGGGGAATGTCTCTGGGAGGGATACTCTTCAGAGGGTTGGTCCATTTCCACGGTGTCGGGATTCTTTGATTCTAAATCCAACTCGCCAATTACTGCCCCATCAGTCTCTCTCAATCATCAGTCAAGTGATGGAACCTGTCATTGACAGTGCTATCAAAGGAGGACCTGCCTAGCTATGAGTGAAGTTGACCATTCAGCCCATCAAGTCTGCATCATTTACTGTGATCATGGTTGATGGAAGACTTCAACCTCACCCTTTACACCATTGATAATCGAACAAATACTACCTGAAACCCCGACACTGAGCTTCCAAAGCCTTCTGGGGTAGAAATTTCCAAAGGTCCATTGTCCTGAGTATAAAAGAAAAACAAATCTCCTCAATGCGGTGCTGAATGACATTGATCTTATTTTAAAATTGTTTTAAACTTTTCTAATCTCCCCAACCACCGGAAAGGTCTTCCCAGCGGATGGTTGGCATCTGGAATGCGCTGAGGGTTCGATCAAGAGGGGGACAGGATGTTCAATGGGAAATAAAGCAAGCCAAGGGATTGACGGGAGGGAGCAGGAGAGGCAAACTGATCACTTTGGAGGGCCAGCACAGAGTCAGTGGGGCCCAACGGCCTTGCTCTTGCGTTGTGAAGAGGCCAGTGAGAAACGGGCAATCGCACTCTGGCAGGGAATTAGAATTTATTGTAATTTGGATGGTAAAAATACATTATGACAATGAAAAGGGCTGCGAGAGGGAGGCGGATGAGAAGCATCATGTACAAGTTCGGTCAAATTTCAAAGGAGCAGGGACAGAGATTTGTGGAGGAGGGAGGTTAGCTGGGGATTGTGGTATTCGTGAAGGTGAAAATATGAAGTTTAGAAACGATTTCAATGGTAACCTTGACTTTATTAATAGAAACACAGAGAGCGAAAGCAGGGAGACTTTCCAAGCATTTTAAAAACACAGATTAAGACTCAGCTGCAATGTCTTTGTTCTATTCTGGGCCCCGCACTCCAGTCAAAGCCTCAGGGACCGTCTTGAGGAGACTGACTGGAACGGTCCAGGGGTGATGGGCTCAGACCGTGAGGGCAACAGCTGGACCAAGACCATTCGGCCCCTCGAGCCAGCTCTGCCGTTCAACTAGAACATGGCTGACCCTCTGCCCTAGAGTACTGCTTATACAGTCAGACAGCATGGAAACAGACCCTTCGGTCCAACTCACCCGTGCTGACCAGGCATCCTAAACTGATCTAGTCCCATTTGCCTGTAATGTGGCCTGTATTCCTCTGCTGCAAATGTGTTGCTGGTCAAAGCACAGCAGGTTAGGCAGCATCTCAGGAATAGAGAATTCGACGTTTCGAGCATAAGCCCTTTCTTATTCCTGATGAAGGGCTTATGCTCGAAACGTCGAATTCTCTATTCCTGAGATGCTGCCTAACCTGCTGTGCTTTGACCAGCAACACATTTGCAGCTGTGATCTCCAGCATCTGCAGACCTCATTTTTTACCCTGTATTCCTCTGACCATTTCCTATCCACATACCTGTCCAAATGTCTTCTAACTGCTGTAATTGACACCCGCTACCTCTATGTGGACCACCCTCTGCATGAGAAAAATTGCCCGCAGGTCTGCCCCCTGCCTCACCTATTCGTTTTGGACTTCCCTATCCCGGGCTGGGGGCGGGGACATTGCCTATTCACCTTCTCTGCGTCCCTCGTGATTTTAGAAACATCAGCCTCCGACGCTCCAGGGAAAATAACCTCAGCCTTTCGGCCTTTCCCTACAGCTCAAGCCTTCCTCTCTGTCTTGAACATACTCACTGAGTGGCCCTTCACAGTGTTCTGTGTTAACGGACCCACCCCATTCTGAGTAATTCATTTCTCCCCATCTCAGTCCTGAATCCCACTGATTGTATTCCCTGGTTCTGAGATCTGCCCTTTGTAAGCATGTTTTTAAAAAGTAAGGTGTTGCCTACCTACATCAAGATTCATAGAATTATGCAGTTTAGTGGCCGATTACAATAAATATATACCATTAAGAATGTGCAACTGCCTATATCAGTCCCACACTGGTCCCGTAGGATTTAAGACCTCCCTGGCAAGCCATTCCAAACCCACACCACCTTCTGCTAGCTCAAATACCCTCTAACCTTCCTGCTTTTCACTCCAGAACTCCCCTTGTTCCTGACCCTTTGACGAAGGGGAATGACCACTTTCTGTACCCTGGATGTACCCCTCATGATCAGGTCCCCTTTCAGCCCTGCCTCCTCTCCAGGAAACAACCCCAGCCCATCCAGCCTCTGAAAAGCTTCAACCCAAGAGAACGTCCTGGTAAATCACCTCTGCACCCTTCAGCGCCATCACATCCTTCCGTTAATGCGGCGACCAGGACTGTACATAGTACCCCAGCTTTGGTGTCACCCAAGTTCAGTCCAGCTCCAACACAGTCAAACAGTGTGGCGCTGGGAAAGCAGAGCCGGTCAGGCAGCATCCGAGGGGCAGGAGAGTCGACGTTTCCAGAATAAGCCCAGAACTCATGCTCGAAACGTCGATTCCCCAGCTCCTCGGATGCTGCCTGACCGGCTGTGTTTTTCCAGCACCACACTCTCGACTCTGATCTCCAGCCTCTGCAGTCCTCACAGCTCCAACATAACCTCCCTGCTCTTGTAGTCTATGCCGTCTGCTATATGAATTCTGTGCCCTACGATCTTAAACTCTACAACCCCTTGATGAAGGAGCAGCGCTCCAAAAGCTAGTGCTTCCAAATAAACCTGTTGGACTCTAACCTGGTGTTGTGTGATTTTAACTAAGTCTGTACCATGGAGAAAGTGAGGTCTGCAGATGCTGGAGATCAGAGCTGAAAGTGTGTTGCTGGTAAGGCACAGCAGGTTAGGCAGCATCCAAGGAGCAGGAGAGTCGACGCTTCGGGCATGTAGAAGGGCTCAGGCTCTCCTGCTCCTTGGATGCTGCCTGACCTGCTGCACTTTTCCAGCGCCATACTTTCAGCTCTAAGTCTGTGCCATGACTGACAAAGATAAGCATGGCATTCCAACAGGAATTCTATCAACAAACACATCGAGTTAGACCTCACCTACCACCCCCCGAGAAAAGGAACAGGAAGTGACTTCACCACAGGAAATAACATCACGAACCCAAACATATAAATAGAAAGCAGGAATTTTCAGCATCGCTTTGCCTGAGGTCCACTGAAGATGTTACCTAGTCGGGTGACGAAACGTCTGGAAATGAACCTTCCAGCTCAGTGAGCAAACCTACATCCAAAGACAAGTATCCCCCATGCCGTCCTTAACAACCCCATTAACCTGCTCTGCCACCTTCAGGGGCCTGTGGGCAAGCAATCTGAGATCCCTCGGAATTTCCTTGACTGGTCCCTCATCTGGTCCTTCCTTCCAAAGGGCGTCACCTCCCCCTGATCACGATTAAATCCATGTTCCAATTCAGGCCAGCTCTTGTTCACTGGAGAGGAACGCGGAAGTTGAAGGGGAAGGAATCAGTTGTCACGTTCCACATTAGTGTGAATGACGTGGATACAACGAGGAAGGAGTAAACCAGGCGCTACATTAAAACACAGCCAGAAAGCTAGTAATCTCTGGATGACCTGTGTGCAAATTAGCGTACAACAAATAAGATTAGAGAGGCCAAATGCTGGTCTCAAAGATTGGTGTGGGGAGAGAAATGGGTACCAGGCCTGGGGAAAGAGAGAGCAGGTGGATTAGGATGGAATTCATTCCAATTAAACTGGGATCAATAAGCTGGTGAGACTGTATACCTGGGATTTGTAGATAGGGTAGTTCAATTGAAGCTGACTTTTAAAAAATCAAAATGAAAAATAGAGCAGGCTAGTGAAGAGGCAAATAAGATCACAGGGTAAGGAAAAACAGTAGAAGGATGTATTCAGACAGGGAGCATCAGAAATCAGAAGCAGAGTAAGTGAAAATGCTCCACCCCCTCACTCAGTCCCCTCTGTCCCTCATTAACCCCTCACTCTACTCCCCACACCCTCAATACCCTGCATCTACCTCAGTCATCACTCTCCCTCTATCTTCCCTTCAGGATCCGCCCAGCCTCAGACAACACTGCTGTCCCCCTCAGGGCCAACCCGCAGTATCGAACATCCCCCTCAGTCCATGCCCACTCTCTCCCTCAGCCTCTCCCTCCCTTGCCCCTCACAATCCTCCCCCTCTCCCACACCACTCACCCTCCTCTCTCTCGTTTCCCTCCCCCATCACCCACCCCCCTCTCTCTCACACCACTCTCACCTCTCCACTCAACCTCTCCATCCCTCCCCACCCTCCTCCTCTCTCACACTCTCCCTTCCCCATTACATACCCTCCCCTTTCCCACCTCCTTCCCCCTCACCCTATGCCTCCCCCACCTCTCAACCCCCTCCTTCCCACACTTCTCACACCCTCCACTCTCTCTCCCCACCCTCACCTTCTTCGTCCCAACCCCCTCCTCTCACTCCCCCCTCTCCCTGCACCCTTACTCTCTCCCACTTCCCCCAATCCACTCCCTCTCCTCTCACCCTCCCCCGCCCTCCTCTCTTAACCCCCTCATTCCCAATCCCCCCTCCCCCCTTGCGTTCTCCTTCCAACTCCCCCACACTCTTTACCACCCTCTCCCTTCCCCATCTGCTCTCACCCTCTCCCTTCCCACCTCACCCCATTCCCTCTAACCCCTCCTGCCCATTACCATCCCCTCATTCTCCTGCACCACAGCCCTCTTCACCTCCATTTCTTCCACCCCCACCTCCCCCTTACCACCACCCATCCTCTCTCTCTCCCTTCTCCCCTCCATCCCCTCATTCTCCCACCCCCTGCTCACACCCCTCCCTTCACACCCATACCATCATCCCTTTCCCCTAATCCCACCCCTCACCGCTTCCCTCTCACCTCACCCTCTGCACACCTTCTATATTTTCTCTATCCTCTCTCCACCCCTCACCCGCTCTCTCCCCTCTCACTTCCCTCCGACCCTCTCTCCCACAAAGATGTGCAGGTTCAGTGAATTGGCCATGCTAAATTGCCCATAGTGTTCAGGCATGTGTAGGTTTGGTGCATAGTTAGGGGTAAATATAAAGTAATAGGGAAGGGAAAAAGGTTTGGGTGGGTTATTGTGGATTTAATGGGTTGAAGGGTCTATTTCCACACCATAGGGTTCGTCCCTCCCTCTCTCTTGACAAATTATATTCGTGGATACATTCTCTTTTGCTCAACAAATGTAATATTTTATAAGTTCGACTTTGGAAATAGAACCAGTCTGACTCAAGACTGGGACACAGGCAGACTCTGACCTCACACCTTTAATGCATTGTCTGAGCCGAGATGTCACCTTTTGTTATAAAACCTAAAGCTACCTTGGGAAGGTGACGTAAAAGAAGAGCTGAGAATTTACATATTAGCGAACTGAAACCTGCAACCCATTCTAAAAGGTGAAAGACTGAGCAATCCAAGTTTGTTCAATATATCTTGATGTCTCGAGGAATTAAGGGCTACGGGGAGAATGCGGGTAAGTGGAGTTGAAATGCTGATCAGCCATGATTGAATGGTGGAGTGGACTCGATGGGCCGAATGGCCTTACTTCCACTGCTATGTCTTATGGTCTTATCATTTCAGTTGCCTGAAACTGTGTCTGATAACCTTACCCTCCACAACCATCTGATGACGGAGCAGCGCCCTGAAAGCTAGTGCTCCCTAATAAACCCGTTGGACTATAACCTGGTTATAGAGAGGCACAGCTTGGAAACAGACCATTCGGTCCATCTCATCCATGCTGGCAGATATCTAAATTAACCTAGTCCCATTTGCCAGCATTTCACCCATATCCCTCTAAACCCTTCCTATTCATGTACCCATCCAGGTGCATTTTAAATGGCATTGTGTGACTTTTAACTTGATCCACCATCTCCTTCCCCCACATCATCTCTGTCTCTCACCCTCCTCCCAGCCTCCCAGAGCTCCTGGTCCTCCTCTATCCCACAATGCCTCTGAGGCTGGCTCCACCCATTTGTAGTGCACAGAGAGGGAGTGACGCTGCGCACGCGCGGCGGTCCCGGGAAAGGGGGGGCCGGTCGCTTGACCCGGAAGGAGTTTCCCGCGGCTTCAGCGAGCGCGCGCCACGTCCGTCGGTCCGGAAGCGGAAGTGCAAGTGCAGGCCGCGCGGACAGCCCGACTCCCAGTGCCCGGCCATGGCCCCGCTCGTCGTCCCCGCGCTGCCGCTGCCGCTGCCGCTGCCGCTCCTGCTCCTGGCGGCCTCGGCCAGCCTGCTCCCCCGGGCACACGCCATCTCCTTCCAGCTCCCCGCCAACTCCAGGAAGTGTCTCCGCGAGGAGATACACAAAGACGTCCTGGTGACCGGGGAGTATGAGCTGAGTGAGCAGCCGGGGGGGAGGACCGACCTGAAGGTGAGGGGGGGGAGGGGAGGGTGAGGGGGGGGGAGGAGTGAGGGTGAGGGGGGGGGGGAGAGAGGACAGACCTGAAGGTGAGGGGGGGGAGGGGAGGGTGAGGGGGGGGGGAGGAGTGAGGGTGAGGGGGGGGGGGGAGAGAGGACAGACCTGAAGGTGAGGGGGGGAGGGGAGAGAGGGTGAGGGGGGGGGGGGGGGGAGAGGACAGACCTGAAGGTGAGGGGGGGAGGGGAGAGGACAGACCTGAAGGTGAGGGGGGGAGGGGAGAGAGGGTGAGGGGGGGGGGGGAGAGGACAGACCTGAAGGTGAGGGGGGGAGGGGAGAGAGGGTGGGGGGGGGGGGGGGAGAGGACAGACCTGAAGGTGAGGGGGGGAGGGGAGAGGACAGACCTGAAGGTGAGGGGGGGAGGGGAGAGAGGGTGAGGGGGGGGGGGGGGAGAGGACAGACCTGAAGGTGAGGGGGGGAGGGGAGAGAGGGTGAGGGGGGGGGGGGGGAGAGAGGACAGACCTGAAGGTGAGGGGGGGAGGGGAGAGAGGGTGAGGGGGGGGGGGGGAGAGGACAGACCTGAAGGTGAGGGGGGGAGGGGAGAGGACAGACCTGAAGGTGAGGGGGGGAGGGGAGAGAGGGTGAGGGGGGGGGGGGGGGAGAGGACAGACCTGAAGGTGAGGGGGGGAGGGGAGAGAGGGTGAGGGGGGGGGGGGGAGAGGACAGACCTGAAGGTGAGGGGGGGGGAGGACCGACCTGAAGGTGAGGGGGGGAGGGGAGAGAGGGAGGGGGGGGGTGAGGGGGGGGGGGGGGAGAGGGTGAGGGGGGGAGGGGAGAGGACAGACCTGAAGGTGAGGGGGGGGAGGACCGACCTGAAGGTGAGGGGGGGAGGGGAGAGAGGGTGAGGGGGGGGGGGGGGGGGAAAGAGAGGACAGACCTGAAGGTGAGGGGGGGGAGGACCGATCTGAAGGTGAGGGGGGGAGGGGGGAGAGAGGGTGAGGGGGGGGGGGGGGGGGGAAGAGAGAGGACAGACCTGAAGGTGAGGGGGGGGAGGACCGACCTGAAGGTGAGGGGGGGAGGGGGGGAGGGGAGAGAGAGGGTGAGGGGGGGGGGGGGGAGGAGAGAGGACAGACCTGAAGGTGAGGGGGGGGGGAAAGGACAGACCTGAAGGTGAGGGGGGGGGGGGGGAGGAGGAGTGAGGAGGCGAACGTCTGTGTGGAGTTTGCACGTTCTCCCTGTGTCTGCGTGGGGTGTCCTCCAGGTGTTCCGGTCCCAAAAATGTGCAGCTTCGGGTGGATTGGCCACGCTAAATTGCCCGTAGTGTTAGGTGTAGGGGAATGGGTCTGGGTGGGTTGGTCTTCGGCGGGTCGGTGTGGACTAGTTGGGCCGAAGGGCCTGTTTCCGCACTGTAAGTAATTTACTCTAATCTTAATTAATTGAAAGCTCCTCTCCGGGTCTGACTCGATGCAGATGTTGTGGGTAGTCGAGGGGATAGAGCCTGAGTCTGTCTTTCGGGCCTGGGGGGTTTGTTCTTGGATGGGGGGTGATTGCCGCTCCCGTGAGACCAGGGTAACAGCTGCAGTGACACTGAAACCACTGGAGTCACACAGCTGTCCAGATCCTGCTGTGGTTCCAGGTGGTGGCTCTTCTGTTGCGAAGCATGGTGGTTCAGGAGGGCGAAAAGTGGATTTGCTGCCGGAATGGGAAGATGGGAAAATCCCCGGGGGTAGGTGGGGAAGGTGGGAACACAACTGGCTGAAAGCGGCCTCATCTAGCTGGGCCTGTGTTGGGGAAGGTGACAGGGTGGTGGTGGTGAGGAGGACAGTCACAGCCATGTCGAGTGTCATTCATGAATTCAGAGAGCTGGGGCGGGACACATTTTAATATTTGTCTAAGAGAGTGGGGGTGCTGTTGGCGAGGCCCAACATTTATTACCCTGGAAAAGACAGTGGGGAGCTGAATATTCCCTGTTCCTACTCCCACTATGTCAGGAACTGGGGGCTTGTGGAACTCCAGGAAGAACGGGGAAAAGTTGTCAAAATGCTGCTTTGTTGAGAAAAGGGGAGTTTGAGAGTACAGTGAGGGCAGAGGGATAATGGCTCTTTTTATTTGGGAAGAGAAGGGTTGGCTGGTGCAGATGTGGCTGAGGGATGGGAAAAGAGAGCTGGGTTGGTATGGGGGTGGGGGGGGAGCAGAAGTGTGGTCAGAACCGTCAGTCTGTGGTGGGGGAGGTGGGGCTCATGGATATATATACAGGAGAGGAACTGCATTTGGGGGTGGGGAGGATGAGTAGAATGCATTCAGGGATAAAGGGTGGTGTGGGTCAGTTTAACCCAGTGCACGATGACTGTCTCAGTCGTGGTGTCTAGACTGAGGCGATCGCTGCTCAGTGCGGGCTTTCAGAAGGCCAGCTGGGATGACCGGGCTTTTCTGGAGCTGTTGCCTGGCCACACCTGACCATGGGCAGTGCACTGAGGTGGTCTTTAAGCAGGTCTTTCTGCTGCATGCCTTTGTTCCTCGGACGTTTTTGAGCCCAGGGGTTGGCAAGTCATGTTGAAGTTGGTGGGGCCTCTTCAGGCGTCGTGTCCCCAGTTCTGGTCACCCTGCTGATGGGAGGATACTGTTACGTTGGCCAGAGCTCAGAAAAGCCTTGCCAGGATGTTGCTCGGAGTGAGGCTTTGATAGACTGGGACTTCTCTCACTGTAGAGTAGGAGGTTGAGGATTGACCTTATAGGGCTTTATAAAATCACGAGGTATATAGATAAGGCAGCTGTCTTTTCCCTAGGGTGGGGGATTTCAAGACTGGAGGGAAGGGGACGCTTTTAAGGTGAGAGGACAAAGATTCTTTTAAAATGCCATGAGGGGTAACCTTTTATACACAGTGCTTCCTGTGCAGAATGTGGTGGGAGTGGGTCCAGTTACAGGCAGGGAGGGACCAGTTTAGTTGTGAACAAGGTCATTATGGATTGGTTGTACTGAAAGGCCTGTCTCCTGCTGAAGTGCAAGGGCTGAACGAGGTTGCTACAAGTGGGTGGGGGCACCCGCAATTCTGCACAGCCTGGGGTCGAAATCCGTCTCTTCCCTCTCTCTGTCAAGCCTTCCAGGACTCCAATCCTCTCTGATCTCCCTGCTCTTGCTGTTGTTCCACACTTGGCGGCCGTGCAGTCACCGGGAAACTCCTGATCTTGCGTAATCCAGTCTGTTTGGAGTCGATTCTGAATCTGCTGTTTGCAGTTGAGGTCATTTCATTTGCCTCCAACATGCCCGCACAGAATTGCTGATAGCTGCGCTGTGATCCCTCGACCTGCGCGATTACCACCGCCATTCCAGGTTTGAAGGATCACCGCGCGGGGGCTGGGCACGTGGGAAATCTCGGCCGCTGTTTGGTTACCAAGGCTGGTCTGGGTCGAGTCATTGGGTATGAGGCTCTCAACGCCCTTTGTTTCCTCACCCTCCAGGTGACGGATTCGTCCGGCCACATCCTGTACTCCAAGGAGGAGGCGAGTAAGGGCAAGTTTGCCTTCACCACCGACGACTATGATATGTTTGAGATCTGCTTCGAGAGCCGCCTTCCTGCAGGTGTGTGGAAGGGGCAGCAGGACAGGGGGTGGTATCACTGAGGTACAGGCTTCCGGGTGGCCGAGGAACAGAAAGAAGTTGAAAGCAGAGCCCAGTAACGGAATAAAAGAGCAGGGAGGTGCAGCTCTCTGTTTTACTCTGCATTTCTTTGTGGGGTGTCGCTGGCAAGACAGTGTAAGTCGTCCATCCCTACGGCCCCTCGAACTGAGCAGCTTTCTCGGCTGTTTCTGGGTCACGTTACAGTGGGCCACAACGGATAAGGGCAGCAGATTTCCCCTCCCGGAGAGGGATTTGTGAACTGGGTGGAAACCTGCAGCTGTAGGTGGTAGTTCCACAGTCCCTCTTACCCAGGGAGGCTTTAGATCTGAGGTTTTTATATCCAGAGTTTTTTTTAAAACAGAGATCTTGGACACTATGGGACAGATTTAGCACGGCCAATCCACCCTAACCTGCACATCCCTGGGCACTATGGGACAATTTAGCACGGCCAATCCACCCTAACCTGCACATCCCTGGGCACTATGGGACAATTTAGCACGGCCAATCCACCCTAACCTGCACATCCCTGGGCACTATGGGACAATTTAGCACGGCCAATCCACCCTAACCTGCACATCCCTGGGCACTATGGGACAATTTAGCACAGCCAATCCACCCTAACCTGCACATCCCTGGGCACTATGGGACAATTTAGCACGGCCAATCCACCCTAAACTGCACATCCCTGGGCACTATGGGACAATTTAGCACGGCCAATCCACCCTAAACTGCACATCCCTGGGCACTATGGGACAATTTAGCACAGCCAATCCACCCTAACCTGCACATCCCTGGGCACTATGGGGCAATTTAGCACGGTCAATCCACCCTAACCTGCACATCCCTGGGCACTATGGGGCAATTTAGCACGGCCAATCCACCCTAACCTGCACATCCCTGGGCACTATGGGACAATTTAGCACGGCCAATCCACCCTAACCTGCACATCCCTGGGCACTATGGGACAATTTAGCATGGCCAATCCACCCTAACCTGCACATCCCTGGGCACTATGGGGTAATTTAGCACGGCCAATCCACCCTAACCTGCACATCCCTGGGCACTATGGGACAATTTAGCACAGCCAATCCACCCTAACCTGCACATCCCTGGGCACTATGGGACAATTTAGCACGGCCAATCCACCCTAACCTGCACATCCCTGGGCACTATGGGACAATTTAGCACGGCCAATCCACCCTAACCTGCACATCCCTGGGCACTATGGGACAATTTAGCACAGCCAATCCACCCTAACCTGCACATCCCTGGGCAGTATGGGACAATTTAGCACGGCCAATCCACCCTAACCTGCACATCCCTGGGCACTATGGGACAATTTAGCACGGCCAATCCACCCTAACCTGCACATCCCTGGGCACTATGGGACAATTTAGCACAGCCAATCCACCCTAACCTGCACATCCCTGGGCACTATGGGACAATTTAGCACGGCCAATCCACCCTAACCTGCACATCCCTGGGCACTATGGGACAATTTAGCACGGCCAATCCACCCTAACCTGCACATCCCTGGGCACTATGGGACAATTTAGCACAGCCAATCCACCCTAACCTGCACATCCCTGGGCAGTATGGGACAATTTAGCACGGCCAATCCACCCTAACCTGCACTTTAGACTGTTGGAGGAAGCCCACACAGACAGTCGCCGGAGGCTGGAATCGAACCCAGGTCCCTGGCACTGTGAGGCAACAGCGCTAAACATTGAGCCGTCATGCTGATAGGAGGCTTTTACCTTTTGTTCTGAGCTAGCTCCCTCTATCCTGACTCCTAGCCCCTTCTTCCTGAAACCCGGGGCTGACTCTGTTCTAATACAGCCCAGCCTGTCCCTGACAACCCTACCCCAGGAATGGCAGTCGTGGTTGGGAGGAGATCCGAATGCAGCATTAAAGACAGGCATTGGCAGGGTTGGGGTGGGGGATGGGATGGGGGGGGTGGGGGGTGGTGCGTTTGTGGGAATGAATAAGGGGATTCCAGATCAGGATGGGCAGGAGAGGCAGCCTCTGTCTGGGGTCGGGTGGCGATTGCTTGGTTGAATGTCCAAAGTTGAGGTTTCAGCCGTTTCTCCCACCTTGTCTCCAGGCCATTTCCGAGTTCCTGACCAGCTGATTATTCTCAACACCAAACACGGCGTGGAAGCCAAGAACTACGAAGATGTGAGTTCTGACCTCTTCTCCTCTCCTCTTGGTGGGGTGGTGCTGGGGGAGTTGGGGGGTGGGTGCGACTGGATCTGCACAAAAACAGACCATTCAATCTCTCCCTGGTGTTCCTGTTCCAGAGCGGTCTCTTTCCACTGTGCCCTGTCTCCTCCTGTTGCTGGACCCCTCCTCCTTGCTCTTTGCTGTTGAGTTGGCAGGTGAGCCCCTGCCTCCTGTCTGTGTGTTGCCTGACTCCGATCCCTGGAGCTGCCGTCTCCCCCTGCTGCTTTCCCTGTGCCCGTTGCATGGAGCGCTCAGGGGGTTCGGAGGCGGTGAGGGGGATCCCGTAAGAGCGTCTGCGATTGCCTTTTCAGTCTGTCTGTCTCTCTCTCTCTCTCTCTGTCTGTGCCCAGATTGCGAAAGCAGAGAAGCTGAAGCCCCTGGAGGTGGAGCTGCGACGACTGGAGGACCTCTCGGAATCCATTGTCAATGACTTTGCTTACATGAAGCAGCGTGAGGAGGAGATGAGAGACACCAACGGTACAGCTTGTCCTTTTCTTGAACTCGCACACCCTTCTGCTCGGGGGACTCCCCAGGGCTGTCCTATTTCAGTTGGTGCCCCCCTCTGTCCTGACACTCGTGCTTATGGGTTTAATGCCTCCTAAAAGCCCCTTCCTGGCCACCCCGTGTTGAGCCAGCCATCCTGTTCGATGTGTGGCAGTCAGCGTACATAGATAAATATCTCAGCTAGGCCCAGGGACTCCAGAAATGGTGAGGCCTTGCGTTCAGGCCTCAAGGTTAATCCCCAGTGCGGAAAGAGCCGGAATTTGTACACCACCTCGAGGCAGCCTTCCACTTCTTGACGTCCGGAGTCCTGGTTTTGGAACGCTGTTCGGATGTAGGTACTGGCAGCAGCTCCCTCAGAGTCGAAAAGTGTGGTGCTGGAAAAGCACAGCAGGTCAGGCGGCATCCGAGAAGCAGGAGAGTTCACGTTTCAGGCATAAGCCCTTCGTCAGGAATGTGGGAGGGGGGGAGGCGGGGCTCCACCTTCCCGATGAAGAGCTTGTGCCCTGCTCCTCGGATGCTGCCTGACCGGCTGTGCCTTCTCCAGCTTTTCAACTCTGACTTCCCGGCGTCTGCGGTCCTCGCTTTCTCCAAACAGCTCCCTCCACAACCACGAGACACCAATCATGTTTGGCGATGTCGATCGAGGCCTATGCATTTCACCAACTTGAGAGAGAGCTTGTGGAGCTTTAGGTCGATAACTGATTCGGAAGGCGACATCCCTGATGTTACCCCCTTCCATAAAAAGGACTGGCCCCAGGGTGCATGTGATTGACTTGTTGCCCTGTGGGTCATGGGCTTCAGGCCAGCACCTGTAAGCCATGGCAGGAGTGAGAATAATGTTGACTCAGGGCTGGCAATGTGTGGGGTGTCCTGTCGTGAAAGGAGCCGTGTCGAGGCAGTTAAGAACATAGGTGCAGTCCACTCGGCCCCTCGACCCTGCTCCACATCCGACTGAGTTCCAGATCTGGGCTGTCCTCTCGACAACTCCTCCACCCCCGTAATCCTTGTCTCTTGAATTGCACTATGAAGAAATTCAGTGACCCAGCTCCCAGTGCTGTCGAGGTAAGGCGCTACTCTGGTCTCAGAGGGCACCTTTTCTCCTTATTTCTGTGGGACAGTGGTGCCCTCTGCTTGTGACACTGTCTCCCCTCATGTTAGTGGCTTTCACACAAGAATAAACACCCACATGGCATCCTGCTCCTCAAGCTCCTCTTAAAGTCTCTAATCAAGTCAGTCTGTTGATAGATATAAACAACACATCTGGTGCACAGTGTCCTTCAGGGAGCAGAAATCTGCTGTCGTTACCCAGTCGGGGCCTACAGACCCCACAGTGATGTAGTTGGACTCTCTGGGTAATTGGGAATGGACAGTAAATGTCCCACAGAGGAATAATTTCTGAAGATAAACCATCCTTGTAAGCTCCAGCAGCCCACGGTCCAACCTGTTTGAGCCCTTTGTCATAGGAATGTGTTAAGCGAACCTTTGTAGCGATTGCATTGCACTGGTGCCTGTTTCGGTTGGGGCTTGGGCACCATGTTGTTGCCTAGTGTGTGTTTTGGTTCCAAGTTACAAACCGTGACTGGACCCCTACACACTCCGGCATGTGCTCTGTGAGGGAGCAGTGTGGCGGGGAGTTGGGGGTGGTGGGGGGGGTGAGTGGGGAGTTACTCACGGTCAGAGAGTGGCGAGACATACTCCATCCCTCACTGAGGGCTGTTTGGAACTGAGTGAAACGTGCAAGATTCCTGTGGGCTGAATGGATGTGGGGGATAGACTACACCGCAGACGGGAGGTGGGGAGGAATACAGTTTTAAAAATGAGGCGTCTCCCATTTCAGACGGCAACAAAGAGTTTGTATTCTGAGGGGGGTGTGAATGTCTGGGGACGTCCCTCGAGAGAGGCCATTGAATCCTTCCATGGCAAGAGGGAGATAATTCACGAGCAAAGCGCTTGTTTGGAGATAGCAAAGTAGAGGCTGCAATGCTCTAATCTTATCAGAAGGGGGAGCAGAAAGGGATAGAAAGGCCTTCACATGAATTAAACTGATCTCTCTCTCTGTCTCTGTCTCTCTCTTTCTCTTTCTCTCTCTCTGTACAGAGTCGACCAGCGCCCGAGTCCTGTATTTCAGCATCTTTTCCATGTGTTGTCTCATCGGCCTGGCCACCTGGCAGGTGTTTTACCTTCGTCGCTTCTTCAAAGCCAAGAAACTAATCGAGTGAGAGGGTTTAACAGAGGCAGTAGTGAGAGTGTATGTGTTTGTGTGTGTGTGTGCACGAGAGAGAGAGAAATATTGTGCACCTGTGTGCAGAGGGGGTGGGTATTAATTTACACGCGTATTAAATGTGGTGCTTCAGCTGTTTGGATTGAGGGCTGTGTTTTTTTTAAAATTTGTGGCGGTTTTCTGAGAGTCATTGACCTGTTTCAGAGTCCGGGGGAGGGGGTGGGTGGGGGAGGTCAGTGCTCAGGAGCTGGGACCCAGGAGCCCATTGTTGCAGCAGGTTGGGTTACTCCCCGAAAGGCAAACCTTTCATTATTTTGTTTTTCCAAAGGCTCAGTAATGTTTGTTCCAATTCCTGTTGTCTGTAGCTGACGGTTACTGGTTGAATTTAACAGCGCTGTCGGGCTGTGGGGTGGAGGGGGATTGAGTTCAGGCTTCTGAGTGGCACACAGCTTTTTGAACCTGAAACATAGCGCTGTTGCTTTCCCCTCAGCTTGTGGTGGTCTCTGCCAGTTTTCCACACGTCTCTCCTGTCTGGTGACTGAGAGGGGTGCTGCTCTCTCAGTGGTTTATCCCTCTTTAATGTTGCTGAACGTGGGGATACTCAGTCCTGCCCGCTGAATGTAAGAGGTCCCGACCCCTAACTCCATTCCCTTCTGATCTCACATACTGACTCCAGCCTCCAACTCCTCCCTCCCAATCCCGGACCCATGCCCCTCTGAACCGGCACCCCTTAAGTGGACCTTCCTTGCTTCGGTGAACTGTGACGTCTGTTTATTTGGTCTGTTTCTGACTTTGGAAATCCCCTCTACACAGCCCCACAGGCACTTAAAGGGAGGGAGTCTGACCACGTCCATTCATAGCCATCCTAGATGTGGCTTTAGAAAATTCCTTTGGAACTATAAATGAGAGGGCTGGGCTTGGAGCTTTAAAATGGGCCCTTAACCATCCAGCGTCTTTTCCCAATCCCCATTGGAGCTGCCTCTGAAGTGAGAAAAAGGGTGGGTGAATCTGGTTGATTTGTCGAGCGCCCTGGGGGAGGAGGTTAATTGAGGGTCCATCTCCTCTCCTTTGAGTCTCTCCCCTGTTGATTTAAGTACACTCTGAATTAGCTGTCTGAGCCACCCCACCATAGTTAGACCCACGTCTTTTGCCACCGTACAGTGCAGGAGATGCCAAGCCAGGGCTGGTGTGGACTGTGAGCGTCGTCACGTCTCCCTCGAAAGGTCAAGTCAGTGAGGATGCAGGTCGTGCTGTGTTTGGGCGGGAGGGGAGTGTTCAAATCAAATAATTTAAACTCTTTACCCAGCGGTTATCTTGCGCTTCCTTCGCTTTCTTCACCCCCCAATCTCTGTGCGAATGACCAGGGCCTGTGTCCGTACAATGTGGGAGTGACTGGTGATCTGGGCCCTCTCCCTGTGAGAGTGACCAGGGCCTGTGTCTGTACAATGTGGGAGTGACTGGTGTTCTGGGGCCCTCACCCCAGTGACCAGGGCCTGTGTCCGTACAGTGTGGAAGTGACTGGTGTTCTGGGGCCCTCTCCCCGTGAGAGTGACCAGGGCCTGTGTCTGTAAAGTGTGGAAGTGACTGGTGATCTGTGCCCTCTCCCTGTGAGAGTGACCAGGGCCTGTGTCCGTACAGTGTGGGAGTGACTGGTGTTCTGGGGCCCTCACCCCAGTGACCAGGGCCTGTGTCCGTACAGTGTGGAAGTGACTGGTGTTCTGGGGCCCTCTCCCCGTGAGAGTGACCAGGGCCTGTGTCTGTAAAGTGTGGAAGTGACTGGTGATCTGTGCCCTCTCCCTGTGAGAGTGACCAGGGCCTGTGTCCGTACAGTGTGGGAGTGACTGGTGTTCTGGGGCCCTCACCCTGTGAGAGTGACCAGGGCCTGTGTCCGTACAGTGTGGGAGTGACGGGTGTTCTGGGGCCCTCTCCCCGTGAGAGTGACCAGGGTTTGTGATTGATATTGAGTTCCCCCTGGAGAGCCTTTTCACTTTACCAACAAAAAAAAAATCAACGAATCCTTTGGAAATTTTTTTGTTTGTTTGTGCAGAGGTTTTAAGAATAAACAGAATTTGTAATTGAAACCTGGAGTCAGGCCTCTTTCATCTCCAAGCCTGGGCGACTCAGTCGGGGCCTGGCTGACTAGGCCGAGAGTGGGAGACCCCACGAGTGAAGGTTGAGCTGAGCATCACCTTGTGCTGCCACCCGTCCCCATTCCAGGTGCCAGTTTTAGCAAAGCTGCAACATCTCTCCCTGTGAAGCTCCAGGGCTCTTTGGGTGCCAAGTCCTCAGCTGCCAGGGCAGATAGTGACCGAGCTTGCGATGAGGTGACATGGCATCAGGGATTCCAGTGCCATTCCTAGTCTTGGGAATAGTAGTGTAGATGGAAAGTTTGGCAAACCAAAAGATGAGGAAACTGGGTCAGGCCAGCGATTGGAGTGTCAGTTGGAGAGCGCTTTGGATCCAGTGACCACAACTCTATTAGTTTTAACTTAGTCATGAATAAGTCATGATGCAGCAGGGCTAATTTTGGGGCCTTTAGGCAGAATCTAGCGGAGGTCAACGGGGTGAGTGTCTTTGAAGGAAAAGGAACGACTAGCAAATGGGAGGCTTTTAAAAGTGTGATATCGAGAATCCAGGGGCAGTATGTCTCTGTTAGGGTGAAGGGAAAAGCTGACAGGTTTGGGGATAACCCAGCTGCTGAAGACTCTGCTCAGGAAAAACAAGGTATATATCGGGTTTAAGCCATCGGTCTCGAGTGAATCCCTAGCTGACAATAAAATGTATGAGGGAAATCAGAAGAGCAGAAAGAGGGTATGAGATGGATCAGGCAGATACGGCTAAGGAGATTTGATAGCTATATTAAAAGGGTGGCTAGGGAGAAAATAGGTCCTCTTAAAGGTCAGCGAGCCACAGGGGAGTTGGGGGTTGGAGATTTTTCATGAGTCTTTCTCCTCAGTAAACACTGAGGAGAGAATGCTCAAAAAGTGAGGGAAACAAGTGGGGGTGTTTTGGACCACGTGCATATTACCAGAGAGGAAGTGTTTGTATCCTTAAAAGCACATTGAGATGGATAAATCCCCCGGGGCCTGATCAAGTCTATCCTCAGATGTTGTGGGAGACTCAGGAAGACATTCTGAAGTCCCTTGTTTCCTTCATCTTTAGCCACTGGTGACGTTCCGGAAGACTAGAGGGTGGCTGATGTTGTTTAAGACAAGCCGGGGAACTCCAGGCCAGTGAGCCTGACATCAGGGGTAGGCAAGTTGGTGGAGAGGATCGGGATTAACCAACATTTGGATAGTTAAGGTCTGATTAGGGATAGTCAGTGTGGAATTGTGCACAGGAAGTCTTTTTGAGGAGGTAACCAAAAGGATAGATGAGGGTCAGGCAGTGGATGTTGTCTCTATGGCCTTTAGTAAGGCCTTTGACAGGTCCCACACAGCAGGCTGGTCATGTAGGTTAGGTCACATGGGATCCAGGGAGAGCTAGCTCATTGGATTCGAAATTGGCTCGATGGTAGGAAGCAGAGGATGATGGGTGAAGGTTGTTTCTCAGGCTGGAGGCCTGTGACTAATGGGGGGCCGCAGGGGTCAGTGCTGGGACCTTTGTTATCTGTTATTTACATACATGTATGAGGCGTGATTGGTAAGTTTGCGGATGATACAAAATTTGGAGGCATCGGTTGCGAGGAAAGTTATCAAAAATTACAGAGGGGTCTTGATCAGATGGGGAAATGGGCTGAGGATTGACAACAGCAGTTCAATTCAGATCAGAGTGAGGTGTTACACTTTGGAAAGTCAATCCAAGGTCGGACTTATACAGTAAATGGGAATGTCCTGAGGCGTGTTGTGGAACAGAGGGACCGAGGAGTACAAGTATGTAGTTCATTGAAAGCAGCGTCACAGGGTGGTGAAGATGGAATTTAGCACGCTGGCCTCCATTGGTCAAGGCACTGCTTATAGGAGTTGGGATGCTATGTTATTGTTGTATAATCATTGGTGAGGCTGCACTTGGAGTATTGTGTACACGTTTGGTCACCCTGTTATAGGAAAGGCATGATTAAACTGGAAAGAATGCAAAGGTGATTTACAAGGATGTTGCCAAGATTTGTAGGCCTGATTTAAAGGGAGAGATTGGCCAGGATAGGACATAATTCCTTGGAAACACCGGAGAACGAGGGGTGACCTTATTGAGGTGAGGGGCATAAATAAGATGAATGTATATAGTCTTTTTCCCCAGGGATGGGGGATTGAAAGCTAGCAGGCATGGGTTGAAGGTGAGAGGGGAAATATTTAACAAGGACCTGAGGGGGCAACATCTTCACACAGCGGTGTGCGTATGGAATGGACTGCCAGAGAAAGTATTTGAGGCAGGAACAGTAGCAACATTAAAAAAAAGTTGGATAGATCCATCGATGGGGGAAGGGTTTAGAGGGATGTGGACCAAATGCAGACAATTGAAACTAGCTGTGTGGGCAGTTTGGGCCAAAGGGCCTGTTTCCATACTCTCTTACTCTACAAGTAGGGATAAGGGGAATATTTTCAAAGTGGCAATCTGTAACTAGTGGAGTGCCATCATCATTTATGTTATGTTAGTATCTTTGTTGGAAGTGGGGAGGTGTTGAATGTATGAAGATGGATCAATCTCCTGGTCCTGATCAGATATATCCGAGAACCCTGCAAGAGGCTAGAGAAGAAATTGCTGGGGGCGCTGGATGATGTTTTTGCCTCATCTTTAGCCACAGGGAGGGGTCCTGGAAGACTGGAGGGTAGCGAATGTGGGCCCTTAGTCAAGAAGGGTTGCAAAGAGAAATCTGGGAACTATAGACCAGTCAGCTTAACATCGGTGGCGGGTAAGATACTGGAGAGATTCTGAGGATTAAGATATACATGCATTTGGAAAGACAGGGTTTGATTAGGAACAGTCAGCGTGGCTTTGTGAGTGGGAGACCATGCCTCTCAAATCTGTTGGAGTTCTTTGATGAAGTGACCAGGAAGGGTGACGAGGGCAGGGAGGTAGGCGTAGTCTGTATGGATCTCAGTAAGGCCTTTGATAAGGTTCCACATGGTCGGTTGCTCTGGAAGGTTGGATCGCGTGGAATCCAGGGGCAGCTGGCAAATTGGATACAGAATTGGCTTGATGGTAGGAAGCAGCGGGTAATAGTGGAAGGATGCTTGTCGGGCTGGAGGCCTGTGACTAGTGGAGTGTCCCAGGGGTCGGTGCTGGGCCCATTGCTGTTTATCGATATCAATGATTTAGATGAGAATATACAAGGCATTATCAGTAAGTTTGCAGATGACACTAAAACAGGCGGGATCGTGGGCAGTGAGGAAGGTTCTCAGAAATTGCAGCAGGACCTTGATCAGCCGGGGAAGTGGGCCGAGAAATGGCAAATGCAGTTTAATATAAATAAATATGTGGTCTTGCATTTGGAAAGTCAAATCAAGGCAGGAGTTTCATGAATGGTAGGGCCTTAAGGAGTGTAGTGGGACAGAGGGACCTTGGAGTTCAGGTACACGGTTCTCTGAGAGTGGAGTCCAGGTAGACAGGGCAGTGAGGAAGGCTTTTGGCACACTGGCCTTCATCAGTCAGGGCACTGATAGAAGTTTGGAAGTTATGTTGCAGTTGTACAGGCCTTTGTGAGGTCTAACTTGGAGTATTGTGTTCAGTTTTGGTCCCTGTGCGATAGGAAGGATGTTATTAAACTGGAGAGAGTGCGGAAGGAATTTAGAAGGATGTTGCCTGGACCCGAGGGACTGAGTTATAGGGAAAGGTTGGTCAAGCCAGGACTTTGTCCTTTAGAGCATAGGAGACTGAGGGGGACCTTATAGAGGTGTATAAGATCACGAGAGGCATGGACAGGATGACTGCACTCAGTCTTTTCCCCAGGGTCGGGGAATCGAGGACTAGAGGGCATCAGTTTAAGGTGAGAGGGGAAAGAATAAAAGGGAACCTGAGGGGCAACTTTTTTTACCCAGAATGTGCCAACTCCATGCGGACAGGGTGTAATAGAGCCCAGGGCATTGAGGCAGCCGTGCTAACCATTGTATTTGTACCACCCCAATAGGTTGTGATTAGGCTTGCAGACAGATTGAATGGGTGAAAACCTGGCAAATGGAATGTAATGTGGAAGACTGCTCTTTGTCGGAAAGAGTAAAAGTGACTGTTGCGCTTCTGTTGCGTGGTGGTCATCACATTCGCTTCATACGCCGAAACTCCCCCTCGAAACGGAGAAAGACGCGGCAGAGAGGGATTTCGGTTCCTCAAACGTGAATCACGAAAAGCCGATACCCAATTCCAGAAGGTGACGGGCAGGCCTGCAGCGTTCCCCGTGCGAGAAGGGAATGGCATATCAAAATGGAATGGCTGTATAAAAATCTACACACGGCACTCGTCAGATTACAACGGGAACACTGAACAGTCTGGGCCCTCTCTAGGGAAGGGAAGGTGTTGGAGGCACTCCAGAGAATGTCCACTGGGCTGTACCTAGGGTTGGACGGGGTTCTCTTATGAGAAGTTGTTGAGTAGATTGGACTTGTACACACTGTTTCGGTAGGTCTTCGAAATACAGATCCTCTGGGACTATCACAGGGTGAGGGGAGGGGTTATTTCTACAGGTCTAGGACCAGATCAGAGGTCCCTAGATACCGAAGAGGATTTATTTCGCTCTGACGGTGTTGTTCTGTTGGGGCTGGGTCGTTAAGTGTATTCAAGTTTAACGTAAACTTCTAATCAGTGAGGGAACCAACGGTTCGAAGGTGAAAGCAGATCAGTGGAGCTAAAGATGGTTGATCAACTGTGATCCCACTGCATGGCATCCTTATGACTGGCACACCCGAAATTTCTTGGTCAAAGGTTAGCTTTCTGCATGTTGAGCAAGAGTTTGCCTCTAAGGGGACGAGAAGAGAGAGAGAGAGAGAGCGCCAATTGATCAGAAGTGACTGGAGCACTCGGCAGCCTGGATCATATTGAGGATCGAGAGACCATCTTCTGAAGAGATTAGACGCCATCCTTCGTGGGCTTTGCATGCAATCAAAGGTGATCCTGGAGCTGAAGACTTGCCTCTGTCTCGGCAGACCTCTGAGTTACAAGTTAGAAGGGAACTGGGTTCTCCAGAGATGCTGTGGGGTTGGGAGGAGCACATCTCATGGGAGTGTGAGTGGGTGATAACAACACTGGGTGACGACTGAGCACCGGGCAGGGCATCGAGATACAGGAGAGGTGGCAAGGCGGGGCGAGGGCACAGCGGGTGGGAGGGCACAGGGACCAAGTGGCAACGTGGAAGGGGACAGGGTGTGAGCAGGGGTGTGCAGGATGGGGCAAGGGCCTGGAGAGCAGGGACGTGTACAAGGGGAGTGGGGGAAGGACAGGGATGTACAGGAGGGGTGAGGGTGGAGAGAAGGGGTGGGTATGAAGGGAAGAGTCGGGTGTGACGATTGAGTTAGGGTGTATGGGAGGGAAGGGATGGGTACGGGGAGTGGGGTTGGGGGGGTGGGGTGGGAGGGCAGAGCAGAGCAAGGATGTGTTCAGGTGAAGAGGAGAGCAGGGATGATTGGTGAAAGGAGTGGAGGGATGAGGAGACTGGTTAGGGATTTGGGATGAATGAGGCAGGGGGATGGTGGAGAGGAGGTCATTGTGAGAATGGTGAGTGCCGAGGGTGGGGATATGTGAAAGGAAGCATGAGTAGAGGATGACGGGAATGGGTCAGTGACTCAGTGACTGACAGCGCAAGTGCACCCGCCAGAACCAATCCCCAAGCGCACAATTCATTTCACTTTCCACACATGAATTTGTTAAAGATTTGTATTCTGCCAACTCGCATCCATTTCTTTAATACGTCTCTCAGCCAGCCGACCCTCACCACCCCTCTGTCCCCGTTACATGAACCCGTACCCTCCCAGAAAATAAAACAACCCAGCATCAGTCCCACTCCTGGTCAATTTCCACACCTCCCCAGAACTAGCACATTCGCTCCTGGTGAAAAATATATATATATTTTTTTCTGAAACGCGTGGTGGTTGTGTCTGCACTCTGACCACCGTGGAGTAGATGTTTGTGAGTGAAGAGGGGAGCTGTCCATCCCGCGAGGTCTCTGCTCGCTGTCTACCAGCCACACTCCTCAGTTAGGGGGATGTTACTCGTGACCAGAGACAGATCTTCATCCACGTAGACAATTGGGATCCACACTGTCTTCACGGCCTTGCAGCAGCTCCTCTGTGGGGTCGAGAATGAGATGGACATTCGGTAGTAATCAACACAGCTTCCCCGTTTAGCCCCTTTACAGCAACTCTGTTCACTCTCTGATCCAGTAACTGGGTTCAGGGGCAGGCTGCTCTGTCTAAGTTGGGTGAGGACTTTCCTAGAGAGCATTTGTAAAATAGAACACGGTACACACACGTTCAATTGACGATGGTGAATTAAGGGACAATGTACTGAGTCTTTAAGTTGCCCAAAGAAGTCCATAGTCATATGAACGATGGCACAGTGGTTAGCACTGCTGCCTCACAGCGCCAGAGACCCGGGTTCAATTCCCGCCTCAGGCGACTGTCTGTGTGGAGTTTGCACGTTCTCCCCGTGTCTGCGTGGGTTTCCTCCGGGTGCTCCGGTTTCATCCCACAGTCCAAATATGTGCAGGTCAGGTGAATTGGCCATGTTAAATTGCCCGTAGTGTTAGGTAGGGGGTAAATGTAGGGGTATGGGTGGGTTGCGCTTCGGCGGGTCGGTATGGACTTGTTGGGCCGAAGGGCCTGTTTCCACACTGTAAGTAATCTAATCTAGTCATAGAGATGCACAGCATGGAAACAGACCTTTCGGTTTAAACCGTCCATGCTGACCAGATATCCCAAATTAACCTAGTCCCTTTTAAGTGCTGTAATTGTACCAGCCTCCACCACTTCCTCTGGCAGCTCATTCCATACACGTACCACCCTCTGGGTGAAAAAGTTGCCCCTTAGGTCCCTCTTATCTTTCCCCTCTCACCCTAAACCCTCTAGTTCTGGACTCCCTGACCCCAGAGAAAAGATCTTTACTATTTATCCTATCCATGCCTCTCATGATTTTATAAACCTCTATAAGGTCACCCCTCAGCCTCCAACGCTCCAGGGAAAACAGCCCCAGCCTCTCTCTCCAACCCTGGCAACATCCTTGTAAATCTTTTCCTGAACCCTTTCAAGCTTCATAACATCCTTCCGATAGGACGGAGACCAGAATTGCACACGGTATTCCAACATTGGCCGAATCAATGTCCTGTACAGCTGCAACATGACCTCCCAATTCCTGCACTCAATACTTGGACCCATGAAAAAAAAATTATTGTCGAAAAGTGTGGTGCTGGAAAAGCACAGCAGGTCAGGCAGCATCCATGAAGCAGGAGAATCGACGTTTCGGGCATGAACCCTTCTTCAGACCTTTTGCCCGAAATGTTGAGTCTCCTGCTCCTGGGATGCTGTGCTTTTCCAGCACCACACTCTGACCCTCCAGTATCTGCAGTCCTCATTTTCTCCTAATAACATTTTCTCCTAATTATTGCCTTGCCCTGGAAGGGGGTGGGGAGGGAACACACATCAGAATCCGTCCAGCGTGGGAAAAGGCCATTTGGCCCAACAAGTCCACACCAACTCGCCAAAGAGTATCCCAGCCAGACCCCATCACTATACATTTACCCCTGACTATTACAGCAAACCTACACATCCCTGAACACTGAGTAATTTCCCATGGCCACCCCAACCTACACAGAGTTAAGCTCCCTCTACACTGTCCCCCCAACAAACACTCACCAGGTCAGGGACAGCACGGGGTTAGATACAGAGTAAAGCTCTCGCTACACTGTCCCCCATCAAACACTCCCCAGGACAGGGACAGCACGGGGTTAGATACAGAGTTAAGCTCCCTCTACACTGTCCTCCATCAAACACTCCCCAGGACAGGGACAGCACGGGGTTAGATACAGAGTAAAGCTCCTTCTACACTGTCCCCCATCAAACACTCCCAGGGACTGGGGCAGCACAGGGTTAGATACAGAATAAAGCTCCCTCTACACTGTCCCCATCAAACACTCCCAGGACTGGGACAGTACGGGGTTAGATACAGAGTAAAGCTCCTTCTACACTGTCCCCCCATCAAACACTCCCAGGGACTGGGGCAGCACAGGGTTAGATACAGAGTAAAGCACCCTCTACACTGTCCCCCATCAAACACTCCCAGGACAGGGACAGCACGGGGTTAGATACAGAGTAAAGCTCCTTCTACACTGTCCCTCATCAAACACTCCCAGGACAGGGACAGTACGGGGTTAGATACAGAGTAAAGCTCTCCCTACACTGTCCCCCATCAAACACTCCCCAGGACAGGGACAGCACGGGGTTAGATACAGAGTAAAGCTCCCTCTACACTGTCCCCCAATCAAACACTCACCAGGACAGGGACAGCATGGGGTTAGATACAGAGTAAAGCTCTCCCTACACTGTCCCCAATCAAACACTCCCCAGGACAGGGACAGCACGGGGTTCGATACAGAGTAAAGCTCCCTCTACAGTGTCCCCCAATCAAACACTCCCAGGATAAGGTCTGCATGGGGTTAGATACTGAGTAAAGCTCTCTCTACACTGTCCCCCATCAAACACTCCCAGGACAGGTACCGCATGGGGTTAGATACAGAGTAAAGCTCTCTCTACACTGTCCCCCCATCAAACACTCCCAGGATAGGGTCTGCATGGGGTTAGATACAGAGTAAAGCTCTCTCTACACTGTCCCCCATCAAACACTCCCCAGGACAGGGACAGCACGGGGTGAGATACAGAGTAAAGCTCCCTCTACACTGTCCCCCCCATCAAACACTCCCCAGGACAGGGACAGCACGGGGTTAGATACAGAGTAAAGCTCTCCCTACACTGTCCCCCATCAAACACTCCCCAGGACATGGACAACACGGGGTTAGATATAGAGTAAAGCTCCCTCTACACTGTCCCCCATCAAACCCTCCCCAGTACAGGGATAGCGCAGATTAGATACAGAGTAAAGCTCACTCTACACTGTCCCTCCCATCAGACACTCCCCAGGACAGCGACAGCACGGGGTTAGATACAGAGTAAAGCTCTCCCTACACTATCCCCCCATCAAACACTCTCCAGGACTGGGACAGGACGGGGTTAGATACAGAGTAAAGCTCTCTCTACACTGCCCCCATCAAACACTCCCCAGGACAGGGTCAGCACAGGGTTAGATACAGAGTAAAGCTCCTCTACACTGTCCCCCCCATCAAACACTCCCCAGGACAGGGACAGCACGGGGTTAGATACAGAATAAAGCTCCCTCTACACTGTCCCCCTATCAAACACTCCCCAGGACAGGGACAGCACGGGTTTAGATACAGAGTAAAGCTCCCTCCACACTGTTTCCCCATCAAACACTCCCCAGGACAGGGACAGCACGGGTTTAGATAGAGAGTAAAGCTCCCTCCACACTGTTTCCCCATCAGACACTCCCCAGGACAGGGACAGCACGGGGTTAGATACAGAGTAAAGCTCCCTCTACACTGTTTCCCCATCAAACACTCCCCAGGACAGGGACAGCACGGGGTGAGATACAAAGTAAAGCTCCCTCTACACTGTCCCCCCATCAAACACTCCCCAGGACAGGGACAGCACGGGGTTAGATACAGAGTAAAGCTCTCCCTACACTGTCCCCCCATCAAACACTCCCCAGGACATGGACAACACGGGGTTAGATATAGAGTAAAGCTCCCTCTACACTGTCCCCCATCAAACACTCCCCAGTACAGAGTTAAGCTCTCTCGAAACTTTGAAACTGAAAGTAAAGCCTCCTCAAAAGCCTCCCCATCAAACACTCCCCAGGACAGGGACAGCGCAGATTAGATACAGAGTAAAGCTCCCTCTACACTGTCCCTCCCATCAAACACTCCCCAGGACAGGGACAGCGCAGATTAGACACAGAGTAAAGCTCCCCCTACACTGTCCCTCCCATCAAACACTCCCCAGGACAGGGACAGCACGGGGTTAGATACAGAGTAAAGCTCCCTCCACACTGTTTCCCCATCAGACACTCCCCAGGACAGGGACAGCACGGGTTTAGATGCAGAGTAAAGCTCCCTCCACACTGTTTCCCCATCAAACACTCCCCAGGACAGGGACAGCACCGGGTTCGATACAGAGTAAAGCTCCCTCTACACTGTCCCCCAATCAAACACTCCCAGGGACAGGGACAGCACAGGGTTCGATACAGAGTAAAGCTCCCTCTACACTGTCCCCCAATCAAACACTCCCAGGGACAGGGACAGCACAGGGTTAGATACAGAGTAAAGCTCCCTCTACACTGTCCCCCCATCAAACACTCCCCAAGAAAGGGACAGCACTGGGTTAGATACAGAGTAAAGCTCCCTCTACACTGTCCCCCATCAAACACTCCCCAGGACAGGGACAGCACGGGGTTAGATACAGAGTAAAGCTTTTTCCACACTGTTTCCCCATCAAACACTCCCCAGGACAGGGACAGCACGGGGTTAGATACAGAGTAAAGCTCCCTCTACACTGTCCCCCATCAAACACTCCCCAGGACAGGGACAGCACGGGGTTAGATACAGAGTAAAGCTCCCTCCACACTGTTTCCCCATCAAACACTCCCCAGGACAGGGACAGGACGGGGTTCGATACAGAGTAAAGCTCCCTCCACACTGTTTCCCCATCAAACACTCCCCAGGACAGGGACAGCACGGGGTTAGATACAGAGTAAAGCTTCCTCTACACTGTCCCCCATCAAACACTCCCCAGGACAGGGACAGCACGGGGTTAGATACAGAGTAAAGCTCCCTACACACTGTCCCCCATCAAACACTCCCCAGGACAGGTACAGCACAGGGTTAGATACAGAGTAATGAGCCCAGGACTCCTCCACATCAGAGACATCTAACATCTCCATCCAGGCTTTTGCAGGAGGTATCCCCCAGGTAGGTGGAGAAAGAATTCAGGGTTGAGCTGGTGGACCTGACGAGGTGGTGTGCTCTTCGGTGGTCAGTGTGGACTCAATGGGCTGAATGGCCAGCTTCCGCACTGTAGGGATTCTATGTGTCCCCCTCTTTGGGTCCTGACCCTTCCCCATTGAAACCGATGACACAGTTCTGGGTAAAGAACCTACCCCTGACATCCCCCCCTATACCTCCCACCCTTCACCTTAAATGTATGTCCCCTTGTAACACTCTGTTGTCCCCGGGGAAAAAGTCTCTGACTGTCTACTCTATCTATTCCCCTGATCATCTTATAAATCTCTATCCAGTCACCCCTCATCCTTCACCGTCCCAATGAGAAAAGGGCCTAGCACTCTCAACCTATCCTCCTACCGACCTATTCTCCATTCCAGGCAACAGTAGGAGTGTCCTTAAGAGGGAAATCAGGACAGCAAAAAGGGGAGATGGGATAGATTTGGCCAATAGGGTTTCGAAGAATCCAAAGATATTCGACAAATACATTCAGGACAAAAGGGTAACTGGGGAGAGAATAGGGCCCCTCTAAGATCAGCTATGTGTGGAACTGCAGGAGCTGGGTGAGATGTTAACTGAGTGTTTTGCATCAGTTTTTACTGTGGAGAAGGATATGGAAGTGGAGACCTTGGGAAATAAATAGTGACATCTTGGAAAGGTGTCCCACGTTACAAAAGAGGTGGTGCTGAACATCTTGAAAAAGCATAAAGGTGGATAAATCCCCAGAAACCAGAGCAGATGTACCCTAAAACACTGCAGGATGCCAGGGACGTGATTGCTGGGCCTCTTGCTGAGATGTTTGTATCAGCGATAGTCACAGGTGAGCTGCCGGAAGACTGGAAGTTGGCTAACGTGGTGCCACTGTTTAAGAAGGGTGGTAAGGACAAGCCAGGGAACTATAGGCCAGTGACCTGACCTCGGTGGTGGGTAAGTTGTTGGAGGGAATCCTGTGGGACAGTACGTACATGTATTTGGAAAGGCCAGGACTGACTAGGGATAGTCAGCATGGCTTTGTGCGTGGGAAATCATATCTCACAAACTCGATTGAGTTTTTTGAAGAAGATGGATGAAGGCAGAGTGATGGACTTTGCCTACATGGACTTCAGTAAGGTGTTCGACAAGGTTCCCCATGGGAGATTACTTAGCAAGGTATCCAGGCAGAACGAGCCAACTGGATGCAGAATTGACTCGATGGTAGAAGGCAGAGGGTGGTGATGGAGGGTTGCTTTTCGGACTGCAATTTCTTCCCATGTCAGCAGGGTTTTTCTCCAGGGGCTTCAGTCTCCTCCCGCTGTCCAAAGATGTGCAGGTTAGGGTGGATTAGACATGGGGAATGCAGGGTTATGTAGATACAGTAGCGTGGGGGAGGTGTGTATGGGTGGGATGCCCTTAGGAGGGGCGGTGAGGACTCAATGGGCCGAATGGCTTGCTTCCACACTGGAGGGATTCTATGATTCCCAAATCCTGACACCCGGCATTTGACAACAGAAGGAATTCAGACACGACAATAGGGGATCCTGGACAGGCTTTGCAGAGACGGATTCACAGAATCACAGATTCCCTACAGTGTGGAAACAGGTCCTTTTACCCAACATGTCCACACTGACCCTGCAAACAGTCACCCACCCAAACCCATTCCCCACCCGATTACTCTATATTTACCCTTGATGCGTGCACCTAACCTGCACATCCCTGGGCACTATGGGGCAATTTCCCACGGCCAATCCACCCTAACCTGCACATCCCTGGGCACTATGGGACAATTTCCCACGGCCAATCCACCCTAACCTGCACATCCCTGGGCACTATGGGACAATTTAACACGGCCAATCCACCCTAACCTGCACATCCCTGGGCACTATGGGACAATTTAACACGGCCAATCCACCCTAACCTGCACATCCCTGGACACTATGGGACAATTTAGCACGGCCAATCCACCCTAACCTGCACATCCCTGGACACTATGGGACAATTTAGCACGGCCAATCCACCCTAACCTGCACATCCCTGGGCACTATGGGACAATTTAGCACGGCCAGTCCACCCTAACCTGCACATCCCTGGGCACTATGGGACAATTTAACACGGCCAATCCACCCTAACCTGCACATCCCTGGGCACTCTGGGGTAACTTAGCACGGCCAATCCACCCTAACCTGCATATCCATGGACACTATGGGACAATTTAGCATAGCCAATCCACCCTAACCTGCACATCCCTGGGCACTTTGGGACAATTTAACACGGCCAATCCACTCAAACCTGCACATCCCTGGGCACTATGGGACAATTTAGCACGGCCAATCCACCCTAACCTGCACATCCCTGTGCACTATGGGACAATTTAGCACGGCCAATCCATCCTAACCTGCACATCCCTGGGCACTATGGGACAATTTAGCATAGCCAATCCACCCTAACCTGTACATTCTTGGGCACTTTGGGACAATTTAGCATGGCCAATCCACCCTAACCTGCACATCCCTGGGCACTATGGGACAATTTAGCATGGCCAACCCACCCTAACCTGCACATACCTGGGCACTATGGGACAATTTAGCATGGCCAATCCACCCTAACCTGCACCTCCATGGACACTATGGGACAATTTAGCACGGCCAATCCACCCTCATCTGCACATCCCTGGGCACTATGGGGCAATTTAGCACGGCCAACCCACCCTAACCTGCACATCCCTGGGCACTATGGGACAATTTAGCACAGCCAATCCACCCTAACCTGAACATCCCTGGGCACTATGGGACAATTTAACACGGCCAATCAACCCTCATCTGCACATCTTCGTATGTAGTGATTGTAACGAGGTCAGCCAGCAAGACTTCAGAGAAGGTGAGTTTGAGGCTGTTATCTGGTCCCAGTAGTGAGCCCTGTTTGATATGAGAAGGTGTATTCGCAGGTATGTTGACTGGACATGAGGCAGTGCTGTAGTCAAGGACTGTTCACGTGTCAATAAAAAGTGACAGAACGCCAGCCTCTGTACAGCTATTGCCAATTCAAAATTAGCTCGAAAGACCGGCCTAGGACGAAAGAAAGCTCTGGGGAGTGTCTCAGGGGTTATACTATCAGACGCTTTTTGTGAGAAGTCTCCCAGAATCGCCTGCTGCCGTTGACAGCTGTTGACTCGATCCCTCCGGCTTGTTTTTCCCGTTCCAAGGACACCACCTGCTCTTTTTTTTTTCTCCCACGCTGCATCCCTGCAATGGCCGCTCTCTTGACCGTGACAGGTTGCATTGCCGTAGCGCCCTTAGCACAGGACCTCAGCCCGCGGTGCCTCTCTCTCTCTCTCTCTGGCTCTCGTGGAAGGGTGGGCTTGGCAATAAGTTTTGATGGTACCCCACAAGAGGAGAGATATCCAGATTGGAACGCCGGATACAGGAGACAGGGAGAGGGAGGGACAAAGGGGTAATGGGCTCTGGTTTCTGCGACTGGGTTGGGTGGGGAATGATTCATTTCGGTTATTTAATGGACTAATTCGGAAGCAAATCTCAGCACCCAAGAACGAAGGGAACAAATGATAGTCCCTCCATCGTGCCATCATATTTTATGCCAGTGATGGTGGATTTTTTAATCAATGTAGTTGAGGTGGGGTTGGTGAGTGCAGGTTAGAACCTATACAAAATGCCTGGAGGCCAGATTGATTCCTAGCGTTTTGGAGAATTTCACAGACAGACAGACAGAATCTCACCTCCCACCCCTTGTCAACAAAGCAGATACAGGCATATGTTTGTGAACTGCAGAGGAGAGTGAACACAGCTGGTAACTCCTTATCTTGGGCAGGAGGGCACACTGGGGAGTTTCAGTGTCTCAGGCAGGAACCTCGGCTCACTCGGAGACCCATCTCGAGATGGCAGTGCTTTGCATCCCCACCGTCGCTGTCCACATCCGCAGGTAAGGCAGGCAAACTTCGCGGGCTGGATTTCGACCGCGTTCTGCCATCACTCGTGCCAGTAGGCTGGCGTCAGAGATGGCCCCCATGTCTTTGGAATCCCTGTGCCACCCCTTTCCCCCTCCCACCCCCCCAAAGACTTCCGACGGTTGGAAACGCAGGAAGGCAGTTCCCGATGACCCAGTGGCGGGGCGGGTGGGGGTTGGTCACAGTCTGAAGGATGGGGGGGGGCAGGACTGAGGGGAGGAGAAATCTCTTGACCTAGAGAGTGGGGAGCCCGTGCGCTGGTCTTCTCCAGAAAGTGGCCAACATCGAGGGTTTACAGGAAGGAGTTGGATGGTAGTTCTCAGGGCTGCTGGGATTGAAGGGGTGGGCTTTGGAGTTGGATGATGGTATTGTGGTTGGGGGTTGCAGCAGGTTCGAAGGGCTGAATGGCCTACTCCCAATCTCTCTAGTCATATCGAACCCCGTACGCTTGCCCTCTCCTGCTTGCCCACTGGTTCCAAGGCCCGGAGTTGGTACCTACCCTGCCAGTTTTCGATCCCTTGGTCGGACGATCTTGGCGACAGCCGGGGGAAACCAGGTCCCGCGCGTGCCTGCAGCTGGCACAGGCCACGTAGGTAATCTGTTCCGGGTACAGAATCCAATGTTCCCAGCCCAGGTCTAGGGAGAGACAAAGAGACAAGAGGTCAATCGAACGTTGACTGAGGATTGCTCTCACTGGGAAGACAGTTGCCTGTAGAGGTCTACAACATTCTGGGAGGTGTCAGTAGGGCAGGTAGTCAGAGGCTTTTCTCCCCCAGAGGCTGACGTTTCACTGACAAGGAACTCAAGGTGAGAGGGGGAATGTTTCAGGGAAACACGCAAGGGAGGTTTTTCACACAGAGAGTGGTAGGAGCCTACAACACACTGTCAGAAGAGGTGTTGGAAGTAGACCCGTTGGCCACATTTTAGAGGCATCTAAATGGTTACATGATTACGGAGGGATACGGACTGAATAAGGGCAGAAGGTTTGTTTTTTCAGTTGAGTTAGGTGATCATGCCAGGCTTGGAGGGGCCTGTTCCTGGGATGGACCTCTCTTTTATTCTACCTGCCCAGAAATAAAGACTGACGTTCCAAAGACTCGAATCGTGAGGTTCCAGTATTCAACCGGCCTAGACACGAATCATGGGGTCATACATCTCGGAAACAGTCAGTCCACCTCGTCTATACCGACCAGATATCCTCAATTCATCCAGTCCCATTTGTCCAGCCCACATCCCTCCAAACCCTTCCTATCCATATACCCATCCAGATGCCTCTTAAATGTTGCAATTGTACCAGCCTCCACCACATCCTCTGGCAGCTTATTCCATACACGTACCACCTTCTGTGTGAAAAGGTTGCCCCTTAGGTCTCTTTTATATCTTTCCCCTCTCACCCTCAACCTATGCCCTCTAATTCTGGACTCCCCCACCCCAGGGAAAAGACCTTGTCTATTTACCCCATCTATGGCGCTCATGATTTTCCAAACCTCTATAAGGTCACCCCAGAATCTCTGACGCTCCAGGGAAAACAGCCCCAGCCTGTTCAGCCTCTCCTGAGAGAATAGAAAAGCCTTCACTGTTACATGCACTTGACTGAGTGGAATGAAAACTTTGTAATGTTGCCTCTCAGCACTATCTTAGGTACTAGGTACCTCGGTACAGATATTTTAAATGTTATTACAGAATAGAAATAGTAAACAAAAAGACCGGAATGAGATTAAAAAGTATCTTTAAAGTCGACAGTATCTTCCTATTAGGGTGAAAGGAAAGGTTGGTAGGTGTTAGGGAATTTTGGATGACTAGAGAAATTGACGGTTTTGTTAAGAAAAAGAAGGAAGCATATGTCAGGTACAGACGGGAGAGATCAGGTGAATCCTTAGAAGAGTATAAAGGCAGTAGGAGTATACTTACAAGGGAGATCAATAGGGCAAAGAAGGGGGCGTGAGATAGCTTTGGCAAACAGAGTTAAGGAGAATCCAAAGAGTTTTTACAAATACATTAGGGACAAAAGGGTAACTAGGGAGAGAATAGAGCCCCTCAAAGATCAGCAAGGCAGCCTTTGTGTGGAGCTATTTTGCATCAGTATTTACTGTCGAAAAGGACGTGGAAGATAGAGAATGTGGAAAAATAATTGGTGACGTCTTGAAAAATGTCCAGATTACAGAGGAGGAAGTGCTGGATGTCATAAAATGCATAAAGTTGGATAAATCCCTGATCAGGTGTACCCGAGAACTCTGTGGGAAGCTAGAGAAGTGATTGCTGGGCCTCTTGCTGAGATATTTGTATCATCGATAGTCACAGGTGAGGTGCCGGAAGACTGGAGGTTGGCTAACATGGTGCCACTGTTTAAGAAGGGCGGTAAAGACAAGCCAGGGAACTATAGACCGGTGAGCCTGACCTCGGTGGTGTGCAAGTTGTTTTAGGGAATCCTGTGGGACAGGATGTACATGTATTTGGAAAGACAAGAACTGATAAGGGATAGTCAACATGGCTTTGTGCGTGGGAAATTGTGTCTCATGAACTTGATTGAGTTTTTTAAGAAGTAACAAAGAGGAATGATGAGGGCAGAGCAGTGGACGTGATCTAAGGTATTCAACAAGGTTCCCCATGGGAGACTGGGGGTCAGCAAGGTTAGATCTCACGGAATACAGGGAGAACTAGCCATTTGGATACAGAACTGGCTCAAAGGTAGAAGACAGAGGGTGGTGGGGGAGGGTTGTTTTTCAGACTGGAGGCCTGTGACCAGTGGAGTGCCACAAGGATCGATGCTGGGTCCTCTTCTTTTTGTCATTTATATAAATGATTTGGATGTGAGCCTAAGAGGTACAGTTAGTAAGTTTGCAGATGACACTAAAATTGGAGGTGTAGTGGACAGCGAAGAGGGTACCTCAGATTACAACAGGATCTGGACCAGATGGGCCAATGGGCTGAGGAGTGGCAGATGGAGTTTAATTCAGATAAATGCGAGGTGCTGCATTTTGGGAAAGCAAATCTTAGCAGGACTTATATGGTAAGGTCCGAGGGAGTATTGCTGAACAAAGAGACCATGGAGTGCAGGTTCATAGCTCCTTGAAAGCGGAGTCGCAGGTAAATAGGATAGTGAAGAAGGTGTTTGGTATGCTTTCCTTTATTGGTCAGAGTATTGAGTACAGGAGTTGGGAGGTCATGTTGTGGCTGTACAAGACATTAGTTAGGCCACTGTTGGAATATTGCGTGCAATTCTGGTCTCCTTCCTCACAGAGAGATGTTGTGAAACTTGAAAGGGTTCAGAAATATTTACACAGATTTGAGCTACAGGGAGAAGCTCAGTAGACTGCTAATGCTCCTGAATGTAAGAAACGTGACGAATGGGGTGCCAACTGTGCGGGCTGCTTTTTCCAGGACACCTTTCAGTCCAACTTGGGGTACAGAGGGGTCAGAGGTCATGTCTGACAAATTCAAACAATGGGTGGGGTCTAAGATGAAGGATCAAAGAGTGGAGATTGCCTGTGGGTCTGAACAAAGTTCAGGTTAATCGGTGGTGCAGTCCATCAGTGGTGGTTCAGGCATCACAACTGCCTCACTCGCTCTCCCCATAGCCTTGTGTCAATCCCCAAACTAATCCCACTGCCCCACTCTCTCTCCCCGTAGCCCTGTATCAATCCCAAACTAATCCCACTGCCCCACAATCTCCCCATAGCCTTGTATCAATCCCCAAACTAATCCCACTGCTCCACTCTCACCCCATAGCCCTGTATCAATCGACAAACTAATCCCACTGCCCCACTCTCTCCCCATAGCCCTGTATCAATCCCCAAACTAATCCCACAGCCACACTCTCTCCCCAAAGCCCTGTATCAATCCACAAACTAATCCCACTGCCCTGCTCTCTCCCCATAGCCCTGTATCCATTCGCAAACTAATCCCACTGCCACACTCTCTCCCCATAGCCCTGTATCAATCCTCAAACTAATCCCACTGCCCCACTCTCTCCCCATAGCCCTGTATCAATCCCCAAACTAATCCCACTGCCCCACTCTCACCCCATAGCCCTGTATCAATCCCCAAACTAATCCCACTGCCCCACTCTCTCCCCATAGCCCTGTATCAATCCACAAACTAATCCCACTGCCCCACTCTCTCCCCATAGCCCTGTATCAATCCACAAACTAATCCCACTGCCTCACTCTCTCCCCGTAGCCCTGTATCAGTCCACAAAACTAATCCCACTGCCCCATTCTCGCCCCATAGCCCTGTATCAATCCACAAACTAATCCCACTGCCCCATTCTCGCCCCATAGCCCTGTATCCATCCCCAAACTAATCCCACTGCTCCACTCTCTCCCCATAGTCCTGCATCAATCCCCTAACTAATCCCATTGCCCCACCCTCTCCCCATAGCTCTGTATCAATCCCCAAACTAATCCCACTGCTCCACTCTCTCCCCATAGCCCTGTATCAACCCCAAACTAATCCCACTGCCCCACTCTCTCCCCACAGCCCTGTATCAACCCCAAACTAATCCCACTGCCCCACTCTCTCCCCATAGCCCTGTATCAATCCGCAAACTAACCCCACTGCCTCACTCTCTCCCCATAGCCCTGTATCAACCCCAAACTAATCCCACTGTCCCACTTTCTCCCCATAGCCCTGTATCAATCCACAAACTAATCCCACTGCCCCACTCTCTCCCCATAGCCCTGTATCAATCCGCAAACTAATCCCACTGCCCCACTCTCTCTCCATAGCCCTGTGTTAATCCCCAAACTAATCCCACTGCCCCAATCTCTCCCCATAGCCCTATATCAATCCCCAAACTAATTACACTGCCCCACTCTCTCTTTCCCACCTCAGTGTAAACCTGACCCCTTGTGTGCGTCACAGTCAGGAGTGGAACCGTGGGGTTGAGCTGGGGCTTCCGTTCCCAGAGTGTACGTGCTGTCGGATGGTGGATGTTGAGCTTGGACAGTTACCTGTGAGTGAGATTTGAGCTGCAGTTTGGCAGCAGTGCTTCAGTGATGTTTCTGTGGTCTCATTGTCTGGTGTTGCCGACACCTCACTCTGGGGCTGCGTGGTGTTCGCAACTGGAAAAGATCCACATGCCAGAATTAGGCAATAAAATCCAATCGAATTTTCTCCGTCTTCTGTGGAAAAGAAAATCCTCTTCCCTCTCGGCATTTCCGGAGGCTGAGAGCACTGACAGCAGTTCAGGGTGAGGCTCCAGCCCACCCTGTTCCCTGGCCAACATCGCTGTCTCAGGCTTGCTGCAGTCTCCAGTGAATCATTGAATCCCGACAGTGTGGAAACAGGCCATTAACAGGTACCTAACCTGCACATCCCTGGGCACTATGGGACAGTTTACCATGGCCAATCCACCCTAACCTGCACATCCCTGGGCACTATGGGACAGTTTACCATGGCCAATCCACCCTAACCTGCACATCCCTGGGCACTATGGGACAATTTACCATGGCCAATCCACCCTAACCTGCACATCCCTGGGCACTGTGGGACAGTTTACCATGGCCAATCCACCCTAACCTGCACATCCCTGGGCACTATGGGACAATTTACCATGGCCAATGCACCCTAACCTGCACATCCCTGGGCACTATGGGACAGTTTACCATGGCCAATCCACCCTAACCTGCACATCCCTGGGCACTATGGAACAATTTAGCACGGCCAATCCACCCTAACCTGCACATCCTGGGCACCGTGGGACAGTTTAGCACGACCAATCCACCCAAACCTGACACCCTCCTTCGACTGACTGAACTGGTCCTCACTCTGAACAACTTCTCCTTCCAATCCTCCCACTTCCTCCAAACCAAAGGAGTTGCCATGGGCACCCGCATTGGCCCCAGCTATGCCTGTCTCTTCACAGGATATGTGGAACAGTCCATCTTCCGCAACTACACTGGCACCACCCCCCACCTTTTCCTCCGCTACATCGATGACTGTATCGGCGCTGCCTCGTGCTCCCACGAGGAGGTTGAACAGTTCATCCACTTTACCAACACCTTCCACCCCGACCTCAAATTTACCTGGACCGTCTCAGACTCCTCCCTCCCCTTCCTAGACCTCTCCATTTCTATCTCAGGCAACCGAATCAACACGGACATTTACTATAAACCGACTGACTCCCACAGCTACCTAGACTACACCTCCTCCCACCCTGCCCCCTGTAAAAACGCCATCCCATATTCCAAATTCCTTCGTCTCCGCCGCATCTGCTCCCAGGAGGACCAGTTCCAATACTGAACAATCCAGATGGCCTCCTTCTTCAAAGACTGCAATTTCCCCCCAGACGTGATCGACGATGCCCTCCACCGCATCTCCTCCACTTCCCGCTCCTCCGCCCTTGAGCCCCACCCCTCCACTCGCCACCAGGACAGAACCCCACTGGTCCTCACCTACCAGCCCACCAACATCCATATACATCATATCATCCGCCGTCATTTCCGCCACCTCCAAACGGATCCCACCACCAGGGATATATTTCCCTCCCCTCCCCTATCAGCTTTCCGGAAAGACCACTCCTTCCGCGACTCCCTCGTCAGGTCCACACCCCCCACCAACCCAACTTCCACTCCCGGCACCTTCCCCTGCAACCGCAAGAAATGTAAAACTTGCGCCCACACCTCCTCCCTTACTTCCCTCCAAGGCCCCAAGGGATCCTTCCATATCCGCCACAAATTCACCTGTACCTCCACACACATCATTTACTGCATCCGCTGCACCCGATGTGGCCTCCTGTATATTGGGGAGACAGGCCGCCTACTAGCGGAATGCTTCAGAGAACACCTCAGGGACGCCCGGACCAACCAACCCAACCGCCCCGTGGCTCAACACTTTAACTCTCCCTCCCACTCCACCGAGGACATGCAGGTCCTTGGACTCCTCCTTCACCAGACTATAGCAACACGACGGCTGGAGGAAGAGTGGCCCATCTTCCACCTGGGAACCCTCCAACCACAAGGGATGAACTCAGTTTTCTCCAGTTTCCTCATTTCCCCTCCCCCCACCTTGTCTCAGTCGGTTCCCTCGAACTCAGCACCGCCCTCCTAACCTGCAATCCTCTTCCTGACCTCTCCGCCCCCCCCCCCCCCCCGGCCTATCACCCTCACCTTGACCTCCTTCCACCTATCGCATTCCCAACACCCGTCCTCCAAGTCCCTCCTCCCTACCTTTTATCTTAGCCTGCCTGGCACACTCTCCTCATTCCTGAAGAAGGGCTTATGCCCGAAACGTCGATTCTCCTGCTCCTTGGAAGCTGCCTGACCTGCTGCGCTTTTCCAGCAACATGACTCCACAGTGTAACACCAGGGCCTTACACAGCATGATCCCACAGTGTAACACCAGGGCCTTACACAGCATGATCCCACAGTGTAACACCAGGACCTTACACAGCACGATCCCACAATGTAACACCAGGACCTTAAACAGCACGATCCCACAGTGTAACACAAGGACCTTACACAGCACGATCCCACAGTGCAACACCAGGGCCTTACACAGCACGATCCCACAGTGTAACACCAGGGCCTTACACAGCACGATCCCACAGTGTAACACCAGGACCTCACACAGCACGATCCCACAGTGTAACACCAGGACCTTACACAGCACGATCCCACAGTGTAACACCAGGGCCTTACACAGCACGATCCCACAGTGTAACACCAGGGCCTTACACAGCACGATCCCACAGTGTATCGCCAGGGCCTTACACAGCACGATCCCACAGTGTAACACCAGGGCCTTACACAGCACGATCCCACAGTGTAACACCAGGACCTCACACAGCACGATCCCACAGTGTAACACAAGGACCTTACACAGCACGATCCCACAGTGTAACACCAGGACCTTACACAGCATGATCTCACAGTGTAACACCAGGGCCTTACACAGCACGATCCCACAGTGTAACACCAGGGCTTTACACAGCACGATCCCACAGTGTAACACCAGGGCCTTACACAGCACGATCCCACAGTGTAACACCAGGACCTTACACAGCATGATCTCACAGTGTAACACCAGGGCCTTACACAGCACGATCCCACAGTGTAACACCAGGGCTTTACACAGCAGGATCCCACAGTGTAACACCAGGACCTTACACAGCACGATCCCACAGTGTAACACCAGGGCCTTACACAGCACGATCCCACAGTGTAACACCAGGGCCTTACACAGCACGATCCCACAGTGTATCGCCAGGGCCTTACGCAGCACGATCCCACAGTGTAACACCAGGACCTTACACAGCACGTTCCCACAGTGTAACACAAGGACCTTACACAGCACGATCCCACAGTGTAACACCAGGACCTTACACAGCACGATCCCACAGTGTATCGCCAGGGCCTTACACAGCACGATCCCACAGTGTAACACACACTTTCATTACAACACCGTCACCCTCACAAAACCATCATTTCAAACTTTCACCCTCACAACTCCCTGATTACAACACCATCACCTTCACACAGCCCTCATTTTAACACCGTCACCCTCACAACCCCCTCATTATCACACTGTCACCCTCCCAAACCCTCATTACAACACCGTCACCCTCACAAATCCCTCTTTACAACGCCATCACCCTCACAACCTCCTCATTTTCACACCATCACCCTCACACCCCCTTCATTACAACACTGTCACCCTCACAACCCCTCATTATAACACCATCACCCTCACAACTCCCTCATTTCAACACTGTCACCCTCACAAACACCCTCATTATTACACCGTCACCCTCACTTCCTCCCTCATTACAACAGCATCACCCTCACTCCACCTCATTACATCACCATCACCCTCACTTCCTCCCACATTACAACATCATCACCCTCATTTCCTCCCTCATTACAACACCGTCACCCTCACTTCCTCCCACATTACAACATCATCACCCTCATTTCCTCCCTTATTACAACACCGTTACCTTTACTCCCCCCATTACACCGTCACCCTCACAGCCCCCTCATTACAACACCGTCACCCTCACTTCCTCCCACATTACAACACCGTCACCCTCACAGCCCCCTCATTACAACACCGTCACCCTCACTTCCTCCCTCATTACAACACCGTCACCCTCACAGCCCCCTCATTACAACACTGTCACCCTCACCATCCCCTCATTACAACACCGTCACCCTCACAGCCCCCTCATTACAACACTGTCACCCTCACCATCCCCTCATTACAACACCGTCACCCTCACAGCCCCCTCATTACAACACCGTCACCCTCACCATCCCCTCATTACAACACCGTCACCCTCACAACGAACACATTACAACACCATCACCCTCAAACCCCCTCATTACAGCATTGTCAGCCTTATTCCCCCCCTCATTCCAACCCACTCACCCTCACTCCCACCAACTGACCCTCACCCCACCCTCGCCCACACCCACCCCCCTCACTCCAATGTGCTCAGCCTCCCTCCACCTCACTCCAACACGCTCCCCCTCACACCAGAGCATTCTGCCTCACTGCAATGGACTCCACTTCCAAGACCCCCTACCCCTTACTCCAACACTATCGGACTCTCTCCAATGCACCTTCCCAACCCACTGCACTCTCCTGCCTTTGCAATATAAGGTGCATCGGGGAGGGGGAAGCGTGGTATATTGGGGAAGGTTTCGGGGGGAATGGGGGGGATCTATCAGGGAGTATGGGGGGACTATGAGGGGTAAGGGGTGATATGGTGATGTGTGTGGGGAAGGGGAGCATATAGGTAGGGTGTGAGGGGGTGGGAGGTGTATGGGGGAGCTGGTTGATTCCAGATGGAGTGAGGGGGAAGGGGACATACGGGGGTATGTGAGGGCAAGGGGGTTTTTGGGGTGTGTTGGGGGAAAGTGAGAGGGGTTTCAAGGGAAGGTGTGAGGGAAGGGGGAGGTGTGCATCTGGGGAGGGAATAAGGGGGAGGGGGTGTGTGCAGGAAGGTGTGTGAGGGGGACAGGGGTATCTGGGGCAAGACATTAGGTGAAGGAGGGTATATAGGGAAAGGTGTGAGGGCGAAGGGAAATACAGGGGTGCATGAGGGGAAGGGGTTTATAGGACGGAGGGTGTGAGGAGGAGGGTGGCTAATTGGAGTGTTTGTGGATATATGGGGGTGTGTGAGAGGGAGAGTGAGGGGGTATATGGGGGTGTGTGAGAGGGAGGGTGAGGGGGTATTTAGGGGTTTGAGAGCGAGGGTGAGGGGGTATATAGGGGTGTGAGAGAGAGGGTGAGGGGGGGATATGGGGATGTGAGAGGGAAGGTGAGGGGGTATATGGCATGTCTGAGGGAGGGTGAGGGGGTATATGGGGGTGTGTGAGGGAGGTTGAGGAGGTATACGGGGGTGTGGGGAGGGTGGGTGATGGGGTATATGGGGGTGCATGAGGGAGAGTGAGGGGGGTATATGGGGTGTGTTAGTGAGGGTAAGGGGGTATAAATGGGTGTGAGAGGGAGGGTGAGGGGGTATATGGGGGTGTGGGGGGGAGGGTGAGGGGGCATATGGGGTGTGTGAGGGAGGATGAGGGGGTATATGGGGGTGGGTGAGGATGTGAGAGGGAGGGTGAAGGGGTATATTGGGGTGAGTGAGGGAGGGTGAGGGGGTATATGGGGATGTGAGAGGGAGGGTGAGGGGATATATTGGGGTGTGTGAGGGAGGGTGAGGGAGTATATCGGCTGTGTGAGGGAAGGTGAGGGGGTATATGGGTGTGTGTGAGGGAGGGTGAGGGGATATATGGGGATGTGAGAGAGAGAGTGAGGGGGTATATGGGGGTGTGTGAGGGAGGGTGAGGGTGTATATGGGGGTGTGAGAGGGAGTGTGGGGAGTATATGGGGGTGTGAGAGGGAGTGTGGGGGGTATATGGGGGTGTGAGAGGAGGGTAAGGAGGTATATGGGGATGTGAGAGGGAGGGTTGGGGTATATGGGGATGTGAGAGGGAGAGTGAGGGGGTATATGAGGGTGTGTGAGGGAGGGAGAGGGGGTATATGGGGGTGTGTGAGGGAGGGTGAGGGGGTGTGTGATGGAGGGTGAGGGGTAAAAGGGAGTGTGTTGGGGAGGGTGAGGGGTATATGGGGGTGCGTGAGGGATGGTGAGGGGGTATATGGAGGTGGGTGAGGGGGTATGTGGGTGTGTGTGAGGGTGTATATGGGAGTGTGTGAGGGAGGGTGAGGGGGTATATGGGGATGTGTTGGGGAGTGTGAGGGGGTATATGTGTGTGTTAGGGAGGGAGGGTGAGGGGGTATAAGGGTGTGTGTGTGAGGGAGGGTGAGGGGGTATATGGGGGTGTGTGAGGGAGGGTGAAGGAGTATATGGGGGTGTGTGAGGGAGGGTCAGGAGGTACATGGGGGTGTGTTGGGGAGGGTGAGGGGGTATATAGGGGTGTGTGAGGGAGGGTGAGGGGGAGTATGAGGGTGTGAGAGGGAGGGTGAGGGGGTATATGGAGGTGTGTGAGCGAGGGTGAGGGTGTATATGGGGGTGTGTGAGGGTGGGTGAGGAGGTATATGGGGGTGTGTTGGGGAGGGTGAGGGGGTATGTAGGGGTGTGTGAGGGAGGGTGAGTGGGGTATATGGTTGGGTGGTGAGGGTGGGTGAGGGTGTATATTGGGGTATGTGAGGGAGGGTGAGGGGCTGTATGGGGTTGTGAGGGCAGATGAGGGGGTGTATGGGGGTGTGTGAGGGAAGGGGTGGGCGTGTATGGGGGAGGGTGAGGGCGTATATGGGAGAGGGTGAGGGAGTACATGAGAGTGTGTGAGGGAGGTTGAGGGGGTAAATGGCGGTGTATGAGGGAGGGTGATGGTGTTTATGGTGGTGTGTGAGGGAGGGTGAGGGGGTACAAGGGGGTGTGTGAGGGAGGGTGACGGGGTATATGGAGGTGTGTGAGTGTGGTTGAGGGTGTATATGGGGGTGTGAGAGAGAGGGTGAGGGGGTACATGAGAGTGTGAGAGGGAGAGTGAGGGCATATATGGGGGTGTGTGAGGGGGAGTGAGGGGGTATATGGGGGTGTGTGAGTGAGGGTGAGGGCATATATGGGGGTGTGTGAGGGAGGGTGAGGGGGTATATGGGGATGTGAGATGGAGGGTGGGGGGTATATGGTGGCGTGAGCAGGAGTGTGAGGGGTTATATGGGGATGTGTTGGGGAATGTGAGGGGGTATATGGGGGTGTGTGAGGGTGGGTGAGGGGGTATATAGGGGTGTGTGAGGGAGAGTGAGGGGGTATATGAGGGTGTAGAGGGAGGGTGAGGGGGTATATGGAGCTGTGAGAAGAGGGTTGGGGTTGTATATGGGGGTGTGTGCGGGAGGGTGAGGGGATATATCGGGGTGTGTGAGAGGGTGAGGGGGTATATGGAGGTGTGTGGATCAGGGGAGGGGGTATATGGGAGTGTGTGGGGGAGGGGGAGGGGTATAAGGGGTTGTGAGGGAGGGTGAGGTGGTATATGGGAATGTGTGGGGGAGGGGGAGGGGGTATATAGGAGTGTGTGTGGGAGGGGCAGGGGGTATATGGAGCTGTGAGAAGTGGGTTGGGGGGGTATATGGGAGTGTGTGGGGGAAGGTAAGGGGGTATGTAGGGGTGTGAGAGGAAGGGTGAAGGAGCATATAGGTATGTGAGAGGGAGAGTGAGGGGATATATGGATGTGTGTGAGGGAGGGTGAGGGAGTATATAGGGGTATGTGTGGGAGGGTGAGGGGGTATATGGGAGTGTGTGAGGGTGTGTGAGGGAGTATATAGGGGTATGTGTGGGAGGGTGAGGGGGTATATGGGAGTGTGTGAGGGTGTGTGAGGGAGTATATAGGGGTATGTGTGGGAGGGTGAGGGGGTATATGGGTGTGTGTGTGGGAGGGTGAGGGGATATATGGGTGTGTGTGTGGGAGGGTGAGGGGGTATATGGGGGTGTGTGGGAGGGTGAGGGGGTATATAGACAGAGGCGCGGACTCCTATAAGGAATGACACACTTCCTGACTTCCCAGCATCTGCCATCTACAATTCCGGAGAGTGAGGGAATACCCCCCACTTGCCCTGGATGGGGGCAGCTCCAGAAGAAGGTTGGCACCATTTGGGACCAAGTAGCCCGCTGTTTGATTGGCACCACACCCAGTCTCTCCCCCCCCCCCCCGCCGCCCGTGACACTCGGTACCAGCACTGTGTGCCAGCTCCACGCAGCCTGGCAGACATTTCATCCAAGATTCTTTGACCGCACATTCCCAAGCCCAGACCACTTCCATCTGGAAGGACAGGTGCAGCAGATATATGGGGAACACCGCCCCTCCCTGCAGCTTCCCTTCCCAACCACACCCCACCCCGACTTGGGAATATATCGGCTGTTCCTTCACCGTCACTGGGTCAGAATCCTGGAACGTCCTCCCCCAGGGCATTGTGGGTCTATCCGCAGCCCATGGATTGCAGTGGTTCAAGATGGCAGCTCACCCCCACCTTGTCCAGGGGTAACTAGGGAGGGGTGATAACCGCTGGGCCCAGGCAGCGATGTGAAGTTGGGTTGGGTTGGGGGTGGGGGAGATGGTGGGGGTGGGTGTGTAAAGCTCTGTCCTACCTGCTTGCCCTTGCTGTGCTGTGGACTGTTGGAGGTTCAGCGATGTGGCCTGGAGTCTCGCTCTCCAGATCGTTCGCAGCTGCCTGACTGTGTCCTCCTGGGTCCGGGGAATGTGCTGGAGGTTTAACGCACGGAGCAGGAAACTCTTCACCTCCCGCACGGCGCTCTCATCAGCACTGCTGCTGGACACACACACACACAGACACACACACACAGAGACACACACACACAGACACACACACACACAGACACAGACACACACAGACGCACAGACACACACACACACACAGACACACACAGACACACACAGACACAGACACAGACACAGACAGATACACACACACACACACACAGACACGCACAGACGCACAGACACACACAGACACACACAGACACAGACACAGACAGACACAGACAGATACACACACACACACACACACAGACACAGACACAGACATACACAGACACACACACACACAGACACAGACACAGACAGACACACACACACAGACGCACAGACACAGACACACACAGACAGACAAACACAAACAGACAGACACAGACACACACAGACACAGACAGACACACACAGACAGACAGACACACACACACACACACACACACACAGAGAAACAGACAGACACACAGACACACACACATAGACACGCACACACACACACAGACAGAGAGAGAGTCAGACAGTGAAACCCCGGAAGGAGACCAGCCTGGATGATCGATCCCCTGTAGACGATGGGTTAGGGTGAGGATGCCCTGAGGTGGAATAGATGATGCACGGGTCTGGGGAGGGACCCCAGTGAGAGGGTGAGTGTGTGAGAGTGAGAGGGTGAGGGTGCGTGTGGGTGAAGGAGGGTCCGTGGGTGAGGGTGGGGCCGAGGGTGAGGAAGGGTCTGAGGGTGTGGCAGGGGCCGAGGGTGAGGGTGTGTCCGAGGGTGAGGGTGTGTCCGAGGGTGAGGGTGGGGCCGAGGGTGAGGAAGGGGCCGAGGGTGAGGGTGTGTCCGAGGGTGAGGGTGTGTCCGAGGGTGAGGGAGGGTGTGTCCGAGGGTGAGGGAGTGTCCGAGGGTGAGGGAGTGTCCGAGGGTGAGGGTGTGTCCGAGGGTGAGGGAGGGTCCGAGGGTGAGGGAGGGTCCGAGGGTGAGGGAGGGGCCGAGGGTGTGGGAGGAGCCGAGGGTGTGGGAGGGGCCGAGGGTGAAGGTGGGTCCGAGGGTGAGGGAGGGGCCAAGGGTGAGGGTGTGTCCGAGGGTGAGGGAGGGTGTGTCCGAGGGTGAGGGTGGGTCCGAGGGTGAGGGAGGGTCCGAGGGTGAGGGTGTGTCCGAGGGTGAGGGTGTGTCCGAGGGTGAGGGAGGGTCCGAGGGTGAGGGAGGGGCCGAGGGTGTGGGAGGAGCCGAGGGTGTGGGAGGGGCCGAGGGTGAAGGTGGGTCCGAGGGTGAGGGAGGGGCCAAGGGTGAGGGTGTGTCCGAGGGTGAGGGAGGGTGTGTCCGAGGGTGAGGGAGGGTCCGAGGGTGAGGGAGGGTCTGAGGGTGAGGCAGGGCCCGAGGGTGAGGTTGTGTCCGAGGGTGAGGGAGGGGCCGGGGGTGAGGGTGTGTCCGAGGGTGAGGGAGGGTCCAGGGGTGAGGAAGGGTCCAGGGGTGAGGAAGGGTCCAGGGGTGAGGAAGGGTCCGGGGGTGAGGGATGGTCCGAGGGTGAGGGAGGGGCCGAGGGCAAGGGAGGGGCCGAGGGTGAGGGAGGGGCTGAAGGTGAAGGAGGGGCCGAGGGTGAGGGAGGGCCCGAGGGTGAGGAAGGGTCTGGGGGTGAGGGAGGAACCGGGAGTGAGGGAGGGGCCGAGGGTGAGGGTGTGTCCGAGGGTGAGGGAGGGGCTGAGGGTGAGGGAGGGGCCGAGGGTGAGCGTGGGGCCAAGGGTGGGGGAGGGTCCGAGAGTGAGAGAGGGGCCGAGCGTGAGGGTGTGTCTGAGGGTGAGGGTGTGTCTGAGGGTGAGGGTGTGTCTGAGGGTGAGGGAGGGTCCGGGGGTGAGGAAGGGTCTGGGGGTGAGGGAGGGTCTGGGGGTGAGGGAGGGTCCGGGGTTGAGGGAGGGTCCGGGGTTGAGGGAGGGTCCGAGGGTGCGGGAGAGTCTGAGGTAGAGGGAGGGTCAGGGTGAGGAAGGGTCCGGGGGCGAGGGAGGGTCCGAGGGTGAGGGAGGAACCGGGAGTGAGGGAGGGGCCGAGGGTGAGGGTGTGTCCGAGGATGAGGGTGTGTCCGAGGGTGAGGGAGGGGCTGAGGGTGAGGGAGGGGCCGAGGGTGAGCGTGGGGCCAAGGGTGGGGGAGGGTCCGAGCGTGAGAGAGGGGCCGAGCGTGAGGGAGGGGCTGAGGGTGAGGGTGTGTCTGAGGGTGAGGGTGTGTCTGAGGGTGAGGGTGTGTCCGAGGGTGAGGGTGTGTCCGAGGGTGAGGGAGGGGCCGAGGGTGAGGGAGGGGCCGAGGGCGAGGGAGGGCCCGAGGGTGAGGAAGGGTCTGGGGGTGAGGGAGGAACCGGGAGTGAGGGAGGGGCCGAGGGTGAGGGTGTGTCCGAGGATGAGGGTGTGTCCGAGGGTGAGGGTGGGGCTGAGGGTGAGGGAGGGGCCGAGGGTGAGCGTGGGGCCAAGGGTGGGGGAGGGTCCGAGAGTGAGAGAGGGGCCGAGGGTGAGGGAGGGGCCGAGGGTGAGGGTGTGTCTGAGGGTGAGGGAGGGTCTGGGGGTGAGGAAGGGTCTGGGGGTGAGGAAGGGTCTGGGGGTGAGGGAGGGTCTGAGGGTGAGGGAGGGTCTGGGGTTGAGGGAGGGTCTGGGGTTGAGGGAGGGTCCGGGGTTGAGGGAGGGTCCGAGGGTGCGGGAGAGTCTGAGGTAGAGGGAGGGTCAGGGTGAGGAAGGGTCCGGGGGCGAGGGAGGGTCCGAGGGTGAGGGAGGAACCGGGAGTGAGGGAGGGGCCGAGGGTGAGGGTGTGTCCAAGGATGAGGGTGTGTCCGAGGGTGAGGGAGGGGCTGAGGATGAGGGAGGGGCCGAGGGTGAGTGTGGGGCCAAGGGTGGGGGAGGGTCCGAGAGTGAGAGAGGGGCCGAGGGTGAGGGTGTGTCCGAGGGTGAGGGTGTGTCCGAGGGTGAGGGAGTGTCCGAGGGTGAGGGAGTGTCCGAGGGTGAGGGAGGGGCCGAGGGTGAGGGTGTGTCCAAGGGTGAGGGAGGGGCCGAGGGCGAGGGAGGGGCCGAGGGTGAGGGCGGGGCTGAGGGTGAAGGAGGGGCCGAGGGTGAGGGAGGGCCCGAGGGTGAAGGAGGGGCCGAGGGTGAGGGAGGGTCCGAGGGTGAGGGAGGGGCCGAGGGTGAGGGTGGGTCTGCTGGAGGCTGTGTAGGTGACAGTGTGTTTGGGTGGGTGGGGGGGTGGAGTGAGATGCCGGTGAGAGGGGGGTCTGTGTGAGAGACCCCTCACTGTAACCTGTGCCTCCCAATGCAGGGGAGTCCGGACACTGGCAGCCACCTCCTGGCCGGAATACCGAGGGGGCTCCTGACCCGATTCCCACTGGGTAAGCTCCGGCCTTGGGAGGACGCACCGGGTGTGGCCGGGGCTCTGGGTAATTGGCGAGCGGGTGCCCGCTGTGCCGCTGAGGATGGTGTTCCGCACGGGATCAGGTGACGGGGGGGGGGAGCCTGGCATCATCTGGCAGCAGAGGGATGACCAGGTTACATCCTGCCCACGGGTATCGGGGGGTGAACCGTCTGTACCCTGCCAGGTAAACAGCACGGAGATACGTAATCCCTGGACAAGGGAGAGCGGGAAAGGTGAATCCCAGGACAGTCTGGGAAACGGGGGACATGGAGAGGGGGAGGGTGGGCACTCAACAGGAATTGGAGCCCCTAAAATATGGAAGAAAGGAAAAAGATCTGAAAGACAGCAGAGGGGGCAGGAAAGGTTGGCATATTGGGTGAGGGTGAGCTGGTGGGGAAGGGTAAGGTGTGACCGTGTCTGGGTGTTGGTGGGGGATAGCAACGTGGTGATGGACGAGTGTGTGGTTGAGGGAGGGAGGGTGAGGATTGAAGGGGGGAGAGTATTTGGGGGTTGAGACTGTGGGAGAGTGCGTCAGAGACAGTGTTGTGATGGTGGCGGAGAGTGGGGGGTGAGGGATCGCCTGGGTTTGGTGGGGGGGAGGTGAGGGTCAACATGTGGGCAGGCGATTGGGGCGTGAGGGCCAGGGAGGGTGTGAGAGATTGGGTGATATGCAGCATGGGAGATGGTTGAGGGTGACGGAGGAGGTAAGAGACTGGGCGTGGGTGAGAGATTGGGGGTGGTTGGGGGATCGAAGGGTGGGAGTCGGTGAGAGAATGGAGGTTGGTATAGGAGAGAGTGAGATTGTGGGTGAGGGTAAGTGTGTGTAGATGGAAGAGAGTGTTGGAGAGGGTGTGTGTGTGTGTGTGTGTGTGTGTGTGTGTGTGTGTGTGTGTTGCAGAGGGTGTGGGTGAGTGTGTGTATATGGGAGAGGGTGTTGGAGAGGGTGTGTGTGTGTGTGTGTGTGTGTGTGTGTGTGTTGCAGAGGGTGTGGGTGAGTGTGTGTATATGGGAGAGGGTGAGAGTGAGGGCGTGAGAGTGACAGTATGTGGGTGTGAGTGTGAGGTAGAGGGTGAGAGTGAGGATGTGTTTGTGACAGTGTGTGGATGTCAGTGTGAGAGGATGAGAGTGAGTGTGTGTGTGTGACAGTATGTGGGTGTGTGTGACAGTATGTGGGTGTGAGTGTGAGAGAGAGGGTGAGAGTGAGAGTGTGTGTGTGAGACAGTATGTGGGTGTGAGTGTGAGAGAGAGGGTGAGAGTGAAGGTGTGAGTGTGACAGTGTGTGGGTGTGAATGTGAGAGAGAGAGTGTGAGGGTGAGTGCGTGTGTGAGACACTGGGAGGAAGTGAGTGTGAGAGCGAGGGTGAGAGTGAGTGTGTGTGTGTGTGTGTCACTGTGAGGATGTGAGTGTGAGGGAGAGGGTGAGAGTGAGTGTGTGTGTGAGAGCACATGGGTGTGAGTGTGAGAGAGGGTGAGAGTGAGTGTGTGATTTTGACAGTGTGTGGGTGGGAGTGTGAGAGGATGAGAGTGAGTGTGTGTGTGTGACAGTATGTGGGTGTGTGTGACAGTGTGTGGGTGTGAGTGTGACAGAGTGGGTGAGAGTGAGTGTGTGTGTGTGTGTGACATTGTGTGGGTGTGAGTATGAGAGAGAGGGTGAGAGTTAGGGAGTGTGTGTGAAAGAGTGTGAGTGTGAGAGAGAGGGTGAGAGTGAGGGCGTGAGTGTGACAGTATGTGGGTGTGAGTGTGAGGTAGAGGGTGAGAGTGAGGATGTGTTTGTGACAGTGTGTGGGTGTTAGTGTGAGAGGATGAGAGTGAGTGTGTGTGTGTGTGTGTGACAGTATGTGGGTGTGTGTGACAGTGTGTGGGTGTGAGTGTTAGAGAGTGGGTGAGAGTGAGGGTGTGAGTGTGACAGTGTGTGGGTGTGAGTGTGTGAGAGAGGGTGAGAGTGAGAGTGTGTGTGACACTGTGTGGGTGTGAGTGTGAGAGAGTGTGTGAGAGTGAGTGTGTGTGTGTGTGACAGTGTGTGGGTGTGAGTGTGAGAGGGTGAGAGTGAGGGCTTGTGTGTGAAAGAGTGTGAGTGTGAGAGAGAGGGTGAGAGTGAGGGTGTGAGTGTGACAGTATGTGGATGTGAATGTGAGACAGAGGTTGAGAGTGAGGGTGTGTGTGTGACAATATGTGGGTGTGAGTGTGTGGGAGAGGGTGAGAGTGAGGGAGTGTGTGAGACAGGGTGTGGGTGTGAGTGTGAGAGGGTGAGAGTGAGGGCTTGTGTGTGATAGAGTGTGAGTGTGAGAGTGAGGATGTGAGTGTGACAGTATGTGGGTGTGAGTGTGAGAGAGAGGGTGAGAGTGAGAGTGTGTGTGTGAGACAGTATGTGGGTGTGAGTGTGAGAGAGAGGGTGAGAGTGAAGGTGTGAGTGTGACAGTGTGTGGGTGTGAATGTGAGAGAGAGAGTGTGAGGGTGAGTGCGTGTGTGAGACACTGGGAGAAAGTGAGTGTGAGAGCGAGGGTGAGAGTGAGTGTGTGTGTGTGTGTCACTGTGAGGATGTGAGTGTGAGTGAGAGGATGAGAGTGAGTGTGTGTGTGAGAGCACATGGGTGTGAGTGTGAGAGAGGGTGAGAGTGAGTGTGTGATTTTGACAGTGTGTGGGTGGGAGTGTGAGAGAGAGGGCGAGAGTGAGGGTGTGAGTGTGACAGTGTGTGGTTGTGAGTGTGAGAGTGTGTGTGTGTAACAGTGTGTGGGTATGAGTTTGAGAGAGAGGGTGAGAGTGAGGACGTGTATGTGACTGTGTGTCGGTGTAAGTGTGAGTGTGAGAGTGTGTGTGTATTTGTGTGACATTGTGTGGGTGTGAGTATGAGAGAGAGGGTGAGAGTTAGGGTGTGTTTGTGAAAGAGTGTGAGTGTGAGAGAGAGTGTGAGAGTGAGGACGCGTATGTGACAGTATGTGGGTGTGAGTGTGAGGTAGAGGGTGAGAGTGAGGGTATGTGTGTGACAGCATGTGGGTGTGAGGGTGAGAGTGAGGGTGTGAGTGTGACTGTGTGGGTATGAGTTGTGTGTGTGACAGTTGGGTGTGTGAGTGCTAGAGAGAGGGTGTGAGTGAGTGTATGTGTGTGACAGAGTGATAGGGTGAGAGAGAGGGTGAGAGTGAGTGTGTGTGTGTGACACAGTGTGGGTGTGAGTGTGAGAGAGAGGGTGAGAGTGTGTGTGTGTGTTACACTGTGGTGTGTGTGTGAAAGAGAGGGTGAGAGTGAGGGTGTCTGTGTGACAGTACGTGGGTGTGAGTGTGAGAGAGAGGGTGAGAGTGAGGGTGTGAGTGTGACAGTGTGTGGGTGTGAGTGTGAGAGAGAGGATGAGAGTGAGGGTGTCTGTGTGACAGTACGTGGGTGTGAGTGTGAGGTAGAGGGTGAGAGTGAGGGTATGTGTGTGACAGTATGTGGGTGTGAGGGTGTGAGTGAGGGTGTGAGTGTGACTGTGTGGGTATGAGTTGTGTGTGTGACAGTTGTGGGTGTGAGTGCTAGAGAGAGGGTGAGAGTGAGTGTGTGTATGACAGTGTGTGGGTGTGTGTGAGAGAGAGGGTGAGAGTGAGGGTGTGAGTGTGACAGTGTGTGGGTGTGAGTTGTGCATGTGACAGTGTGTGGGTGTTGAGTGCTAGAGAGAGGGTGAGAGTGAGTGTGTGTGTGTGACAGTGTGTGGGTATGAGAGAGAGGGTGAGAGTGAGTGTGTGTGTGTGACAGTGTGTGGGTATGAGAGCGAGGGTGAGAGTGAGTGTGTGTGTGCGTGACACAGTGTGGGTTTGAGAGTGTGAAAGAGGGTGAGAATGTGTGTGTGTGTGTTTCACTGTGGGTGTGTGTGAGAGAGAGAGGGTGAGGGTGAGTGTGTGTTTGTGACAGTGTGTGGGTGTGAGTGTGAGAGAGATGGTTAGAGTGAGTGAGTGTGTGTGACACTGTGTGGGTGTGAGTGTGAGAGAGGGTGAGAGTGAGTGTGTGTGCGTGACAGTTTGCGGCTGTGAGTGTGAAAGTGAGTGTGTGTGTGACAGTGTGTGGGTGTATGTGACAGTGTGTGTGTGAGAGAGAGGGTGAGGGTGAGTGTGTTTGTGTGTCATTGTGTGGGTGTGAGTGTGAGAGAGAGAATGCGAGTGAGTGTGTGTGTGTGTGTAACACTGCATGGGTGTGAGTATGAGAGAGTGTGAGAGTGAGTGTGTGTGTGTGAGACAGTACGTGGGTGTGAGTGTGAGAGAGTTTGAGAGTGAGTGTGAGTGTGTGATAGTACGTGGGTGTGAGTGGGAGCTAGGGTGAGAGTGAGCGTGTGTGTGTGACAGTGTGTGAGTGTGAGTGTGAGAGTGAGGGTGTGTGTATGACAGTACGTGCGTGCGAACGTGAGAGAGAGGGTATGAATGAGCGTGTGTGTGTGACAGGCGGTGGTTGTGAGTGTGAGAGAGAGAGTGAGAGTGAGGGTATGAATGTGACAGTGTGTGGGTGTGAGTGTGAGAGTGAGTGTGTGTGAGTGTGAGTGGGGGAGAGAGTGAGTGTGTGTGTGTGACAGTGTGTGGGTGTGAGTGTGAAAGAGAGAGTGTGAGGGTGAGTGCGTGTGTGAGACACTGGGAGGAAGTGAGTGTGAGAGCGTGGGTGAGAGTGAGTGTGTGTGTGTGAGAGCACATGGGTGTGAGTGTGAGAGAGAGGGTGATAGTGAGGGTGTGAGTTTGACAGTGTGTGTGTGTGAGTGTGAGAGAGAGGGCGAGAGTGAGGGTGTGAGTGTGACAGTGTGTGGTTGTGAGTGTGAGAGTGTGGGTGTGTGTAACAGTGTGTGGGTACGAGTTTGAGAGAGAGGTTGAGAGTGAGGACGTGTATGTGACTGTGTGTCGGTGTGAGTGTGAGAGTGTGTGTGTGTGAGTGTGACACTGTGTGGGTGTGAGTATGAGAGAGAGGGTGAGAGTGAGGGTGTGAGTGTGACAGTATGTGGGTGTGGGTGTGAGTGTGAGGGAGAGGCTGAGAGTGAGGGTATGTGTGTGACACAGTGTGGGTGTGAGTGTGAGAGAGAGGGTGAGAGTGTGTGTGTGTGTTACACTGTGGTGTGTGTGTGAAAGAGAGGGTGAGGGTGAGTGTATGTGTGTGACAGTGTGTAGGTGTGAGTGTGAGAGAGAGGGTGAGAGTGAGGGTGTCTGTGTGACAGTACGTGGGTGTGAGTGTGAGAGAGAGGGTGAGAGTGAGGGTGTGAGTGTGACAGTGTGTGGGCGTGAGTGTGAGAGAGAGGATGAGAGTGAGGGTGTCTGTGTGACAGTACGTGGGTGTGAGTGTGAGAGAGAGGGTGAGAGTGAGGGTGTGAGTGTGACAGTGTGTGGGTGTGAGTTGTGCGTGTGACAGTGTGTGGGTGTTGAGTGCTAGAGAGAGGGTGAGAGTGAGTGTGTGTGTGTGACAGTGTGTGGGTATGAGAGAGAGGGTGAGAGTGAGTGTGTGTGTGTGACAGTGTGTGGGTATGAGAGAGAGGGTGAGAGTGAGTGTGTGTGTGTGACACAGTGTGGGTTTGAGAGTGTGAAAGAGGGTGAGAATGTGTGTGTGTGTGTTACACTGTGGGTGTGTGTGAGAGAGAGAGGGTGAGGGTGAGTGTGTGTTTGTGACAATGTGTGGGTGTGAGTGTGTGAGAGAGGGTGAGAGTGAGAGTGTGTGTGACACTGTGTGGGTGTGAGTGTGAGAGTGAGTGTGAGGGTGAATGTGTGTGTGTGTGTGACAGTGTGTGGGTGTGAGTGTGAGAGCGAGGGTGAGAGTGAGTGTGTGTGTGTGTGAGAAGTATGTGCGTGTGAGTGTGAGAGAGAGGGTGAGAGTGAAGGTGTGAGTGTGACAGTGTGTGGGTGTGAGTGTGAAAGAGAGAGTGTGAGGGTGTGTGCGTGTGTGAGACACTGGGAGGAAGTGAGTGTGAGAGCGAGGGTGAGAGTGAGTGTGTGTGTGTGTGTCACTGTGAAGATGTGAGTGTGAGAGAGAGGGTGAGAGTGAGTGTGTGTGTGTGAGAGCACATGGGTGTGAGTGTGAGAGAGAGGGTGATAGTGAGGGTGTGAGTTTGACAGTGTGTGGGTGTGAGTGTGAGAGAGAGGGTGAGAGTGAGGGTGTCTGTGTGACAGTACGTTGGTGTGAGTGTGAGAGAGAGGGTGAGAGTGAGGGTGTGAGTGTGACAGTGTGTGGGCGTGAGTGTGAGAGAGAGGATGAGAGTGAGGGTGTCTGTGTGACAGTACGTGGGTGTGAGTGCTAGAGAGAGGGTGAGAGTGAGTGTGTGTGTGTGACACAGTGTGGGTTTGAGAGTGTGAAAGAGGGTGAGAATGTGTGTGTGTGTGTTACACTGTGGGTGTGTGTAAGAGAGAGAGGGTGAGGGTGAGTGTGTGTTTGTGACAATGTGTGGCTGTGAGTGTGAAAGTGAGTGTGTGTGTGACAGTGTGTGGGTGTGTGTGTGAGAGAGAGGGTGAGGGTGAGTGTGTTTGTGTGACATTGTGTGGGTGTGAGTGTGAGAGAGCGGGTGAGAGTGAGGTTGTGAGTGTGACAGTATGTGGGTGTGAGTGTGAGAGTGAGTGTGTGAGTGTGACAGTGTGTGGTTGTGAGTGTGAGAGTGTGTGTGTGTGTGCGTGACACAGTGTGGGTTTGAGAGTGTGAAAGAGGGTGAGAATGTGTGTGTGTGTGTTTCACTGTGGGTGTGTGTGAGAGAGAGAGGGTGAGGGTGAGTGTGTGTTTGTGACAGTGTGTGGGTGTGAGTGTGAGAGAGATGGTTAGAGTGAGTGAGTGTGTGTGACACTGTGTGGGTGTGAGTGTGAGAGAGGGTGAGAGTGAGTGTGTGTGCGTGACAGTTTGCGGCTGTGAGTGTGAAAGTGAGTGTGTGTGTGACAGTGTGTGGGTGTATGTGACAGTGTGTGTGTGAGAGAGAGGGTGAGGGTGAGTGTGTTTGTGTGTCATTGTGTGGGTGTGAGTGTGAGAGAGAGAATGCGAGTGAGTGTGTGTGTGTGTGTAACACTGCATGGGTGTGAGTATGAGAGAGTGTGAGAGTGAGTGTGTGTGTGTGAGACAGTACGTGGGTGTGAGTGTGAGAGAGTTTGAGAGTGAGTGTGAGTGTGTGATAGTACGTGGGTGTGAGTGGGAGCTAGGGTGAGAGTGAGCGTGTGTGTGTGACAGTGTGTGAGTGTGAGTGTGAGAGTGAGGGTGTGTGTATGACAGTACGTGCGTGCGAACGTGAGAGAGAGGGTATGAATGAGCGTGTGTGTGTGACAGGCGGTGGTTGTGAGTGTGAGAGAGAGAGTGAGAGTGAGGGTATGAATGTGACAGTGTGTGGGTGTGAGTGTGAGAGTGAGTGTGTGTGAGTGTGAGTGGGGGAGAGAGTGAGTGTGTGTGTGTGACAGTGTGTGGGTGTGAGTGTGAAAGAGAGAGTGTGAGGGTGAGTGCGTGTGTGAGACACTGGGAGGAAGTGAGTGTGAGAGCGTGGGTGAGAGTGAGTGTGTGTGTGTGAGAGCACATGGGTGTGAGTGTGAGAGAGAGGGCGAGAGTGAGGGTGTGAGTGTGACAGTGTGTGGTTGTGAGTGTGAGAGTGTGGGTGTGTGTAACAGTGTGTGGGTACGAATTTGAGAGAGAGGTTGAGAGTGAGGACGTGTATGTGACTGTGTGTCGGTGTGAGTGTGAGAGTGTGTGTGTGAGTGTGACACTGTGTGGGTGTGAGTATGAGAGAGAGGGTGAGAGTGAGGGTGTGAGTGTGACAGTATGTGGGTGTGGGTGTGAGTGTGAGGGAGAGGGTGAGAGTGAGGGTATGTGTGTGACAGTATGTGGGTGTGAGTGTGAGAGAGAGGGTGAGAGTGTGTGTGTGTGTTACACTGTGGTGTGTGTGTGAAAGAGAGGGTGAGGGTGAGTGTATGTGTGTGACAGTGTGTGGGTGTGAGTGTGAGAGAGAGGGTGAGAGTGAGGGTGTCTGTGTGACAGTACGTGGGTGTGAGTGTGAGAGAGAGGGTGAGAGTGAGGGTGTGAGTGTGACAGTGTGTGGGCGTGAGTGTGAGAGAGAGGATGAGAGTGAGGGTGTCTGTGTGACAGTACGTGGGTGTGAGTGTGAGAGAGAGGGTGAGAGTGAGGGTGTGAGTGTGACAGTGTGTGGGTGTGAGTTGTGCGTGTGACAGTGTGTGGGTGTTGAGTGCTAGAGAGAGGGTGAGAGTGAGTGTGTGTGTGTGTGACACAGTGTGGGTTTGAGAGTGTGAAAGAGGGTGAGAATGTGTGTGTGTGTGTTACACTGTGGGTGTGTGTAAGAGAGAGAGGGTGAGGGTGAGTGTGTGTTTGTGACAATGTGTGGCTGTGAGTGTGAAAGTGAGTGTGTGTGTGACAGTGTGTGGGTGTGTGTGTGAGCGAGAGGGTGAGGGTGAGTGTGTTTGTGTGACATTGTGTGGGTGTGAGTGTGAGAGAGCGGGTGAGAGTGAGGTTGTGAGTGTGACAGTATGTGGGTGTGAGTGTGAGAGTGAGTGTGTGAGTGTGACAGTGTGTGGTTGTGAGTGTGAGAGTGTGTGTGTGTAACAGTGTGTGGGTATGAGTTTGAGAGAGAGGGTGAGAGTGAGGGCGTGTATGTGACTGTGTGTCGGTGTGAGTGTGAGTGTGAGAGTGTGTGTGTATTTGTGTGACATTGTGTGGGTGTGAGTGTGAGAGAGTGTGTGAGAGTGAGTGTGTGTGTGTGTGTGTGTGACAGTATGTGGGTGTGAGTGTGAGGTAGAGGGTGAGAGTGAGGGTATGTGTGTGACAGTATGTGGGCGTGAGGGTGAGAGTGAGGGTGTGAGTGTGACTGTGTGGGTATGAGTTGTGTGTGTGACAGTTGTGGGTGTGAGTGCTAGAGAGAGGGTGTGAGTGAGTGTATGTGTGTGACAGTGTGTGAGTGTGTGAGAGAGGGTGAGAGTGAGTTTGTGTGTGTGACACAGTGTGGGTGTGAGTGTGAGAGAGAGGGTGAGAGTGTGTGTGTGTGTTACACTGTGGTGTGTGTGTGAAAGAGAGGGTGAGGGTGAGTGTATGTGTGTGACAGTGTGTGGGTGTGAGTGTGAGAGAGAGGGTGAGAGTGAGGGTGTCTGTGTGACAGTACGTGGGTGTGAGCGTGAGAGAGAGGTTTAGAGTGAGGGTGTGAGTGTGACAGTGCGTGGGTGTGAGTGTGAGAGAGAGGATGAGAGTGAGGGTGTCTGTGTGACAGTACGTGGGTGTGAGTGTGAGGTAGAGGGTGAGAGTGAGGGTATGTGTGTGACAGTATGTGGGTGTGAGGGTGAGAGTGAGGGTGTGAGTGTGACTGTGTGGGTATGAGTTGTGTGTGTGACAGTTGTGGGTGTGAGTGCTAGAGAGAGGGTGAGAGTGAGTGTGTGTGAGACAGTGTGTGTGTGAGAGAGAGAGGGTGAGGGTGAGTGTGTGTTTGTGACAGTGTGTGGGTGTGAGTGTGAGAGAGATGGTTAGAGTGAGTGAGTGTGTGTGACACTGTGTGGGTGTGAGTGTGAGAGAGGGTGAGAGTGAGTGTGTGGGCGTGACAGTTTGCGGCTGTGAGTGTGAAAGTGAGTGTGTGTGTGACAGTGTGTGGGTGTATGTGACAGTGTGTGTGTGAGAGAGAGGGTGAGGGTGAGTGTGCTTGTGTGTCATTGTGTGGGTGAGAGTGTGAGAGAGAGAATGCGAGTGAGTGTGTGTGTGTAACTCTGCATGGGTGTGAGTATGAGAGAGTGTGAGAGTGAGTGTGTGTGTGTGAGACAGTACGTGGGTGTGAGTGTGAGAGAGTTTGAGAGTGAGTGTGTGTGTGTGATAGTACGTGGGTGTGAGTGGGAGCTAGGGTGAGAGTGAGTGTATGTGTGTGACAGCAGGTGGTTGTGAGTGTGAGAGAGAGAGTGAGAGTGAGGGTATGAATGTGACAGTGTGTGGGTGTGAGAGTGAGTGTGTGTGTGTGACATTGTGTGGGTGTGTGTGACAGTGTGTGTGTGTAAGTGTGAGAGGGGGGTGAGAGTGAGTGTGTGTGTGTGACAGTGTGTGGGTGTGAGTATGAGAGACGGAGTGAGAGAGAGTGTGTGTGACAATGTGTGGGTGTTAGTGTGAAAGGAAGGGTGAGAGTGAAGGTGTGTGTGTGACTGTGTGTGGGTATGAGTGTGTGAGAGAGGGTGAGAGTGAGAGTGTGTGTGACACTGTGTGGGTGTGAGTGTGAGAGTGAGTGTGAGGGTGAATGAGTGTGTGTGACAGTGTGTGGGTATGAGTGTGAGAGCGAGAGTGAGAGTGAGTGTGTGTGTGTGACAGTGTGTGTGTGTGTGACAGTATGTGGATGCGAGTGTGAGAGAGGGTGAGGGTTAGCGTGTGTGTATAACACCGTGTGGGTGTCAGTGTGAGAGAGAGGGTGAGACTGATTGTGTGTGTGAGACAGTGGGTGTGAATGTGAGAGAGGGAGTGAGAGTGAGTGAGTGTGTGTGACAGTGTGTGAGTGTGAGAGAGAGGGTAAAAGTGAGGATGTGTTTGTGACAGTGTGTGGGTGTCAGTGTGAGAGGGTGAGAGTGAGTGTGTGTGTGTGACAGTATGTGGGTATGTGTGACAGTGTGTGGGTGTGAGTGTTAGAGAGAGGGTGAGAGTGAGGGTGTGAGTGTGACAGTGTGTGGGTGTGAGTGTGTGAGAGAGGGTGAGAGTGAGGGTTTGGGTGACACTGTGTGGGTGTGAGTGTGAGAGAGTGTGTGAGAGTGAGTGTGTGTGTGTGTGTGACAGTGTGTGGGTGTGAGTATGAGAGAGAGGGTGAGAGTGATGGTGTGTGTGTGAAAGAGTGTGAGTGTGAGAGAGAGGGTGAGAGTGAGGGTGTGAGTGTGACAGTATGTGGGTGTGAGTGTGAGACAGAGGGTGAGAGTGAGGGTGTGTGTGTGAGACAGTATGTGGGTGTGAGTGTGAGTGTGAGGGAGAGGGTGAGAGTGAGGGTGTGTGTGTGAGACAGTATGTGCGTGTGAGTGTGAGAGAGAGGGTGAGAGTGAAGGTGTGAGTGTGACAGTGTGTGGGTGTGAGTGTGAAAGAGAGAGTGTGAGGGTGAGTGCATGTGTGAGACACTGGGAGGAAGTGAGTGTGAGAGCGAGGGTGAGAGTGAGTGTGTGTGTGTGTGTGTGTGTCACTGTGAAGATGTGAGTGTGAGAGAGAGGGTGAGAGTGAGTGTGTGTGTGAGAGCACATGGGTGTGAGTGTGAGAGAGAGGGTGGTAGTGAGGGTGTGAGTTTGACTGTGTGTGAGTGTGAGAGAGAGGGCGAGAGTGAGGGTGTGAGTGTGACAGTGTGTGGTTGTGAGTGTGAGAGTGTGGGTGTGTGTAACAGTGTGTGGGTACGAGTTTGAGAGAGAGTTTGAGAGTGAGGACGTGTATGTGACTGTGTGTCGGTGTGAGTGTGAGAGTGTGTGTGTGTGAGTGTGACACTGTGTGGGTGTGAGTATGAGAGAGAGGGTGAGAGTTAGGGTGTGTGTGTGTGAAAGAGTGTGAGTGTGAGAGAGAGGGTGAGATTGAGGGTGTGAGTGTGACAGTATGTGGGTGTGAGTGTGAGGTAGAGGGTGAGAGTGAGGGTATGTGTGTGACAGTATGTGGGTGTGAGTGTGAGAGAGAGGGTGAGAGTGAGGATGTGAGTGTGACAGTGTGTGGGTGTGAGTTGTGTGTGTGACAGTTGTGGGTGTGAGTGCTAGAGAGAGTGTGAGTGAGTGTATGTGTGTGACAGTGTGTGGGTGTGTGTGTGACAGAGAGGGTGAGAGTGAGGGTGTGAGTGTGACAGTATGTGGGTGTGGGTGTGAGTGTGAGGGAGAGGGTGAGAGTGAGTGTATGTGTGTGATAGTATGTGGGTGTGAGTGTGAGAGAGAGGGGGTGAGTGTGACACAGTGTGGGTGTGAGTGTGAGAGAGAGGGTGAGAGTGAGGGTGTGTGTGTGTTACACTGTGGTGTGTGTGTGAAAGAGAGGGTGAGGGTGAGTGTATGTGTGTGACAGTGTGTGGGTGTGAGTGTGAGAGAGAGGGTGAGAATGCGGGTGTCTGTGTGACAGTACGTGGGTGTGAGTGTGAGAGAGAGGGTGAGAGTGAGGGTGTGAGTGTGACAGTGTGTGGGTGTGTGTGAGAGAGAGGGTGAGAGTGAGGGTGTGAGTGTGACAGTGTGTGGGTGTGAGTTGTGCATGTGACAGTGTGTGGGTGTTGAGTGCTAGAGAAAGGGTGAGAGTGAGTGTGTGTGTGTGACAGTGTGTGGGTATGAGAGAGAGGGTGAGAGTGAGTGTGTGTGTGTGACACAGTGTGGGTTTGAGAGTGTGAAAGAGGTTGAGAATGTGTGTGTGTGTGTTACACTGTGGGTGTGTGTGAGAGAGAGAGGGTGAGAGTGAGGGTGTGAGTGTGACAGTGTGTGGGTGTGTGTGAGAGAGAGGGTGAGAGTGAGTGTGTGGGCGTGACAGTTTGTGGCTGTGAGTGTGAACGTGAGTGTGTGTGTGACAGTGTGTGGGTGTGTGTGTGAGAGAGAGGGTGAGGGTGAGTGTGTTTGTGTGACATTGTGTGGGTGTGAGTGTGAGAGAGAGAATGAGAGTGAGTGTGTGTGTGTAACACTGCATGGGTGTGAGTATGAGAGAGTGTGAGAGTGAGTGTGTGTGTGTGAGACAGTACGTGGGTGTGAGTGTGAGAGAGTTTGAGAGTGTGTGTGTGTGTGTGAAAGTACGTGGGTGTGAGTGGGAGCTAGGGTGAGAGTGAGCGTGTGTGTGTGACAGTGTGTGAGTGTGAGAGTGAGGGTGTGTGTATGACAGTATGTGGGTGCAAATGTGAGAGAGAGGGTGAGAGTGAGTGTGTGTGTGTGACAGGCGGTGGTTGTGAGTGTGAGAGAGAGAGTGAGAGTGAGGGTATGAATGTGACAGTGTGTGGATGTGAGTGTGAGAGTGAGTGTGTGTGTGTGACAGTGTGTGGGTGTGAGTGTGAGAGTGAGTATGTGTGTGTGACAGTGTGTGGGTGTATGTGACAGTGTGTGGGTGTGAGTGAGAGAGACGGAGTGAGAGAGAGTGTGTGTGACTGTGTGTGGGTATGAGTGTGTGAGAGAGGGTGAGAGTGAGAGTGTGTATGACACTGTGTGGGTGTGAGTGTGAGAGTGAGTGTGAGGGTGAATGTGTGTGTGTGTGTGACAGTGTGTGGGTGTGAGTGTGAGAGCGAGAGTGAGAGTGAGTGTGTGTGTGTGACAGTGTGTGTGTGTGTGTGACAGTATGTGGATGCGAGTGTGAGAGAGGGTGAGGGTTAGCGTGTGTGTATAACATTGTGTGGGTGTCAGTGTGAGAGAGAGGGTGAGACTGATTGTGTGTGTGTGAGACAGAGGGTGTGAGTGTGAGAGAGAGTGTGAGAGTGAGTGAGTGTGTGACAGTGTGTGTGTGTGAGAGAGAGGGTAAGAGTGAGGATGTGTTTGTGACAGTGTGTGGGTGTCAGTGTGAGAGGGTGAGAGTGAGTGTGTGTGTGTGACAGTATGTGGGTGTGTGTGACACTGTGTGGGTGTGAGTGTGAGAGAGTGTGTGCGAGTGAGTGTGTGTGTGTGACAGTGTGTGGGTGTGAGTATGAGAGAGAGGGTGAGAGTGATGGTGTGTGTGTGAAAGAGTGTGAGTGTGAGAGAGAGGGTGAGAGTGAGGGTGTGAGTGTGACAGTATGTGGGTGTGAGTGTGAGACAGAGGGTGAGAGTGAGGGTGTGTGTGAGACAGTGTGTGGGTGTGAGTGTGAGAGTGAGGGTGTGTGTATGACAGTACGTGCGTGCGAACGTGAGAGAGAGGGTATGAGTGAGCGTGTGTGTGTGACAGGCGGTGGTTGTGAGTGTGAGAGAGAGAGTGAGAGTGAGGGTATGAATGTGACAGTGTGTGAGTGTGAGTGTGAGAGTGAGTGTGTGTGAGTGTGAGTGGGGGAGAGAGTGAGTGTGTGTGTGTGACAGTGTGTGGGTGTGAGTGTGAAAGAGAGAGTGTGAGGGTGAGTGCGTGTGTGAGACACTGGGAGGAAGTGAGTGTGAGAGCGTGGGTGAGAGTGAGTGTGTGTGTGTGTGTGTCACTGTGAAGATGTGAGTGTGAGAGAGAGGGTGAGAGTGAGTGTGTGTGTGTGAGAGCACATGGGTGTGAGTGTGAGAGAGAGGGTGATAGTGAGGGTGTGAGTTTGACAGTGTGTGTGTGTGAGTGTGAGAGAGAGGGCGAGAGTGAGGGTGTGAGTGTGACAGTGTGTGGTTGTGAGTGTGAGAGTGTGGGTGTGTGTAACAGTGTGTGGGTACGAGTTTGAGAGAGAGGTTGAGAGTGAGGACGTGTATGTGACTGTGTGTCGGTGTGAGTGTGAGAGTGTGTGTGTGTGAGTGTGACACTGTGTGGGTGTGAGTATGAGAGAGAGGGTGAGAGTTAGGGTGTGTGTGTGAAAGATTGTGAGTGTGAGAGAGAGGGTGAGAGTGAGGGTGTGAGTGTGACAGTGTGTGGGCGTGAGTGTGAGAGAGAGGATGAGAGTGAGGGTGTCTGTGTGACAGTACGTGGGTGTGAGTGTGAGAGAGAGGGTGAGAGTGAGGGTGTGAGTGTGACAGTGTGTGGGTGTGAGTTGTGCGTGTGACAGTGTGTGGGTGTGAGTGCAAGAGAGAAGGTGAGAGTGAGTGTATGTATGTGACAGTGTGTGGGTGTGTGTGAGAGAGAGGGTGAGAGTGAGGGTGTGAGTGTGACAGTGTGTGGGTGTGAGTTGTGCATGTGACAGTGTGTGGGTGTTGAGTGCTAGAGAGAGGGTGAGAGTGAGTGTGTGTGTGTGACAGTGTGTGGGTATGAGAGAGAGGGTGAGAGTGAGTGTGTGTGTGTGACAGTGTGTGGGTATGAGAGAGAGGGTGAGAGTGAGTGTGTGTGTGTGACACAGTGTGGGTTTGAGAGTGTGAAAGAGGGTGAGAATGTGTGTGTGTGTGTTACACTGTGGGTGTGTGTGAGAGAGAGAGGGTGAGGGTGAGTGTGTGTTTGTGACAATGTGTGGGTGTGAGTGTGTGAGAGAGGGTGAGAGTGAGAGTGTGTGTGACGCTGTGTGGGTGTGAGTGTGAGAGTGAGTGTGAGGGTGAATGTGTGTGTGTGTGTGACAGTGTGTGGGTGTGAGTGTGAGAGCGAGGGTGAGAGTGAGTGTGTGTGTGTGAGAAGTATGTGCGTGTGAGTGTGAGAGAGAGGGTGAGAGTGAAGGTGTGAGTGTGACAGTGTGTGGGTGTGAGTGTGAAAGAGAGAGTGTGAGGGTGAGTGCGTGTGTGAGACACTGGGAGGAAGTGAGTGTGAGAGCGAGGGTGAGAGTGAGTGTGTGTGTGTGTGTCACTGTGAAGATGTGAGTGTGAGAGAGAGGGTGAGAGTGAGTGTGTGTGTGTGTGAGAGCACATGGGTGTGAGTGTGAGAGAGAGGGTGATAGTGAGGGTGTGAGTTTGACAGTGTGTGGGTGTGAGTGTGAGAGAGAGGGCGAGAGTGAGGGTGTGAGTGTGACAGTGTGTGGTTGTGAGTGTGAGAGTGTGGGTGTGTGTAACAGTGTGTGGGTACGAATTTGAGAGAGAGGTTGAGAGTGAGGACGTGTATGTGACTGTGTGTCGGTGTGAGTGTGAGAGTGTGTGTGTGTGAGTGTGACACTGTGTGGGTGTGAGTATGAGAGAGAGGGTGAGAGTGAGGGTGTGAGTGTGACAGTATGTGGGTGTGGGTGTGAGTGTGAGGGAGAGGGTGAGAGTGAGTGTGTGTGAGACAGTGTGTGTGTGAGAGAGAGAGGGTGAGGGTGAGTGTGTGTTTGTGACAGTGTGTGGGTGTGAGTGTGAGAGAGATGGTTAGAGTGAGTGAGTGTGTGTGACACTGTGTGGGTGTGAGTGTGAGAGAGGGTGAGAGTGAGTGTGTGGGCGTGACAGTTTGCGGCTGTGAGTGTGAAAGTGAGTGTGTGTGTGACAGTGTGTGGGTGTATGTGACAGTGTGTGTGTGAGAGAGAGGGTGAGGGTGAGTGTGCTTGTGTGTCATTGTGTGGGTGTGAGTGTGAGAGAGAGAATGCGAGTGAGTGTGTGTGTGTAACACTGCATGGGTGTGAGTATGAGAGAGTGTGAGAGTGAGTGTGTGTGTGTGAGACAGTACGTGGGTGTGAGTGTGAGAGAGTTTGAGAGTGAGTGTGTGTGTGTGATAGTACGTGGGTGTGAGTGGGAGCTAGGGTGAGAGTGAGCGTGTGTGTGTGACAGTGTGTGAGTGTGAGTGTGAGAGTGAGTGTATGTGTGTGACAGCAGGTGGTTGTGAGTGTGAGAGAGAGAGTGAGAGTGAGGGTATGAATGTGACAGTGTGTGGGTGTGAGTGTGAGAGTGAGTGTGTGTGTGTGACATTGTGTGGGTGTGTGTGACAGTGTGTGTGTGTAAGTGTGAGAGGGGGGTGAGAGTGAGTGTGTGTGTGTGACAGTGTGTGGGTGTGAGTATGAGAGACGGAGTGAGAGAGAGTGTGTGTGACAATGTGTGGGTGTTAGTGTGAAAGGAAGGGTGAGAGTGAAGGTGTGTGTGTGACTGTGTGTGGGTATGAGTGTGTGAGAGAGGGTGAGAGTGAGAGTGTGTGTGACACTGTGTGGGTGTGAGTGTGAGAGTGAGTGTGTGTGACAGTGTGTGGGTATGAGTGTGAGAGCGAGAGTGAGAGTGAGTGTGTGTGTGTGACTGTGTGTGTGTGTGTGACAGTATGTGGATGCGAGTGTGAGAGAGGGTGAGGGTTAGCGTGTGTGTATAACACCGTGTGGGTGTCAGTGTGAGAGAGAGGGTGAGACTGATTGTGTGTGTGAGACAGTGGGTGTGAATGTGAGAGAGGGAGTGAGAGTGAGTGAGTGTGTGTGACAGTGTGTGAGTGTGAGAGAGAGGGTAAAAGTGAGGATGTGTTTGTGACAGTGTGTGGGTGTCAGTGTGAGAGGGTGAGAGTGAGTGTGTGTGTGTGACAGTATGTGGGTATGTGTGACAGTGTGTGGGTGTGAGTGTTAGAGAGAGGGTGAGAGTGAGGGTGTGTGTGTGACAGTGTGTGGGTGTGAGTGTGTGAGAGAGGGTGAGAGTGAGGGTTTGGGTGACACTGTGTGGGTGTGAGTGTGAGAGAGTGTGTGAGAGTGAGTGTGTGTGTGTGTGTGACAGTGTGTGGGTGTGAGTATGAGAGAGAGGGTGAGAGTGATGGTGTGTGTGTGAAAGAGTGTGAGTGTGAGAGAGAGGGTGAGAGTGAGGGTGTGAGTGTGACAGTATGTGGGTGTGAGTGTGAGACAGAGGGTGAGAGTGAGGGTGTGTGTGTGTGACAGTATGTGGGTGTGAGTGTGAGTGTGAGGGAGAGGGTGAGAGTGAGGGTGTGTGTGAGACAGTGTGTGGGTGTGAGTGTGAGAGGGTGAGAGTGAGGGCTTGTGTGTGATAGAGTGTGAGAGTGAGGATGTGAGTGTGACAGTATGTGGGTGTGAGTGTGAGAGAGGGTGAGAGTGAGGGTGTGTGTGTGAGACAGTATGTGCGTGTGAGTGTGAGAGAGAGGGTGAGAGTGAAGGTGTGAGTGTGACAGTGTGTGGGTGTGAGTGTGAAAGAGAGAGTGTGAGGGTGAGTGCATGTGTGAGACACTGGGAGGAAGTGAGTGTGAGAGCGAGGGTGAGAGTGAGTGTGTGTGTGTGTGTGTGTCACTGTGAAGATGTGAGTGTGAGAGAGAGGGTGAGAGTGAGTGTGTGTGTGAGAGCACATGGGTGTGAGTGTGAGAGAGAGGGTGGTAGTGAGGGTGTGAGTTTGACTGTGTGTGAGTGTGAGAGAGAGGGCGAGAGTGAGGGTGTGAGTGTGACAGTGTGTGGTTGTGAGTGTGAGAGTGTGGGTGTGTGTAACAGTGTGTGGGTACGAGTTTGAGAGAGAGTTTGAGAGTGAGGACGTGTATGTGACTGTGTGTCGGTGTGAGTGTGAGAGTGTGTGTGTGTGAGTGTGACACTGTGTGGGTGTGAGTATGAGAGAGAGGGTGAGAGTTAGGGTGTGTGTGTGAAAGAGTGTGAGTGTGAGAGAGAGGGTGAGATTGAGGGTGTGAGTGTGACAGTATGTGGGTGTGAGTGTGAGGTAGAGGGTGAGAGTGAGGGTATGTGTGTGACAGTATGTGGGTGTGAGTGTGAGAGAGAGGGTGAGAGTGAGGATGTGAGTGTGACAGTGTGTGGGTGTGAGTTGTGTGTGTGACAGTTGTGGGTGTGAGTGCTAGAGAGAGTGTGAGTGAGTGTATGTGTGTGACAGTGTGTGGGTGTGTGTGTGAGAGAGAGGGTGAGAGTGAGGGTGTGAGTGTGACAGTATGTGGGTGTGGGTGTGAGTGTGAGGGAGAGGGTGAGAGTGAGTGTATGTGTGTGATAGTATGTGGGTGTGAGTGTGAGAGAGAGGGGGTGAGTGTGACACAGTGTGGGTGTGAGTGTGAGAGAGAGGGTGAGAGTGAGGGTGTGTGTGTGTTACACTGTGGTGTGTGTGTGAAAGAGAGGGTGAGGGTGAGTGTATGTGTGTGACAGTGTGTGGGTGTGAGTGTGAGAGAGAGGGTGAGAATGAGGGTGTGTGTGTGACAGTACGTGGGTGTGAGTGTGAGAGAGAGGGTGAGAGTGAGGGTGTGTGTGTGACAGTGTGTGGGTGTGTGTGAGAGAGAGGGTGAGAGTGAGGGTGTGAGTGTGACAGTGTGTGGGTGTGAGTTGTGCATGTGACAGTGTGTGGGTGTTGAGTGCTAGAGAAAGGGTGAGAGTGAGTGTGTGTGTGTGACAGTGTGTGGGTATGAGAGAGAGGGTGAGAGTGAGTGTGTGTGCGTGACACAGTGTGGGTTTGAGAGTGTGAAAGAGGTTGAGAATGTGTGTGTGTGTGTTACACTGTGGGTGTGTGTGAGAGAGAGAGGGTGAGAGTGAGGGTGTGAGTGTGACAGTGTGTGGGTGTGTGTGAGAGAGAGGGTGAGAGTGAGTGTGTGGGCGTGACAGTTTGTGGCTGTGAGTGTGAACGTGAGTGTGTGTGTGACAGTGTGTGGGTGTGTGTGTGAGAGAGAGGGTGAGGGTGAGTGTGTTTGTGTGACATTGTGTGGGTGTGAGTGTGAGAGAGAGAATGAGAGTGAGTGTGTGTGTGTAACACTGCATGGGTGTGAGTATGAGAGAGTGTGAGAGTGAGTGTGTGTGTGTGAGACAGTACGTGGGTGTGAGTGTGAGAGAGTTTGAGAGTGAGTGTGTGTGTGTGAAAGTACGTGGGTGTGAGTGGGAGCTAGGGTGAGAGTGAGCGTGTGTGTGTGACAGTGTGTGAGTGTGAGAGTGAGGGTGTGTGTATGACAGTATGTGGGTGCAAATGTGAGAGAGAGGGTGAGAGTGAGTGTGTGTGTGTGAGAGCACATGGGTGTGAGTGTGAGAGAGAGAGTGAGAGTGAGGGTATGAATGTGACAGTGTGTGGGTGTGAGTGTGAGAGTGAGTGTGTGTGTGTGACAGTGTGTGGGTGTGTGTGACAGTGTGTGGGTGTGAGTGTGAGAGTGAGTATGTGTGTGTGACAGTGTGTGGGTGTATGTGACAGTGTGTGGGTGTGAGTGAGAGAGACGGAGTGAGAGAGAGTGTGTGTGACTGTGTGTGGGTATGAGTGTGTGAGAGAGGGTGAGAGTGAGAGTGTGTATGACACTGTGTGGGTGTGAGTGTGAGAGTGAGTGTGAGGGTGAATGTGTGTGTGTGTGTGACAGTGTGTGGGTGTGAGTGTGAGAGCGAGAGTGAGAGTGAGTGTGTGTGTGTGACAGTGTGTGTGTGTGTGTGACAGTATGTGGATGCGAGTGTGAGAGAGGGTGAGGGTTAGCGTGTGTGTATAACATTGTGTGGGTGTCAGTGTGAGAGAGAGGGTGAGACTGATTGTGTGTGTGTGAGACAGAGGGTGTGAGTGTGAGAGAGAGTGTGAGAGTGAGTGAGTGTGTGACAGTGTGTGTGTGTGAGAGAGAGGGTAAGAGTGAGGATGTGTTTGTGACAGTGTGTGGGTGTCAGTGTGAGAGGGTGAGAGTGAGTGTGTGTGTGTGACAGTATGTGGGTGTGTGTGACACTGTGTGGGTGTGAGTGTGAGAGAGTGTGTGCGAGTGAGTGTGTGTGTGTGACAGTGTGTGGGTGTGAGTGTGAGAGAGAGGGTGAGAGTGATGGTGTGTGTGTGAAAGAGTGTGAGTGTGAGAGAGAGGGTGAGAGTGAGGGTGTGAGTGTGACAGTATGTGGGTGTGAGTGTGAGACAGAGGGTGAGAGTGAGGGTGTGTGTGAGACAGTGTGTGGGTGTGAGTGTGAGAGTGAGGGTGTGTGTATGACAGTACGTGCGTGCGAACGTGAGAGAGAGGGTATGAGTGAGCGTGTGTGTGTGACAGGCGGTGGTTGTGAGTGTGAGAGAGAGAGTGAGAGTGAGGGTATGAATGTGACAGTGTGTGGGTGTGAGTGTGAGAGTGAGTGTGTGTGAGTGTGAGTGGGGGAGAGAGTGAGTGTGTGTGTGTGACAGTGTGTGGGTGTGAGTGTGAAAGAGAGAGTGTGAGGGTGAGTGCGTGTGTGAGACACTGGGAGGAAGTGAGTGTGAGAGCGTGGGTGAGAGTGAGTGTGTGTGTGTCACTGTGAAGATGTGAGTGTGAGAGAGAGGGTGAGAGTGAGTGTGTGTGTGTGAGAGCACATGGGTGTGAGTGTGAGAGAGAGGGTGATAGTGAGGGTGTGAGTTTGACAGTGTGTGTGTGTGAGTGTGAGAGAGAGGGCGAGAGTGAGGGTGTGAGTGTGACAGTGTGTGGTTGTGAGTGTGAGAGTGTGGGTGTGTGTAACAGTGTGTGGGTACGAGTTTGAGAGAGAGGTTGAGAGTGAGGACGTGTATGTGACTGTGTGTCGGTGTGAGTGTGAGAGTGTGTGTGTGTGAGTGTGACACTGTGTGGGTGTGAGTATGAGAGAGAGGGTGAGAGTTAGGGTGTGTGTGTGAAAGATTGTGAGTGTGAGAGAGAGGGTGAGAGTGAGGGTGTGAGTGTGACAGTGTGTGGGCGTGAGTGTGAGAGAGAGGATGAGAGTGAGGGTGTCTGTGTGACAGTACGTGGGTGTGAGTGTGAGAGTGAGGGTGTGAGTGTGACAGTGTGTGGGTGTGAGTTGTGCGTGTGACAGTGTGTGGGTGTGAGTGCAAGAGAGAAGGTGAGAGTGAGTGTATGTATGTGACAGTGTGTGGGTGTGTGTGAGAGAGAGGGTGAGAGTGAGGGTGTGAGTGTGACAGTGTGTGGGTGTGAGTTGTGCATGTGACAGTGTGTGGGTGTTGAGTGCTAGAGAGAGGGTGAGAGTGAGTGTGTGTGTGTGACAGTGTGTGGGTATGAGAGAGAGGGTGAGAGTGAGTGTGTGTGTGTGACAGTGTGTGGGTATGAGAGAGAGGGTGAGAGTGAGTGTGTGTGTGTGACACAGTGTGGGTTTGAGAGTGTGAAAGAGGGTGAGAATGTGTGTGTGTGTGTTACACTGTGGGTGTGTGTGAGAGAGAGAGGGTGAGGGTGAGTGTGTGTTTGTGACAATGTGTGGGTGTGAGTGTGTGAGAGAGGGTGAGAGTGAGAGTGTGTGTGACACTGTGTGGGTGTGAGTGTGAGAGTGAGTATGAGGGTGAATGTGTGTGTGTGTGTGACAGTGTGTGGGTGTGAGTGTGAGAGCGAGGGTGAGAGTGAGTGTGTGTGTGTGAGAAGTATGTGCGTGTGAGTGTGAGAGAGAGGGTGAGAGTGAAGGTGTGAGTGTGACAGTGTGTGGGTGTGAGTGTGAAAGAGAGAGTGTGAGGGTGAGTGCGTGTGTGAGACACTGGGAGGAAGTGAGTGTGAGAGCGAGGGTGAGAGTGAGTGTGTGTGTGTGTGTCACTGTGAAGATGTGAGTGTGAGAGAGAGGGTGAGAGTGAGTGTGTGTGTGTGTGAGAGCACATGGGTGTGAGTGTGAGAGAGAGGGTGATAGTGAGGGTGTGAGTGTGACAGTGTGTGGGTGTGAGTTGTGCGTGTGACAGTGTGTGGGTGTGAGTGCAAGAGAGAAGGTGAGAGTGAGTGTATGTATGTGACAGTGTGTGGGTGTGTGTGAGAGAGAGGGTGAGAGTGAGGGTGTGAGTGTGACAGTGTGTGGGTGTGAGTTGTGCATGTGACAGTGTGTGGGTGTTGAGTGCTAGAGAGAGGGTGAGAGTGAGTGTGTGTGTGTGACAGTGTGTGGGTATGAGAGAGAGGGTGAGAGTGAGTGTGTGTGTGTGACACAGTGTGGGTTTGAGAGTGTGAAAGAGGGTGAGAATGTGTGTGTGTGTGTTACACTGTGGGTGTGTGTGAGAGAGAGAGGGTGAGGGTGAGTGTGTGTTTGTGACAATGTGTGGGTGTGAGTGTGTGAGAGAGGGTGAGAGTGAGAGTGTGTGTGACACTGTGTGGGTGTGAGTGTGAGGGTGAATGTGTGTGTGTGTGTGACAGTGTGTGGGTGTGAGTGTGAGAGCGAGGGTGAGAGTGAGTGTGTGTGTGTGAGAAGTATGTGCGTGTGAGTGTGAGAGAGAGGGTGAGAGTGAGTGTGTGAGTGTGACAGTGTGTGGGTGTGAGTGTGAAAGAGAGAGTGTGAGGGTGAGTGCGTGTGTGAGACACTGGGAGGAAGTGAGTGTGAGAGCGAGGGTGAGAGTGAGTGTGTGTGTGTGTGTCACTGTGAAGATGTGAGTGTGAGAGAGAGGGTGAGAGTGAGTGTGTGTGTGTGTGAGAGCACATGGGTGTGAGTGTGAGAGAGAGGGTGATAGTGAGGGTGTGAGTTTGACAGTGTGTGGGTGTGAGTGTGAGAGAGAGGGCGAGAGTGAGGGTGTGAGTGTGACAGTGTGTGGTTGTGAGTGTGAGAGTGTGGGTGTGTGTAACAGTGTGTGGGTACGAATTTGAGAGAGAGGTTGAGAGTGAGGACGTGTATGTGACTGTGTCTCGGTGTGAGTGTGAGAGTGTGTGTGTGTGAGTGTGACACTGTGTGGGTGTGAGTATGAGAGAGAGGGTGAGAGTGAGGGTGTGAGTGTGACAGTATGTGGGTGTGGGTGTGAGTGTGAGGGAGAGGGTGAGAGTGAGGGTATGTGTGTGACAGTATGTGGGTGTGAGTGTGAGAGAGAGGGTGAGAGTGTGTGTGTGTGTTACACTGTGGTGTGTGTGTGAAAGAGAGGGTGAGGGTGAGTGTGTGTGTGTGACAGTGTGTGGGTGTGAGTGTGAGAGAGAGGGTGAGAGTGAGGGTGTCTGTGTGACAGTACGTGGGTGTGAGTGTGAGAGAGAGGGTGAGAGTGAGGGTGTGAGTGTGACAGTGTGTGGGCGTGAGTGTGAGAGAGAGGATGAGAGTGAGGGTGTCTGTGTGACAGTACGTGGGTGTGAGTGTGAGAGAGAGGGTGAGAGTGAGGGTGTGAGTGTGACAGTGTGTGGGTGTGAGTTGTGCGTGTGACAGTGTGTGGGTGTTGAGTGCTAGAGAGAGGGTGAGAGTGAGTGTGTGTGTGTGACACAGTGTGGGTTTGAGAGTGTGAAAGAGGGTGAGAATGTGTGTGTGTGTTACACTGTGGGTGTGTGTGAGAGAGAGAGGGTGAGGGTGAGTGTGTGTTTGTGACAATGTGTGGCTGTGAGTGTGAAAGTGAGTGTGTGTGTGACAGTGTGTGGGTGTGTGTGTGAGAGAGAGGGTGAGGGTGAGTGTGTTTGTGTGACATTGTGTGGGTGTGAGTGTGAGAGAGCGGGTGAGAGTGAGGTTGTGAGTGTGACAGTATGTGGGTGTGAGTGTGAGAGTGAGTGTGTGAGTGTGACAGTGTGTGGTTGTGAGTGTGAGTGTGTGTGTGTGTAACAGTGTGTGGGTATGAGTTTGAGAGAGAGGGTGAGAGTGAGGGCGTGTATGTGACTGTGTGTCGGTGTGAGTGTGAGTGTGAGAGTGTGTGTATTTGTGTGACAGTATGTGGATGTGAGTGTGAGGTAGAGGGTGAGAGTGAGGGTATGTGTGTGACAGTATGTGGGCGTGAGGGTGAGAGTGAGGGTGTGAGTGTGACTGTGTGGGTATGAGTTGTGTGTGTGACAGTTGTGGGTGTGAGTGCTAGAGAGAGGGTGTGAGTGAGTGTATGTGTGTGACAGTGTGTGAGTGTGTGAGAGAGGGTGAGAGTGAGTTTGTGTGTGTGACACAGTGTGGGTTTGAGTGTGAGAGAGAGGGTGAGAGTGTGTGTGTGTGTTACACTGTGGTGTGTGTGTGAAAGAGAGGGTGAGGGTGAGTGTATGTGTGTGACAGTGTGTGGGTGTGAGTGTGAGAGAGAGGGTGAGAGTGAGGGTGTGTGTGTGACAGTACGTGGGTGTGAGCGTGAGAGAGAGGTTTAGAGTGAGGGTGTGAGTGTGACAGTGCGTGGGTGTGAGTGTGAGAGAGAGGATGAGAGTGAGGGTGTCTGTGTGACAGTACGTGGGTGTGAGTGTGAGGTAGAGGGTGAGAGTGAGGGTATGTGTGTGACAGTATGTGGGTGTGAGGGTGAGAGTGAGGGTGTGAGTGTGACTGTGTGGGTATGAGTTGTGTGTGTGACAGTTGTGGGTGTGAGTGCTAGAGAGAGGGTGAGAGTGAGTGTGTGTGAGACAGTGTGTGTGTGAGAGAGAGAGGGTGAGGGTGAGTGTGTGTGTGTGACAGTGTGTGGGTGTGAGTGTGAGAGAGATGGTTAGAGTGAGTGAGTGTGTGTGACACTGTGTGGGTGTGAGTGTGAGAGAGGGTGAGAGTGAGTGTGTGGGCGTGACAGTTTGCGGCTGTGAGTGTGAAAGTGAGTGTGTGTGTGACAGTGTGTGGGTGTATGTGACAGTGTGTGTGTGAGAGAGAGGGTGAGGGTGAGTGTGCTTGTGTGTCATTGTGTGGGTGTGAGTGTGAGAGAGAGAATGCGAGTGAGTGTGTGTGTGTAACACTGCATGGGTGTGAGTATGAGAGAGTGTGAGAGTGAGCGTGTGTGTCTGTGAGACAGTACGTGGGTGTGAGTGTGAGAGAGTTTGAGAGTGAGTGTGTGTGTGTGATAGTACGTGGGTGTGAGTGGGAGCTAGGGTGAGAGTGAGCGTGTGTGTGTGACAGTGTGTGAGTGTGAGTGTGAGAGTGAGTGTATGTGTGTGACAGCAGGTGGTTGTGAGTGTGAGAGAGAGAGTGAGAGTGAGGGTATGAATGTGACAGTGTGTGGGTGTGAGTGTGAGAGTGAGTGTGTGTGTGTGACATTGTGTGGGTGTGTGTGACAGTGTGTGTGTGTAAGTGTGAGAGGGGGGTGAGAGTGAGTGTGTGTGTGTGACAGTGTGTGGGTGTGAGTATGAGAGACGGAGTGAGAGAGAGTGTGTGTGACAATGTGTGGGTGTTAGTGTGAAAGGAAGGGTGAGAGTGAAGGTGTGTGTGTGACTGTGTGTGGGTATGAGTGTGTGAGAGAGGGTGAGAGTGAGAGTGTGTGTGACACTGTGTGGGTGTGAGTGTGAGAGTGAGTGTGTGTGACAGTGTGTGGGTATGAGTGTGAGAGCGAGAGTGAGAGTGAGTGTGTGTGTGTGACAGTGTGTGTGTGTGTGTGACAGTATGTGGATGCGAGTGTGAGAGAGGGTGAGGGTTAGCGTGTGTGTATAACACCGTGTGGGTGTCAGTGTGAGAGAGAGGGTGAGACTGATTGTGTGTGTGAGACAGTGGGTGTGAATGTGAGAGAGGGAGTGAGAGTGAGTGAGTGTGTGTGACAGTGTGTGAGTGTGAGAGAGAGGGTAAAAGTGAGGATGTGTTTGTGACAGTGTGTGGGTGTCAGTGTGAGAGGGTGAGAGTGAGTGTGTGTGTGTGACAGTATGTGGGTATGTGTGACAGTGTGTGGGTGTGAGTGTTAGAGAGAGGGTGAGAGTGAGGGTGTGAGTGTGACAGTGTGTGGGTGTGAGTGTGTGAGAGAGGGTGAGAGTGAGGGTTTGGGTGACACTGTGTGGGTGTGAGTGTGAGAGAGTGTGTGAGAGTGAGTGTGTGTGTGTGTGTGACAGTGTGTGGGTGTGAGTATGAGAGAGAGGGTGAGAGTGATGGTGTGTGTGTGAAAGAGTGTGAGTGTGAGAGAGAGGGTGAGAGTGAGGGTGTGAGTGTGACAGTATGTGGGTGTGAGTGTGAGACAGAGGGTGAGAGTGAGGGTGTGTGTGTGTGACAGTATGTGGGTGTGAGTGTGAGTGTGAGGGAGAGGGTGAGAGTGAGGGTGTGTGTGAGACAGTGTGTGGGTGTGAGTGTGAGAGGGTGAGAGTGAGGGCTTGTGTGTGATAGAGTGTGAGAGTGAGGATGTGAGTGTGACAGTATGTGGGTGTGAGTGTGAGAGAGAGGGTGAGAGTGAGGGTGTGTGTGTGAGACAGTATGTGCGTGTGAGTGTGAGAGAGAGGGTGAGAGTGAAGGTGTGAGTGTGACAGTGTGTGGGTGTGAGTGTGAAAGAGAGAGTGTGAGGGTGAGTGCATGTGTGAGACACTGGGAGGAAGTGAGTGTGAGAGCGAGGGTGAGAGTGAGTGTGTGTGTGTGTGTGTGTCACTGTGAAGATGTGAGTGTGAGAGAGAGGGTGAGAGTGAGTGTGTGTGTGAGAGCACATGGGTGTGAGTGTGAGAGAGAGGGTGGTAGTGAGGGTGTGAGTTTGACTGTGTGTGAGTGTGAGAGAGAGGGCGAGAGTGAGGGTGTGAGTGTGACAGTGTGTGGTTGTGAGTGTGAGAGTGTGGGTGTGTGTAACAGTGTGTGGGTACGAGTTTGAGAGAGAGTTTGAGAGTGAGGACGTGTATGTGACTGTGTGTCGGTGTGAGTGTGAGAGTGTGTGTGTGTGAGTGTGACACTGTGTGGGTGTGAGTATGAGAGAGAGGGTGAGAGTTAGGGTGTGTGTGTGAAAGAGTGTGAGTGTGAGAGAGAGGGTGAGATTGAGGGTGTGAGTGTGACAGTATGTGGGTGTGAGTGTGAGGGAGAGGGTGAGAGTGAGGGTATGTGTGTGACAGTATGTGGGTGTGAGTGTGAGAGAGAGGGTGAGAGTGAGGATGTGAGTGTGACAGTGTGTGGGTGTGAGTTGTGTGTGTGACAGTTGTGGGTGTGAGTGCTAGAGAGAGTGTGAGTGAGTGTATGTGTGTGACAGTGTGTGGGTGTGTGTGTGACAGAGAGGGTGAGAGTGAGGGTGTGAGTGTGACAGTATGTGGGTGTGGGTGTGAGTGTGAGGGAGAGGGTGAGAGTGAGTGTATGTGTGTGATAGTGTGTGGGTGTGAGTGTGAGAGAGAGGGGGTGAGTGTGACACAGTGTGGGTGTGAGTGTGAGAGAGAGGGTGAGAGTGAGGGTGTGTGTGTGTTACACTGTGGTGTGTGTGTGAAAGAGAGGGTGAGGGTGAGTGTATGTGTGTGACAGTGTGTGGGTGTGAGTGTGAGAGAGAGGGTGAGAGTGCGGGTGTCTGTGTGACAGTACGTGGGTGTGAGTGTGAGAGAGAGGGTGAGAGTGAGGGTGTGAGTGTGACAGTGTGTGGGTGTGTGTGAGAGAGAGGGTGAGAGTGAGGGTGTGAGTGTGACAGTGTGTGGGTGTGAGTTGTGCATGTGACAGTGTGTGGGTGTTGAGTGCTAGAGAAAGGGTGAGAGTGAGTGTGTGTGTGTGACAGTGTGTGGGTATGAGAGAGAGGGTGAGAGTGAGTGTGTGTGCGTGACACAGTGTGGGTTTGAGAGTGTGAAAGAGGTTGAGAATGTGTGTGTGTGTGTTACACTGTGGGTGTGTGTGAGAGAGAGAGGGTGAGAGTGAGGGTGTGAGTGTGACAGTGTGTGGGTGTGTGTGAGAGAGAGGGTGAGAGTGAGTGTGTGGGCGTGACAGTTTGTGGCTGTGAGTGTGAACGTGAGTGTGTGTGTGACAGTGTGTGGGTGTGTGTGTGAGAGAGAGGGTGAGGGTGAGTGTGTTTGTGTGACATTGTGTGGGTGTGAGTGTGAGAGAGAGAATGAGAGTGAGTGTGTGTGTGTAACACTGCATGGGTGTGAGTATGAGAGAGTGTGAGAGTGAGTGTGTGTGTGTGAGACAGTACGTGGGTGTGAGTGTGAGAGAGTTTGAGAGTGAGTGTGTGTGTGTGAAAGTACGTGGGTGTGAGTGGGAGCTAGGGTGAGAGTGAGCGTGTGTGTGTGACAGTGTGTGAGTGTGAGAGTGAGGGTGTGTGTATGACAGTATGTGGGTGCAAATGTGAGAGAGAGGGTGAGAGTGAGTGTGTGTGTGTGAGAGCACATGGGTGTGAGTGTGAGAGAGAGAGTGAGAGTGAGGGTATGAATGTGACAGTGTGTGGGTGTGAGTGTGAGAGTGAGTGTGTGTGTGTGACAGTGTGTGGGTGTATGTGACAGTGTGTGGGTGTGAGTGAGAGAGACGGAGTGAGAGAGAGTGTGTGTGACTGTGTGTGGGTATGAGTGTGTGAGAGAGGGTGAGAGTGAGAGTGTGTATGACACTGTGTGGGTGTGAGTGTGAGAGTGAGTGTGAGGGTGAATGTGTGTGTGTGTGTGACAGTGTGTGGGTGTGAGGGTGAGAGCGAGAGTGAGAGTGAGTGTGTGTGTGTGACAGTGTGTGTGTGTGTGTGACAGTATGTGGATGCGAGTGTGAGAGAGGGTGAGGGTTAGCGTGTGTGTATAACATTGTGTGGGTGTCAGTGTGAGAGAGAGGGTGAGACTGATTGTGTGTGTGTGAGACAGAGGGTGTGAGTGTGAGAGAGTGTGAGAGTGAGTGTGTGTGTGACAGTGTGTGTGTGTGAGAGAGAGGGTAAGAGTGAGGATGTGTTTGTGACAGTGTGTGGGTGTCAGTGTGAGAGGGTGAGAGTGAGTGTGTGTGTGTGACAGTATGTGGGTGTGTGTGACACTGTGTGGGTGTGAGTGTGAGAGAGTGTGTGCGAGTGAGTGTGTGTGTGTGTGACAGTGTGTGGGTGTGAGTATGAGAGAGAGGGTGAGAGTGATGGTGTGTGTGTGAAAGAGTGTGAGTGTGAGAGAGAGGGTGAGAGTGAGGGTGTGAGTGTGACAGTATGTGGGTGTGAGTGTGAGACAGAGGGTGAGAGTGAGGGTGTGTGTGAGACAGTGTGTGGGTGTGAGTGTGAGAGGGTGAGAGTGAGGGCTTGTGTGTGATAGAGTGTGAGTGTGAGACTGAGGATGTGAGTGTGACAGTAAGTGGGTGTGAGTGTGAGAGAGAGGGTGAGAGTGAGTGTGTGTGTGAGCGACACTGGGAGGAAGTGAGTGTGAGAGCGAGGGTGAGGGTGAGAGTGAGAGTGAGTGTGTGTGTGTGTCACTGTGAGGATGTGAGTGTGAGTGAGAGGGTGAGAGTGAGTGTGTGTGTGTGAGAGCACTTGGGTGTGAGCGTGAGAGAGAGGGTGATAGTGAGGGTATGAGTTTGACAGTGTGTGGGTGTGAGTGTGAGAGAGAGGGCGAGATTGAGGGTGTGAGTGTGACAGTGTGTGGTTGTGAGTGTGAGAGTGTGTGTGTGTAACAGTGTGTGGGTATGAGTTTGAGAGAGAGGTTGAGAGTGAGGACGTGTATGTGACTGTGTGTCGGTGTGAGTGTGAGTGTGAGAGTGTGTGTGTGTTTGTGTGACATTGTGTGGGTGTGAGAGTGAGTGTGTGTGTGTGTGTGTGTGACAGTGTGTGGGTGTGAGTATGAGAGAGAGGGTGAGAGTTAGGGTGTGTGTGTGAAAGAGTGTGAGTGTAAGAGAGAGGGTGAGATTGAGGGTGTGAGTGTGACAGTATGTGGGTGTGAGTGTGAGGTAGAGGGTGAGAGTGAGGGTATGTGTGTGACAGTATGTGGGTGTGAGTGTGAGAGAGAGGGTGAGAGTGAGGATGTGTGTGTGACAGTTGTGGGTGTGAGTGCTAGAGAGAGAGTGTGAGTGAGTGTATGTGTGTGACAGTGTGTGGGTGTGTGTGTGAGAGAGAGGGTGAGCGTGTGTGTGTGTGTTACACTGTGGTGTGTGTGTGAAAGAGAGGGTGAGGGTGAGTGTATGTGTATGACAGTGTGTGGGTGTGAGAGAGAGGGTGAGAGTGAGTGTGTGCGCGTGACACAGTGTGGGTTTGCGAGTGTGAAAGAGGGTGAGAATGTGTGTGTGTGTTTCTCTGTGGGTGGGTGTGAGAGAGAGAGGGTGAGGGTGAGTGTGTGTTTGTGACAGTGTGTGGGTGTGAGTGTGAGAGAGAGGATGAGAGTGAGGGTGTGAGTGTGACAGTATGTGGGTGTGGGTGTGAGTGTGAGGGAGAGGGTGAGAGTGAGTGTATGTGTGTGACAGTATGTGGGTGTGAGTGTGAGAGAGAGGGTGAGAGTGAGGGTGTGAGTGTGAGAGAGAGGGTGAGAGTGTGTGTGTGTGTTACACTGTGGTGTGTGTGTGAAAGAGAGGGTGAGGGTGAGTGTATGTGTGTGACAGTACGTGGGTGCGAATGTGAGAGAGAGGGTGAGAGTGAGTGTGTGTGTGTGACAGCAGGTGGTTGTGAGTGTGAGAGAGAGAGTGAGAGTGAGGGTATGAGTGTGACAGTGTGTGGGTGTGAGTGTGAGAGTGAGTGTGTGTGTGTGTGACATTGTGTGGGTGTGTGTGACAATGTGTGGGTGTGAGTGTTAGAGAGAGGGTGAGAGTGAGGGTGTGAGTGTGACAGTGTGTGGGTGTGAGTGTGTGAGAGAGGGTGAGAGTGAGGGTGTGTGTGACACTGTGTGTGTGAGAGTGAGTGTATGTGTGTGTGACAGTGTGTGGGTGTGAGTATGAGAGAGAGGGTGAGAGTGATGGTGTGTGTGTGAAAGAGTGTGAGTGTGAGAGAGAGGGTGAGAGTGAGGATGTGAGTGTGACAGTATGTGGGTGTGAGTGTGAGACAGAGGGTAAGAGTGAGGGTGTGTGTGTGTGACAGTATGTGGGTGTGAGTGTGAGGGAGAGGGTGAGAGTGAGGGTGTGTGTGAGACAGTGTGTGGGTGTGAGTGTGAGAGGGTGAGAGTGAGGGCTTGTGTGTGATAGAGTGTGAGAGTGAGGATGTGAGTGTGACAGTATGTGGGTGTGAGTGTGAGAGAGAGGGTGAGAGTGAGGGTGTGTGTGTGAGACAGTATGTGCGTGTGAGTGTGAGAGAGAGGGTGAGAGTGAAGGTGTGAGTGTGACAGTGTGTGGGTGTGAGTGTGAAAGAGAGAGTGTGAGGGTGAGTGCGTGTGTGAGACACTGGGAGGAAGTGAGTGTGAGAGCGAGGGTGAGAGTGAGTGTGTGTGTGTGTGTGAGTGTGTGTGTGTGTGTGTGTGTCACAGTGAAGATGTGAGTGTGTGAGAGAGGGTGAGAGTGAGTGTCTGTGTGTGAGAGCACATGGGTGTGAGTGTGAGAGAGAGGGTGATAGTGAGGGTGTGAGTTTGACAGTGTGTGGGTGTGAGTGTGAGAGAGGGCGAGAGTGAGGGTGTGAGTGTGACAGTGTGTGGTTGTGAGTGTGAGAGTGTGGGTGTGTGTAACAGTGTGTGGGTACGAGTTTGAGAGAGAGGTTGAGAGTGAGGACGTGTATGTGACTGTGTGTCGGTGTGAGTGTGAGAGTGTGTGTTTGTGAGTGTGACACTGTGTGGGTGTGAGTATGAGAGAGAGGGTGAGAGTTAGGGTGTGTGTGTGAAAGAGTGTGAGTGTGAGAGAGAGGGTGAGAGTGAGGGTGTGAGTGTGACAGTATGTGGGTGTGGGTGTGAGTGTGAGGGAGAGGGTGAGAGTGAGTGTATGTGTGTGACAGTATGTGGGTGTGAGAGTGAGGGTGTGAGTGTGACACAGTGTGGGTGTGAGTGTGAGAGAGAGGGTGAGAGTGAGGGTGTGTGTGTGTTACACTGTGGTGTGTGTGTGAAAGAGAGGGTGAGGGTGAGTGTATGTGTGTGACAGTGTGTGGGTGTGAGTGTGAGAGAGAGGGTGAGAATGCGGGTGTCTGTGTGACAGTACGTGGGTGTGAGTGTGAGAGAGAGGGTGAGAGTGAGGGTGTGAGTGTGACAGTGTGTGGGTGTGTGTGAGAGAGAGGGTGAGAGTGAGGGTGTGAGTGTGACACTGTGTGGGTGTGAGTTGTGCATGTGATAGTGTGTGGGTGTTGAGTGCTAGAGAAAGGGTGAGAGTGAGTGTGTGTGTGTGAGACAGTGTGTGGGTATGAGAGAGAGGGTGAGAGTGAGTGTGTGTGCGTGACACAGTGTGGGTTTGAGAGTGTGAAAGAGGGTGAGAATGTGTGTGTGTGTGTTACACTGTAGGTGTGTGTGAGAGAGAGAGGGTGAGGGTGAGTGTGTGTTTGTGACAGTGTGTGTATGTGAGTGTGAGAGAGATGGTTAGAGTGAGTGTGTTTGTGTGACACTGTGTGGGTGTGAGTGTGAGAGAGAGGGTGAGAGTGAGTGTGTGGGCGTGACAGTTTGTGGCTGTGAGTGTGAAAGTGAGTGTGTGTGTGACAGTGTGTGGGTGTGTGTGTGAGAGAGAGGGTGAGGGTGAGTGTGTTTGTGTGACATTGTGTGGGTGTGAGTGTGAGAGAGAGAATGAGAGTGAGTGTGTGTGTGTAACACTGCATGGGTGTGAGTATGAGAGTGTGAGAGTGAGTGTGTGTGTGTGATAGTACGTGGGTGTGAGTGGGAGCTAGGGTGAGAGTGAGCGTGTGTGTGTGACAGTGTGTGAGTGTGAGTGTGAGAGTGAGGGTGTGTGTATGACAGTACGTGGGGGCGAATGTGAGAGAGAGGGTGAGAGTGAGTGTGTGTGTGTGTGAGACAGGCGGTGGTTGTGACTGTGAGAGAGAGAGTGAGAGTGAGGGTATGAATGTGACAGTGTGTGGGTGTGAGTGTGAGAGTGAGTGTGTGTGTGTGACAGTGTGTGGGTGTGTGTGACAGTGTGTGGGTGTGAGTGTGAGAGGGGGGTCAGAGTGAGTGTGTGTGTGTGACAGTGTGTGGCTGTATGTGACAGTGTGTGGGTGTGAGTGAGAGAGACGGAGTGAGAGAGAGTGTGTGTGTGTGTGTCACTGTGAGGATGTGAGTGTGAGAGAGAGGGTGAGAGTGAGTGTGTGTGTGAGAGACACTGGGAGGAAGTGAGTGTGAGAGAGAGGGTGAGAGTGAGTGTGTGTGTGTGAGAGCACATGGGTGTGAGTGTGAGAGAGAGGGTGATAGTGAGGGTGTGAGTTTGACAGTGTGTGGGTGTGAGTGTGAGAGGGAGGGCGAGATTGAGGGTGTGAGTGTGACAATGTGTGGTTGTGAGTGTGAGAGTGTGTGTGTGTAACAGTGTGTGGGTATGAGTTTGAGAGAGAGATTGAGAGTGAGGACGTGTATGTGACAGTGTGTCGGTGTGAGTGTGAGTGTGAGAGTGTGTGTGTGTTTGTGTGACATTGTGTGGGTGTGAGTGTGAGAGAGTGTGTGAGAGTGAGTGTGTGTGTGTGTGTGACAGTGTGTGGGTGTGAGTATGAGAGAGTGGGTGAGAGTTAGGGTGTGTGTGTGAAAGAGTGTGAGTGTGAGAGAGAGGGTGAGATTGAGGGTGTGAGTGTGACAGTGTGTGGGTATGAGAGAGAGGGTGAGAGTGAGTGTGTGTGTGTGACACAGTGTGGGTTTGAGAGTGTGAAAGAGGGTGAGAATGTGTGTGTGTGTGTTTCACTGTGGGTGTGTGTGAGAGAGAGAGGGTGAGGGTGAGTGTGTGTTTGTGACAGTGTGTGGATGTGAGTGTGAGAGAGATGGTTAGAGTGAGTGTGTTTGTGTGACACTGTGTGGGTGTGAGTGTGAGAGAGAGGGTGAGAGTGAGTGTGTGTGCGTGACAGTTTGTGGCTGTGAGTGTGAAAGTGAGTGTGTGTGTGACAGTGTGTGGGTGTGTGTGTGAGAGAGAGGGTGAGGGTGAGTGTGTTTGTGTGACATTGTGTGCGTGTGAGTGTGAGAGAGAGAATGAGAGTGAGTGTGTGTGTGTAACACTGCATGGGTGTGAGTATGAGAGAGTTTGAGAGTGAGTGTGTGTGTGTGATAGTACGTGGGTGTGAGTGGGAGCTAGGGTGAGAGTGAGTGTGTGTGTGTGACAGTGTGTGAGTGTGAGAGTGAGGGTGTGTGTATGACAGTACGTGGGTGCGAATGTGAGAGAGAGGGTGAGAGTGAGTGTGTGTGTGTGTGACAGGCGGTGGTTGTGAGTGTGAGAGAGAGAGTGAGAGTGAGGGTATGAATGTGACAGTGTGTGGGTGTGAGTGTGAGAGTGTGTGTGTGTGTGACAGTGTGTGGGTGTGTGTGACAGTGTGTGGGTGTGAGTGTGTGAGAGTGAGTGTGTGGGTGTGTGTGACAGTGTGTGGGTGTGAGTATGAGAGAGAGGGTGAGAGTTAGGGTGTGTGTGTGAAAGAGTGTGAGTGTGAGAGAGAGGGTGAGATTGAGGGTGAGTGTGTGACAGTATGTGGGTGTGAGTGTGAGGTAGAGGGTGAGAGTGAGGGTATGTGTGTGACAGTATGTGGGTGTGAGTGTGAGAGAGAGGGTGAGAGTGAGGATGTGAGTGTGACAGTGTGTGGGTGTGAGTTGTGTGTGTGACAGTTGTGGGTGTGAGTGCTAGAGAGAGAGTGTGAGTGAGTGTATGTGTGTGACAGTGTGTGGGTGTGTGTGTGAGAGAGAGGGTGAGAGTGAGTGTGTGTGTGACACAGTGTGGGTGTGAGCGTGAGAGAGAGGGTGAGAGTGTGTGTCATTGTTACACTGTGGTGTGTGTGTGAAAGAGAGGGTGAGGGTGAGTGTATGTGTGTGACAGTGTGTGGGTGAGTGCTAGAGAGAGGGTGAGAGTGAGTGTGTGTGTGACAGTGTGTGGGTGTGTGCGTGACACAGTGTGGGTTTGAGAGTGTGAAAGAGGGTGAGAATGTGTGTGTGTGTGTTTCACTGTGGGTGTGTGTGAGAGAGAGAGGGTGAGGGTGAGTGTGTGTTTGTGACAGTGTGTGGATGTGAGTGTGAGAGAGATGGTTAGAGTGAGTGTGTTTGTGTGACACTGTGTGGGTGTGAGTGTGAGAGAGGGTGAGAGTGAGTGTGTGGGCGTGACAGTTTGCGGCTGTGAGTGTGAAAGTGAGTGTGTGTGTGACAGTGTGTGGGTGTATGTGACAGTGTGTGTGTGAAAGAGAGGGTGAGGGTGAGTGTGTTTGGGTGTCATTGTGTGGGTGTGAGTGTGAGAGAGAGAATGCGAGTGAGTGTGTGTGTGTAACACTGCATGGGTGTGAGTATGAGAGAGTGTGAGGGTGAGTACGTGTGTGAGACACTGGGAGGAAGTGAGTGTGAGAGCGAGGGTGAGAGTGAGTGTGTGTGTGTGTGTCACTGTGAAGATGTGAGTGTGAGAGAGAGGGTGAGAGTGAGTGTGTGTGTGAGAGCACATGGGTGTGAGTGTGAGAGAGAGGGCGAGAGTGAGGGTGTGAGTGTGACAGTGTGTGGTTGTGAGTGTGAGAGTGTGGGTGTGTGTAACAGTGTGTGGGTACGAGTTTGAGAGAGAGGTTGAGAGTGAGGACGTGTATGTGACTGTGTGTCGGTGTGAGTGTGAGAGTGTGTGTGTGTGTGAGTGTGACACTGTGTGGGTGTGAGTATGAGAGAGAGGGTGAGAGTTAGCGTGTGTGTGTGAAAGAGTGTGAGTGTGAGAGAGAGGGTGAGAGTGAGGGTGTGAGTGTGACAGTATGTGGGTGTGAGTGTGAGGGAGAGGGTGAGAGTGAGTGTGTGTGTGTGTGAGACAGGCGGTGGTTGTGACTGTGAGAGAGAGAGTGAGAGTGAGGGTATGAATGTGACAGTGTGTGGGTGTGAGTGTGAGAGTGAGTGTGTGTGTGTGACAGTGTGTGGGTGTGTGTGACAGTGTGTGGGTGTGAGTGTGAGAGGGGGGTCAGAGTGAGTGTGTGTGTGTGACAGTGTGTGGCTGTATGTGACAGTGTGTGGGTGTGAGTGAGAGAGACGGAGTGAGAGAGAGTGTGTGTGTGTGTGTCACTGTGAGGATGTGAGTGTGAGAGAGAGGGTGAGAGTGAGTGTGTGTGTGAGAGACACTGGGAGGAAGTGAGTGTGAGAGAGAGAGGGTGAGAGTGAGTGTGTGTGTGTGAGAGCACATGGGTGTGAGTGTGAGAGAGAGGGTGATAGTGAGGGTGTGAGTTTGACAGTGTGTGGGTGTGAGTGTGAGAGGGAGGGCGAGATTGAGGGTGTGAGTGTGACAATGTGTGGTTGTGAGTGTGAGAGTGTGTGTGTGTAACAGTGTGTGGGTATGAGTTTGAGAGAGAGATTGAGAGTGAGGACGTGTATGTGACAGTGTGTCGGTGTGAGTGTGAGTGTGAGAGTGTGTGTGTGTTTGTGTGACATTGTGTGGGTGTGAGTGTGAGAGAGTGTGTGAGAGTGAGTGTGTGTGTGTGACAGTGTGTGGGTGTGAGTATGAGAGAGTGGGTGAGAGTTAGGGTGTGTGTGTGAAAGAGTGTGAGTGTGAGAGAGAGGGTGAGATTGAGGGTGTGAGTGTGACAGTGTGTGGGTATGAGAGAGAGGGTGAGAGTGAGTGTGTGTGTGTGACACAGTGTGGGTTTGAGAGTGTGAAAGAGGGTGAGAATGTGTGTGTGTGTGTTTCACTGTGGGTGTGTGTGAGAGAGAGAGGGTGAGGGTGAGTGTGTGTTTGTGACAGTGTGTGGATGTGAGTGTGAGAGAGATGGTTAGAGTGAGTGTGTTTGTGTGACACTGTGTGGGTGTGAGTGTGAGAGAGAGGGTGAGAGTGAGTGTGTGTGCGTGACAGTTTGTGGCTGTGAGTGTGAAAGTGAGTGTGTGTGTGACAGTGTGTGGGTGTGTGTGTGAGAGAGAGGGTGAGGGTGAGTGTGTTTGTGTGACATTGTGTGCGTGTGAGTGTGAGAGAGAGAATGAGAGTGAGTGTGTGTGTGTAACACTGCATGGGTGTGAGTATGAGAGAGTTTGAGAGTGAGTGTGTGTGTGTGATAGTACGTGGGTGTGAGTGGGAGCTAGGGTGAGAGTGAGTGTGTGTGTGTGACAGTGTGTGAGTGTGAGAGTGAGGGTGTGTGTATGACAGTACGTGGGTGCGAATGTGAGAGAGAGGGTGAGAGTGAGTGTGTGTGTGTGTGACAGGCGGTGGTTGTGAGTGTGAGAGAGAGAGTGAGAGTGAGGGTATGAATGTGACAGTGTGTGGGTGTGAGTGTGAGAGTGTGTGTGTGTGTGACAGTGTGTGGGTGTGTGTGACAGTGTGTGGGTGTGAGTGTGTGAGAGTGAGTGTGTGGGTGTGTGTGACAGTGTGTGGGTGTGAGTATGAGAGAGAGGGTGAGAGTTAGGGTGTGTGTGTGAAAGAGTGTGAGTGTGAGAGAGAGGGTGAGATTGAGGGTGAGTGTGTGACAGTATGTGGGTGTGAGTGTGAGGTAGAGGGTGAGAGTGAGGGTATGTGTGTGACAGTATGTGGGTGTGAGTGTGAGAGAGAGGGTGAGAGTGAGGATGTGAGTGTGACAGTGTGTGGGTGTGAGTTGTGTGTGTGACAGTTGTGGGTGTGAGTGCTAGAGAGAGAGTGTGAGTGAGTGTATGTGTGTGACAGTGTGTGGGTGTGTGTGTGAAAGAGAGGGTGAGGGTGAGTGTATGTGTGTGACAGTGTGTGGGTGTGAGTGCTAGAGAGAGGGTGAGAGTGAGTGTGTGTGTGACAGTGTGTGGGTGTGAGAGAGGGTGAGAGTGAGTGTGTGTGTGCGTGACACAGTGTGGGTTTGAGAGTGTGAAAGAGGGTGAGAATGTGTGTGTTTCACTGTGGGTGTGTGTGAGAGAGAGAGGGTGAGGGTGAGTGTGTGTTTGTGACAGTGTGTGGATGTGAGTGTGAGAGAGATGGTTAGAGTGAGTGTGTTTGTGTGACACTGTGTGGGTGTGAGTGTGAGAGAGGGTGAGAGTGAGTGTGTGGGCGTGACAGTTTGCGGCTGTGAGTGTGAAAGTGAGTGTGTGTGTGACAGTGTGTGGGTGTATGTGACAGTGTGTGTGTGAAAGAGAGGGTGAGGGTGAGTGTGTTTGGGTGTCATTGTGTGGGTGTGAGTGTGAGAGAGAGAATGCGAGTGAGTGTGTGTGTGTAACACTGCATGGGTGTGAGTATGAGAGAGTGTGAGGGTGAGTGCGTGTGTGAGACACTGGGAGGAAGTGAGTGTGAGAGCGAGGGTGAGAGTGAGTGTGTGTGTGTGTGTCACTGTGAAGATGTGAGTGTGAGAGAGAGGGTGAGAGTGAGTGTGTGTGTGAGAGCACATGGGTGTGAGTGTGAGAGAGAGGGCGAGAGTGAGGGTGTGAGTGTGACAGTGTGTGGTTGTGAGTGTGAGAGTGTGGGTGTGTGTAACAGTGTGTGGGTACGAGTTTGAGAGAGAGGTTGAGAGTGAGGACGTGTATGTGACTGTGTGTCGGTGTGAGTGTGAGAGTGTGTGTGTGTGTGAGTGTGACACTGTGTGGGTGTGAGTATGAGAGAGAGGGTGAGAGTTAGCGTGTGTGTGTGAAAGAGTGTGAGTGTGAGAGAGAGGGTGAGAGTGAGGGTGTGAGTGTGACAGTATGTGGGTGTGAGTGTGAGGGAGAGGGTGAGAGTGAGGGTGTGTGTGACAGTATGTGGGTGTGAGTGTGAGAGTGAGGGTGAGAGTGAGGGTGTGAGGGTGACACAGTGTGGGTGTGAGTGTGAGAGAGAGGGTGAGAGTGTGTGTGTGTGTTACACTGTGGTGTGTGTGTGAAAGAGAGGGTGAGGGTGAGTGTATGTGTGTGACAGTGTGTGGGTGTGAGTTTGAGAGAGAGGGTGAGAGTGAGGGTGTGAGTGTGACAGTGTGTGGGCGTGAGTGTGAGAGAGAGGATGAGAGTGAGGGTGTGAGTGTGACAGTGTGTGGGTGTGAGTTGTGCGTGTGACAGTGTGTGGGTGTGAGTGCTAGAGAGAAGGTGAGAGTGAGTGTATGTATGTGACAGTGTGTGGGTGTGTGTGAGAGAGAGGGTGAGAGTGAGGGTGTGAGTGTGACAGTGTGTGGGTGTGAGTGTGAGAGAGGGTGAGAGTGAGTGTGTGGGCATGACAGTTTGTGGCTGTGAGTGTGAAAGTGAGTGTGTGTGTGACAGTGTGTGGGTGTGTGTGTGAGAGAGAGGGTGAGGGTGAGTGTGTGTGTGTGACAGTGTGTGGGTGTGAGTGTGAAAGAGAGAGTGTGAGGGTGAGTGCGTGTGTGAGACACTGGGAGGAAGTGAGTGTGAGAGCGTGGGTGAGAGTGAGTGTGTGTGTGTGTGTGTCACTGTGAAGATGTGAGTGTGAGAGAGAGGGTGAGAGTGAGTGTGTGTGTGTGAGAGCACATGGGTGTGAGTGTGAGAGAGAGGGTGATAGTGAGGGTGTGAGTTTGACAGTGTGTGTGTGTGAGTGTGAGAGAGAGGGCGAGAGTGAGGGTGTGAGTGTGACAGTGTGTGGTTGTGAGTGTGAGAGTGTGGGTGTGTGTAACAGTGTGTGGGTACGAGTTTGAGAGAGAGGTTGAGAGTGAGGACGTGTATGTGACTGTGTGTCGGTGTGAGTGTGAGAGTGTGTGTGTGTGAGTGTGACACTGTGTGGGTGTGAGTATGAGAGAGAGGGTGAGAGTTAGGGTGTGTGTGTGAAAGATTGTGAGTGTGAGAGAGAGGGTGAGAGTGAGGGTGTGAGTGTGACAGTGTGTGGGCGTGAGTGTGAGAGAGAGGATGAGAGTGAGGGTGTCTGTGTGACAGTACGTGGGTGTGAGTGTGAGAGAGAGGGTGAGAGTGAGGGTGTGAGTGTGACAGTGTGTGGGTGTGAGTTGTGCGTGTGACAGTGTGTGGGTGTGAGTGCTAGAGAGAAGGTGAGAGTGAGTGTATGTATGTGACAGTGTGTGGGTGTGTGTGAGAGAGAGGGTGAGAGTGAGGGTGTGAGTGTGACAGTGTGTGGGTGTGAGTGTGAGAGAGGGTGAGAGTGAGTGTGTGGGCATGACAGTTTGTGGCTGTGAGTGTGAAAGTGAGTGTGTGTGTGACAGTGTGTGGGTGTGTGTGTGAGAGAGAGGGTGAGGGTGAGTGTGTTTGTGTGACATTGTGTGGGTGTGAGTGTGAGAGAGAGAATGAGAGTGAGTGTGTGTGTGTAACACTGCATGGGTGTGAGTATGAGAGAGTTTGAGAGTGAGTGTGTGTGTGTGATAGTACGTGGGTGTGAGTGGGAGCTAGGGTGAGAGTGAGTGTGTGTGTGTGACAGTGTGTGAGTGTGAGAGTGAGGGTGTGTGTATGACAGTACGTGGGTGCGAATGTGAGAGAGAGGGTGAGAGTGAGTGTGTGTGTGTGTGACAGGCGGTGGTTGTGAGTGTGAGAGAGAGAGTGAGAGTGAGGGTATGAATGTGACAGTGTGTGGGTGTGAGTGTGAGAGTGAGTGTGTGTGTGTGACAGTGTGTGGGTGTGTGTGACAGCTTTTGGGTGTGAGTGTGAGAGGGGGGTGAGAGTGAGTGTGTGTGTGTGACAGTGTGTGGGTGTATGTGACAGTGTGTGGGTGTGAGTGAGAGAGACAGAGTGAGAGAGAGTGTGTGTGACAATGTGTGGGGGTGAGTGTGAAAGGAAGGGTGAGAGTGAAGGTGTGTGTGTGTGTGACTGTGTGTGGGTATGAGTGTGTGAGAGAGGGTGAGAGTGAGAGTGTGTATGACACTGTGTGGGTGTGAGTGTGAGAGTGAGTGTGAGGGTGAATGTGTGTGTGTGTGTGACAGTGTGTGGGTGTGAGTGTGAGAGCGAGAGTGAGAGTGAGTGTGTGTGTGTGACAGTGTGTGGGTGTGTGTGACAGTATGTGGATGCGAGTGTGAGAGAGGGTGAGGGTTAGCGTGTGTGTATAACATTGTGTGGGTGTCAGTGTGAGAGAGAGGGTGAGACTGATTGTGTGTGTGTGAGACAGTGGGTGTGAGTGTGAGAGAGAGTGTGAGAGTGAGTGAGTGTGTGTGACAGTGTGTGAGTGTGAGAGAGAGGGTAAGAGTGAGGATGTGTTTGTGACAGTGTGTGGGTGTCAGTGTGAGAGGGTGAGAGTGAGTGTGTGTGTGTGACAGTATGTGGGTGTGTGTGACAGTGTGTGGGTGTGAGTGTTAGAGAGAGGGTAAGAGTGTGGGTGTGAGTGTGACAGTGTGTGGGTGTGAGTGTGTGAGAGAGGGTGAGAGTGAGGGTGTGTGTGACACTGTGTGGGTGTGAGTGTGAGAGAGTGTGTGAGAGTGAGTGTGTGTGTGTGTGTGAGAGACAGTGTGTGGGTGTGAGTATGAGAGAGAGGGTGAGAGTGATGGTGTGTTTGTGAAAGAGTGTGAGTGTGAGAGAGAGGGTGAGAGTGAGGGTGTGAGTGTGACAGTATGTGGGTGTGAGTGTGAGACAGAGGGTGAGAGTGAGGGTGTGTGTGAGACAGTGTGTGGGTGTGAGTGTGAGAGGGTGAGAGTGAGGGCTTGTGTGTGATAGAGTGTGAGTGTGAGGGGGGTCAGAGTGAGTGTGTGTGTGTGACAGTGTGTGGGTGTATGTGACAGTGTGTGGGTGTGAGTGAGAGAGACGGAGTGAGAGAGAGCGTGTGTGACAATGTGTGGGTGTTAGTGTGAAAGGAAGGGTGAGAGTGAAGGTGTGTGTGTGTGTGTGACTGTGTGTGGGTATGAGTGTGTGAGAGAGGGTGAGAGTGAGAGTGTGTATGACACTGTGTGGGTGTGAGTGTGAGAGTGAGTGTGAGGGTGAATGTGTGTGTGTGTGTGACAGTGTGTGGGTGTGAGTGTGAGAGCGAGAGTGAGAGTGAGTGTGTGTGTGTGACAGTGTGTGGGTGTGTGTGACAGTATGTGGATGCGAGTGTGAGAGAGGGTGAGGGTTAGCGTGTGTGTATAACATTGTGTGGGTGTCAGTCTGAGAGCGAGGGTGAGACTGATTGTGTGTGTGTGTGTGACAGTGTGTGGGTGTGAGTATGAGAGAGAGGGTGAGAGTGATGGTGTGTGTGTGAAAGAGTGTGAGTGTGAGAGAGGGGGTGAGAGTGAGGGTGTGAGTGTGACAGTATGTGGGTGTGAGTGTGAGACAGTGTGTGAGTGTGAGTGTGAGAGGGTGAGAGTGAGGGTTTGTGTGTGATACAGTGTGAGTGTGAGACTGAGGATGTGAGTGTGACAGTAAGTGGGTGTGAGTGTGAGAGAGAGGGTGAGAGTGAGTGTGTGTGTGAGAGACACTGGGAGGAAGTGAGTGTGAGAGCGAGGGTGAGAGTGAGAGTGAGTGTGTGTGTGTGTGTCACTGTGAGGATGTGAGTGTGAGAGAGAGGGTGAGAGTGAGTGTGTGTGTGTGAGAGCACATGGGTGTGAGTGTGAGAGAGAGGGTGATAGTGAGGGTATGAGTTTGACAGTGTGTGGGTGTGAGTGTGAGAGAGAGGGCGAGATTGAGGGTGTGAGTGTGACAATGTGTGGTTGTGAGTGTGAGAGTGTGTGTGTGTAACAGTGTGTGGGTATGAGTTTGAGAGAGAGGTTGAGAGTGAGGACGTGTATGTGACTGTGTGTCGGTGTGAGTGTGAGTGTGAGAGTGTGTGTGTGTTTGTGTGACATTGTGTGGGTGTGAGTGTGTGAGAGTGAGTGTGTGTGTGTGTGTGACAGTGTGTGGGTGTGAGTATGAGAGAGAGGGTGAGAGTTAGGGTGTGTGTGTGAAAGAGTGTGAGTGTGAGAGAGAGGGTGAGATTGAGGGTGTGAGTGTGAGGTAGAGGGTGAGAGTGAGGGTATGTGTGTGACAGTATGTGGGTGTGAGTGTGAGAGAGAGGGTGAGAGTGAGGATGTGAGTGTGACAGTGTGTGGTTGTGAGTTGTGTGTGTGACAGTTGTGGGTGTGAGTGCTAGAGAGAGAGTGTGAGTGAGTGTATGTGTGTGACAGTGTGTGGGTGTGTGTGTGAGAGAGAGGGTGAGAGTGTGTGTGTGTGTTACACTGTGGTGTGTGTGTGAAAGAGAGGGTGAGGGTGAGTGTATGTGTGTGACAGTGTGTGGGTGTGAGTGTGAGAGAGAGGGTGAGAGTGAGGGTGTGAGTGTGACAGTGTGTGGGTGTGAGTTGTGCGTGTGACAGTGTGTGGGTGTGAGTGCTAGAGAGAGGGTGAGAGTGAGTGTATGTATGTGACAGTGTGTGGGTGTGAGAGAGAGGATGGGAGTGAGTGTGTGTGTGTGACACAGTGTGGGTTTGAGAGTGTGAAAGAGGGTGAGAATGTGTGTGTGTGTTACACTGTGGGTGTGTGTGAGAGATAGAGGGTGAGGGTGAGTGTGTGTTTGTGACAGGGTGTGAGTGTGAGAGAAATGGTTAGAGTGTGTGAGTGTGTGTGACACTGTGTGGGTGTGAGTGTGAGAGAGAGGGTGAGAGTGAGTGTGTGGGCGTGACAGTTTGTGGCTGTGAGTGTTAAAGTGAGTGTGTGTGTGACTGTGTGTGGGTGTATGTGACAGTGTGTGTGTGAGAGAGAGGGTGAGGGTGAGTGTGTTTGTGTGACATTGTGTGGGTGTGTGTGAGAGAGAGAGAATGAGAGTGTGTGTGTGTGTGTAACACTGCATGGGTGTGAGTATTAGAGAGTGTGAGAGTGAGTGTGTGTGTGTGAGACAGTATGTTGGTGTGAGTGTGAGAGTGAGGGTGTGTGTATGACAGTACGTGGGTGCGAATGTGAGAGAGAGGGTGAGAGTGAGTGTGTGTGTGTGACAGCAGGTGGTGTGAGTGTGAGAGTGTGTGGGTGTGAGTGTGAGAGGGGGCTGAGTGTGACAGTGTGTGGGTGTATGTGACAGTGTGTGGGTGTGAGTGTGAGAGACGGAGTGAGAGTGAGTGTGTGTGACAATGTGTGGGTGTGAGTGCGAAAGGAAGGGTGAGAGTGAAGGTGTGTGTGTGACTGTGTGTGGGTATGAGTGTGTGAGCGAGGGTGAGAGTGAGAGTGTGTGTGACACTGTGTGGGTGTGAGTGTGAGGGTGAGTGTGTGTGTGTGACAGTGTGTGATGTAAGTGTGAGAGAGAGTGTGAGGGTTAGTGTGTGTGTGTGTGACAGTGTGTGCGTGTGAGTGTGAGAGCGAGAGTGAGAGTGAGTGTGTGTGTGACAGTGTGTGGGTGTGTGTGACAGTATGTGGGTGCGAGTGTGAGAGACGGTGAGGGTTAGCGTGTGTGTATAACACTGTGTGGGTGTCAGTGTGAGAGAGAGGGTGAGACTGATTGTGTGTGTGTGAGACAGTGGGTGTGAGTGTGAGAGAGAGTGTGAGTGTGAGCAAGTGTGTGTGACAGTGTGTGAGTGTGAGAGAGAGGGTAAGAGTGAGGATGTGTTTGTGACAGTGTGTGGGTGTCAGTGTGAGAGGGTGAGAGTGAGTGTGTGTGTGTGTGTGACAGTGTGTGGGTGTGTGTGACAGTATGTGGGTGCGAGTGTGAGAGACGGTGAGGGTTAGCGTGTGTGTATAACACTGTGTGGGTGTCAGTGTGAGAGAGAGGGTGAGACTGATTGTGTGTGTGTGAGACAGTGGGTGTGAGTGTGAGAGAGAGTGTGAGTGTGAGCAAGTGTGTGTGACAGTGTGTGAGTGTGAGAGAGAGGGTAAGAGTGAGGATGTGTTTGTGACAGTGTGTGGGTGTCAGTGTGAGAGGGTGAGAGTGAGTGTGTGTGTGTGACAGTGTGTGGGTGTGGGTGTGTGTGACACTTTTTGGGTGTGAGTGTTAGAGAGAGGGTGAGAGTGAGGGTGTGAGTGTGACAGTGTGTGGGTGTGAGTGTGTGAGAGAGGGTGAGAGTGAGGGTGTGTGTGACACTGTGTGGGTGTGAGTGTGAGAGAGTGTGTGAGAGTGAGTGTGTGTGTGACAGTGTGTGGGTGTGAGTATGAGAGAGAGGGTGAGAGTGATGGTGTGTGTGTGAAAGAGTGTGAGTGTGAGAGAGAGGGTGAGAGTGAGGGTGTGAGTGTGACAGTATGTGGGTGTGAGTGTGAGACAGAGGGTGAGAGTGAGGGTGTATGTGTGACAGTATGTGGGTGTGAGTGTGAGAGAGAGGGTGAGAGTGAGGGTGTGTGTGAGACAGTGTGTGGGTGTGAGTGTGAGAGGGTGAGAGTGAGGGATTGTGTGTGATAGAGTGTGAGTGTGAGAGTGAGGATGAGAGTGTGACAGTTTGTGGGTGTGAGTGTGAGAGAGGGTGAGAATGAGGGTGTATGTGTGAGACAGTATGTGAGTGTGAGAGAGAGGGTGAGAGTGAAGGTGTGAGTGTGACAGTGTGTGGGTGTGAGTGTGAGAGAGAGAGTGTGAGGGTGAGTGTGTGTGTGTGACAGAGTGTGGCAGTGAGTGTGAGAGAGAGGGTGAGAGTGAGTGTGTGTGTGTGAGACACTGGGAGGAAGTGAGTGTGAGAGCGAGGATGAGAGTGAGAGTGTGTGTGTCACTGTGAGGATGTGAGTGTGAGAGAGAGGGTGAGAGTGAATGTGTGTGTGAGAGAGCACATGGGTGTGAGTGTGGGAGTGAGGGTGTGAGTGTGACAGTGTGTGGGTGTGAGTGTGAGAGAGAGGGTGAGGGTGAGGGTGTGTGTGTGTGACAGTGTGTGGGTGTGAGTGTGAGACAGAGGGTGAGAGTGAGGACGTGTATGTGACTGTGTGTCGATGTGAGTGTGAGAGTGTGTGTGAGTGTGACAATGTGTGGGTGTGAGTGTGAGAGAGTGTGTGAGAGTGAGTTTGTGTGTGTGTGTGTAACAGCACATGGGTGTGAGTGTGTGAGAGAGGGTGAGAGTGAGGGTGTGTGTGTGTTACCGTGTGGGTGTGAGCGTGAGGGTGAGGGTGAGTGTGTGTGTGACACTATGTGGCTGTGAGTGTGAGAGAGGGTGTGAGAGTGAGGGTGTGTGTGTGACAGTATGTGCGTGTGAGTGTGAGAGAGACGGTGAGAGTGAGGGTGTGTGTGACAGTGCATGGGTGTGAGTGTGAGAGCGTGACAGTGTGACAGTGTGAGTGTGAGGGTGAGGGTGAGTGTGTGTGTGTGTGTGTGTGTGTGACAGTGTGTGGGTGTGAATGTGAAAGAAAGAGGTGAAGGTGAGTGTGTGTGTGTCAGTGTGTAGGTATGAGTGTGTGAGAGAGAGTGAGAGTGAGTGTGTGTGTAACACTGTGTGGGTGTGAGTATGAGAGAGGGTGAGAGTGAGTGTGTGTGTGACTGTGTGTGTGTGACAGTGTGTGAGTGTGAGAGAGAGGGTGAGGGTGAGTGTGTGTGTGACAATGTGTGGGTGTGAGTGTGAGAGAGAAGGTGAGAGTGAGTGTATGTGTGCTTGACACTGTGTGGGTGTGAGTGTGTGTGAGAGAGTGAGAATAAGGGAGTGAATGCAACAGTGTGTGGGTGTGAGTGTGAGAGAGAGGGTGAGAGTGAGGGTGTGTGTGTGATAGTGTGTGTGTGGGTGTTAGAAAGTGGGTGAGAGTGAGTGTGTGTGTGATAGTGTGTGGGTGTGAGTGTGAGAGAGTGGGTGAGAGTGAATGTGTGTGTGTGACAGTGTGTGGGTGTGAGTATGAGAGAGAGTGTGAGAGTGAGTGTGTGTGACACTGTGTGGGTGTGAGTGTGAGAGAGGGTGAGAATGAGTGTGTGTGTGTGTGATAGTGTGTGAGTGGTAGAAAGAGGGTGAGAGTGAGTGTGTGTGTGTGAGACACTGTGTGGGTGTGAGTGTGAGAGAGGATGTGAGAGTGAGGGTGTCAGTGTGACAGTGTGTGGGTGTGAGTGTGAGAGAGTGACTGTGTGTGTGACAGTGTGTGAGTGTGACGGTGAGGGTGAGTGTGTGTGCGACAGTGTGTGGGTGTGAATGTGAGAGAGAGGTGAGGGTGAGTGTGTGGGTGTGACAGTGTGTGGGTGTGAATGTGAGAGAGAGGTGAGGGTGAGTGTGACTGTGTGTGGGTGTGAGTGTGAGAGAAAAATGAGAGTGAGTGTGTGTGTAACATTGTGTGGGTATGAGTGTGAGAGAGAGAGTGAGATGAGTGTGTGTGTGTGACTGTGTGTGGGTGTGAGTGTGAGAGAAAGAATGAGAGTGAGTGTGTGTGTAACATTGTGTGGGTGTGAGTGTGAGAGAGGTGGTGAGAGTGAGTGTGTGGGTGTGAGTGTGAGAGAGAGTGTGAGAATGAGGGTGTGAATGTGACAGTGTGTGGGTGTGAGTGTGTGAGAGAGGGTGAGAGTGAGTGTGTGTGTGATAGTGTGTGTGTGTGAGTGTTAGAAAGAGGGTGAGAGTGAGTATGTGTGTGTGACAGTGTGTGGGTGTGAATGTGAGAGTGAGGTGAGGGTGAGTGCGTGTGTGTGACAGTGTGTGTGTGTGAGTGTGAGAGAGAGGGTGAGAGTGAGTGTGTGTGTGACAGTGTGTGTGTGTTAGAGAGACATTGTGTGAGTGAGAGAGAGAGTGTCAGAGTGAGTGTGTGTGTAACACTGTGTGGGTGTGAGTATGAGAGAGAGGGTGAGGGTGAGTGTGTGTGTGTGACAGTGGGTGGGTGTGAGTGTGAGAGTGAGAGTGAGTGTGTGTGTAACATTGTGTGGGTGTGAGTGTGAGAGAGAGGGTGAGAGTGAGTGTATGTGTGTGTGACACTGTGTGGGTGTGAGTGTGTGAGAGAGAGTGAGAATGAGGGTGTGTGTGTGACACTGTGTGTGTGAGTGTGAGAGAGAGGGTGAGGGTGAGGGTGTGTGTGTGTGACAGTGGGTGTGAGTATGAGAGAGAGGGTGAGAGTGAGGGCATGAGTGTGACAGCATGTGGGTGTGAGTGTGAGAGAGAGGGTGAGAGTGAGGGTGTGAGTGTGACAGTGTGTGGGTGTGAGTGTGAGAGAGTGGGTGAGAGTGAGTGTGTGTGTGTGTGACATTGTGTGGATGTGAGTGTGAGAGAGAGTGTGAGAGTGAGGCAGTGGGTGTGACAGTGTGTGGGTGTGAGTGTGACAGAGAGTGTGAGAGTGAGGGTGTGTTTATGAATGAGGCAGTGGGTGTGGGAGAGTGTGACTGACGGTGTGTTTATGAATGAGGCAGGGGGTGTGGGAGAGTGTGACTGACAGTGTGTTTATGAATGAGGCAGTGGGTGAGGGAGAGTGTGACTGACGGTGTGTTTATGAATGAGGCAGTGGGTGAGGGAGAGTGTGACTGACGGTGTGTTTATGAATGAGGCAGGGGGTGTGGGAGAGTGTGACTGACGGTGTGTTTATGAATGAGGCAGGGGGTGTGGGAGAGTGTGACTGACGGTGTGTTTATGAATGAGGCAGTGGGTGTGGGAGAGTGTGACTGACGGTGTGTTTATGAATGAGGCAGTGGGTGTGGGAGAGTGTGACTGACGGTGTGTTTATGAATGAGGCAGGGGGTGTGGGAGAGTGTGACTGACGGTGTGTTTATGAATGAGGCAGTGGGTGTGGGAGAGTGTGACTGACGGTGTGTTTATGAATGAGGCAGTGGGTGTGGGAGAGTGTGACTGACGGTGTGTTTATGAATGAGGCAGGGGGTGTGGGAGAGTGTGACTGACGGTGTGTTTATGAATGAGGCAGTGGGTGTGGGAGAGTGTGACTGACGGTGTGTTTATGAATGAGGCAGTGGGTGTGGGGGAGTGTGACTGACGGTGTGTTTATGAATGAGGCAGTGGGTGTGGGAGAGTGTGACTGACGGTGTGTTTATGAATGAGGCAGTGGGTGTGGGAGAGTGTGACTGACGGTGTGTTTATGAATGAGGCAGTGGGTGTGGGAGAGTGTGACTGACGGTGTGTTTATGAATGAGGCAGGGGGTGTGGGAGAGTGTGACTGACAGTGTGTTTATGAATGAGGCAGGGGGTGTGGGAGAGTGTGACTGACAGTGTGTTTATGAATGAGGCAGGGGGTGTGGGAGAGTGTGACTGACAGTGTGTTTATGAATGAGGCAGTGGGTGAGGGAGAGTGTGACTGACGGTGTGTTTATGAATGAGGCAGTGGGTGAGGGAGAGTGTGACTGACGGTGTGTTTATGAATGAGGCAGTGGGTGTGGGGGAGTGTGACTGACGGTGTGTTTATGAATGAGGCAGGGGGTGTGGGAGAGTGTGACTGACGGTGTGTTTATGAATGAGGCAGTGGGTGTGGGAGAGTGTGACTGACGGTGTGTTTATGAATGAGGCAGGGGGTGTGGGAGAGTGTGACTGACGGTGTGTTTACGAATGAGGCAGTGGGTGTGGGAGAGTGTGACTGACGGTGTGTTTATGAATGAGGCAGTGGGTGTGGGAGAGTGTGACTGACGGTGTGTTTGTGAATGAGACAGTGGGTGTGGGAGAGTGTGACTGACGGTGTGTTTATGAATGAGGCAGTGGGTGTGGGAGAGTGTGACTGACCGTGTGTTTATGAATGAGGCAGTGGGTGTGGGAGAGTGTGACTGACGGTGTGTTTGTGAATGAGACAGTGGGTGTGGGAGAGTGTGACTGACGGTGTGTGGGTGTGAGTGTGAGAGAGGGGCTGAGGGTGTGGGTGTGAGTGTGAGATAGAGTTTGAGAGTGAGTGTGTGTGTGTGACGGTGTGTGTGTGTGGGTGTGACAGTGTGTGGGTGAGAGTGTGAGAGAGACGGTGAAGGTGAGTGTGTGTGTGTGACAGTGTGTGGCTGTGAGTGTGAGAGAGAGGGTGAGAGTGAGTATGTGTGTGTGACACTGTGTGGGTGTGACTGTGTTAGTGAGTGTGAGAGTGAGGGTGTGTGTGTGACACTGTGTGGGTGAGAGTGTGAGAGAGTGTATGAGTGTGTGTGTGACAGTGTGTGATTGCATGTGATAGTGTGAGTGTGTGAGAGAGGGTGAGAGTGAGGGTGTGAGTGTGACGGTGTGTGTGAGAGAGAGGGTGAGGGTGAGTGTGTGTGACAGTGTTTGGGTGTGAGTGTGAGAGAGTGGGTGAGAGTGAAGGTGTGAGTGTGTGTGACAGTGTGTGTGGGTGTGAGTATGAGAGAGAGGGTGAGAGTGAGGGCATGAGTGTGACAGCATGTGGGTGTGAGTGTGAGAGAGAGGGTGAGAGTGAGGGTGTGAGTGTGACAGTGTGTGGGTGTGAGTGTGAGAGAGAGGGTGAGAGTGAGGGTGTGAGTGTGACAGTGTGTGGGTGTGAGTGTGAGAGAGAGGGTGAGAGTGAGTGTGTGTGTGTGACATTGTGTGGATGTGAGTGTGAGAGAGAGTGTGAGAGTGAGGGTGTGAGTGTGACAGTGTGTGGGTGTGAGTGTGACAGAGAGGGTGAGAGTGAGGGTGTGTTTATGAATGAGGCAGTGGGTGTGGGAGAGTGTGACTGACGGTGTGTTTATGAATGATGCAGTGGGTGTGGGAGAGTGTGACTGACGGTGTGTGGGTGTGAGTGTGAGAGAGGGGCTGAGGGTGTGTGGGTATGAGTGTGAGATAGAGTTTGAGAGTGAGTGTGTGTGTGTGACGGTGTGTGTGTGTGGGTGTGACAGTGTGTGGGTGAGAGTGTGAGAGAGACGGTGAAGGTTTGTGTGTGTGTGTGACAGTGTGTGGCTGTGAGTGTGAGAGAGAGGGTGAGAGTGTGTATGTGTGTGTGACACTGTGTGGGTGTGACTGTGTTAGTGAGTGTGAGAGTGAGGGTGTGTGTGTGTGACAGTGTGTGGGTGAGAGTGTGAGAGAATGTATGAGTGTGTGTGTGACAGTGTGTGATTGCATGTGATAGTGTGAGTGTGTGAGAGAGGGTGAGAGTGAGGGTGTGAGTGTGACGGTGTGTGTGAGAGAGAGGGTGAGGGTGTGTGACAGTGTTTGGGTGTGAGTGTGAGAGAGTGGGTGAGAGTGAGGGTGTGTGTGTGTGTGACAGTGTGTGTGGGTGTGAGTATGAGAGAGAGGGTGAGAGTGAGGGCATGAGTGTGACAGCATGTGGGTGTGAGTGTGAGAGAGAGGGTGAGAGTGAGGGTGTGAGTGTGACAGTGTGTGGGTGTGAGTGTGAGAGAGTGGGTGAGAGTGAATGTGTGTGTGTGACATTGTGTGGATGTGAGTGTGAGAGAGAGTGTGAGAGTGAGGCAGTGGGTGTGACACTGTGTCGGTGTGAGTGTGACAGAGAGGGTGAGAGTGAGGGTGTGTTTATGAATGAGGCAGTGGGTGTGGGAGAGTGTGACTGACGGTATCCTTATTGTTCAGGATATGTGTGGGTGTCAGTGTAAGTGGGTGTGAGCGAGTCAGAATTTGGATGTGGGTGTGGGACGGTGTGTCAGAGGGAGCGTAGTGATGGTGGGTTAGAGTGAGGGCAAGGATAGGAGAGCGGGTGACAGCGAGAGAATGTGATTGCGAGTGAGATGGAGAGATTCGTTGGGGGTGGGTGTACTTGAAAGAGAACGGTTGTGGGTGAGAGGGGGGCTGAGGGAGAGAGTGAGGGAGTGGGTGAGAGTCAGTGAGTGGGCGAGGGTGCAGGCAGATGTTTGCGTGAGGGTTAGGGTGTGGTATAGGAATTGGTGAGATTGAGTCTGTGAGTGCAGGTGACTGTGCAGTTTCGATTGTGGGTGTTGGACTGAGTGTGGCACAGATTGAAGTTGCGGGCGAGGGAAAGGGAGGGAGTGTGTCTGTGTGTTGGGGGAGGTATGGGAGTGTGGGGATGTGTGTGTGTTTGTGTGAGAATAAGGGCGTGCATATAATCAGGGTGTGAGTGTGGGCATGCGTATTGGTGATGGGATTGGCTGTGGGTAACAGGTGAGAGTGAGTTTGGGTGTGTGTGTATTTATGTTAATAGCTATTTGTGTGTGTTTACAGGTGTGGGAGAGAGTGTGGATGTGTACATAAATGATAGTGGGTGTGTGAGAGAGTGCATGGTTGCATGTGTCAGTGGCAGTGACTGTATGTGATAGTGTGGGATGTCTATATATGTGAGCAAGTGTAGATGTGCGTGTGTGTGTCTTTGTGTGTTTTCTGTTTGTGAGCGTTTGGGTGTGTATAGGTGTATGTGTGTGGGTTTGTATAAGGGTGTATGTGTGTATAGGTGGTTATGTGTGTGAAGGTCTGTACATGGGTGTATGGGTGTGTGTGTATAGGTGGATGTGTGTGTGTGGGTCTGTATATGGGTGTATGTACATAGGTGTATGTGTATGTTGATTTGTATAAGGGGGTATGGGTGGGTGTGTCTGTATATGGGTGTATGGGTGTGTATGTGTGTGTGGGTCTGTGTATGGTTGCGTATATGTACAGGTGGATGTGTGTGTGGGTCTGTACATGGGTGTATAGGTGTGTGTGTATAGGTGGATGTGTGTGTGTGGGTGGGTCTGTATATGTGTGTATAAGGTGTGTGTATAAGGTGTGTGTGTATAGGTGGATGAGTATTGGTCTGTAGATGGGTGTATGTAATGTGTGTATAGGTGGATGTCTGTGTGCAAGTGGGTCTGTATATGTGTGTCTAGGTGTGTGTGTATAGGTGGATTCATGTATGTAGGTCTGTATAGGTGTGTGTGTAGGTGGATGTGTGTATGTGGATCTGTGTAGGTGTGTGTGTATAGATGGATGCGTGTGGGAGGGTCTGTTTGTGTGTGTGTATAGGTGTGTGAGTCTGTGTATGTGTATATGGGTGTGAGTTTGTCTGTATAGGTGAATGTGTGTGTGGGTTTGTATATGAATGTATGGGTGTGTGCATATAGGTGGATGTGTGTGTGCATGTGTACATGGGTGTGTGTATACACATGGATGTGTGTGTGGGGGTCTGTATATGGGTGTGCATGTATAGGTGGATGTGTGAGTGTATGGGCCTGTGTGTACAGGTGGATGTGTGTGTGTGTGTGTGTGTGGGTCTATATATGGGTGTATGGGCATGTGGGTGTATAGGTGGATATGTGCGTGTGTGTGGGTCTGCATATGGGTACATGGGTGTGTGAGGGTATGGGGGATGTGTATGTGGGTGTGTATTTGAGTGTATGGCTGTGTGTGTACAGGTGGATGTGTGTGTGTATGGGTGTGTGTGTGCATAGGTGGAAGTGTGTGGATATGTGTGTGTGTACAGGTGGATGTGTGTGTGTGTGTATGGGTGTATGGGTGTGTGTATAGGTGGATGTATGTGTGTAGGTCTGTATATGGGTGTATGGCTGTGTGTGTACAGGTGGATTTGTGTGTATGGATGTGTGTGTATGTATGGGTCTGTATATGGGTGTATGGCTGTGTGTGTACAGATGGATGTGTGTGTATGGATGTGTGTGTATATATGGGTCTGTATATGGGTGTATGGCTGTGTGTGTACAGATGGATGTGTGTGTATGGATGTAAGGGTGTGTGTGTACAGGTGGATGTGTGTGTGTGTGTATGGGTGTATGGGTGTGTGTATAGGTGGATGTGTATGTATGTCTGTATATGGGTGTATGGCTGTGTGTGTATGGATGTGTGTATGTGTGTGGATCTGTATATGGGTGTATGGCTGTGTGTGTACAGGTGGATGTATGTGTATGGATGTATGGGTGTGTGTGTATAGGTGGATGTGTGTGTACAGGTGGGTCTGTATATGGGTGTATGGCTGTGTGTGTACAGGTGGATGTATGTGTATGGATGTACGGGTGTGTGTGTATTTGTGTGTATTTGTGTGTATTTGCATACAGGTGGATGGGTGTGTGCATGTATAGAGGTGGGTGGATGTGTGTATTTGTATATACAGGTGGATGGGTGTGTGTGTGTATACAGGTGTGTGTGTGTATACAGGTGGATGGGTGGGTGTGTATGTATACAGGTGGATGGATGTGGGTGGGTGGGTGTATACAGGTGGGTGGGTGGGTGGGTGTGTATACAGATGGATGGGTGTGTGTATATACAGGTGTATGGGTGTGTGTTTGTGTATACAGGTGGATGGGTGAGCGTATGTATACTGGTGGATGGGTGTGTGTGTATGTATACAGGTGGATGGGTGTGAGCGTATATACAGGTGGATGGGTGGGTGTGTATACAGGTGGATGGATGTGTGTATACAGGTGGGTGGGTGTGTATACAGGTGGATGGGTGAACGTATGTATACTGGTGGATGGGTGTGTGCGTATATACAGGTGGATGGGTGGGTGTGTATACAGGTGGATGGGTGTGTGTATACAGGTGGATGGGTGTGTATGTATACAGCTGGATGGGCGTGTGTGTGTGTATACAGGTGGATGGGTGAGCGTATGTATACTGGTGGATGGGTGTGTGTGTATGTATACAGGTGGATGGGTGTGTGCGTACATACAGGTGGATGGGTGGGTGTGTATACAGGTGGATGGATGTGTGTATACAGGTGTGTATTTGTGTATACAGGTGGATGGGTGGGTGTGTATGTATACAGGTGGATGGATGTGTGTGTGTATGTATACAGGTGGATGGGTGTGTGTGTATACAGGTGGATGGGTGTTTATGTGTATACAGGTGGATGGGTGGGTGTGTATGTATACAGGTGAATGGATGTGTGTATACATGTGGATAGGTGTGTGTGTATATTCAGGTGGATGGGTGTATGTGTATACAGGTGGATGGGTGTGTGTGTGTATACAGGTGGATGGTTGTGTGTGTATACACGTGGATGGGTGCGTGTGTATATACAGGTTGGATGGGTGGGAGTGTGTATGTATACAGGTGGATGGGTGTGTGTGTATGTATACAGGTGGATGGGTGTGTGTGTATACAGGTGGATGTGTGTGCATATACAGGTGTGTATTTGTGTATACAGGTGGATGTGTGTGTGTATATACAGGTGGATGGGTGTGTGTGTGTATATACAGGTGGATGGGTGTGTGTGTATACAGATAGGTGGGTGTAAACAGGTGGACAGGAGTGTGTGTGTGTATATACAGGTGGATGGTGGGTGTATACAGGTGGGCGGGTGTGTGTGTGTATACAGGTGGATGGGTGTGTGTGTATATATGTGGATGGGTGTGTGTGTGCATACAGGTGGATGGGTGGGTGTGTATGTATACAGGTGGATGGGTGTGTGTGTATACAGGTGGATGGGTGTGTGTGTATATATACAGGTGGATGGGTGGCTGTGTGTGGATACAGGTGGATGGGTGTGTGTGAATACAGGTGGATGGCTTGGTGTATACAGGTGGATGGTGTTTGTGTGTGTGTATGTACAGGTGGATGGGTGTGTGTGTATACAGATAGGTGGGTGTATACAGGTGGACGGGAATGTGTGTGTGTGTGTGTGTGTATATATATATGTGGATGGGTGTGTGTGTATATATACAGGTGGATGGGTGGCTGTGTGTGGATACAGGTGGATGGGTGTGTGTGAATACAGGTGGATGACTTGGTGTATACAGGTGGATGGTGTTTGTGTGTGTGTATGTACAGGTGGATGGGTGTGTGTGTATACAGATAGGTGGGTGTATACAGGTGGGCGGGTGTGTGTGTGTGTATACAGGTGGATGGGTGTGTGTGTATATATGTGGATGGGTGTGTGTGTGCATACAGGTGGATGGGTGGGTGTGTATGTATACAGGTGGATGGGTGTGTGTGTAAACAGGTGGATGGGTGTGTATGTATATAAACAGGTGGATGGGTGGCTGTGTGTGGATACAGGTGGATGGGTGTGTGTGTACAGGTGGATGGGTGGGTGGGTGTATTCAGGTGGATGGCTGTGTGTGTGTATGTATACAGGTGGATGGGTGTGTGTGTATACAGGTGGATGGGTGTTTATGTGTATACAGGTGGATGGGTGGGTGTGTATGTATACAGGTGGATGGATGTGTGTATACATGTGGATAGGTGTGTGTGTATATTCAGGTGGATGGGTGTGTATGTATACAGGTGGATGGTTGTGTGTGTATACAGGTGGATGGGTGTGTGTGTATATACAGGTTGGATGGGTGGGAGTGTGTATGTATATAGGTGGATGTGTGTGTGTATGTATACAGGTAGATGGGTGGATGAGTGTGTATGAATGTATACAGGTGGATGGGTGTGTGTGTATACAGGTGGATGTGTGTGCATTTACAGGTGTGTATTTGTGTATACAGGTGGATGTGTGTGTGTATATACAGGTGGATGGGTGTGTGTATATACAGGTGGATGGGTGTGTGTGTATACAGATAGGTGGGTGTATACAGGTGGACGGGAGTGTGTGTGTGTATATATACAGGTGGATGGTGGGTGTATACAGGTGGGCGGGTGTGTGTGTGTATACAGGTGGATGGGTGTGTGTGTATATATGTGGATGGGTGTGTGTGTGCATACAGGTGGATGGGTGGGTGTGTATGTATACAGGTGGATGGGTGTGTGTGTATACAGGTGGATGGGTGTGTGTGTATATATACAGGTGGATGGGTGGCTGTGTGTGGATACAGGTGGATGGGTGTGTGTGAATACAGGTGGATGGCTTGGTGTATACAGGTGGATGGTGTTTGTGTGTGTGTATGTACAGGTGGATGGGTGTGTGTGTATACAGATAGGTGGGTGTATACAGGTGGATGGGAGTGTGTGTGTGTGTGTATATACAGGTGGATGGTGGGTGTATACAGGTGGGCAGGTGTGTGTGTGTGTATACAGGTGGATGGGTGTGTGTGTATATATGTGGATGGGTGTGTGTGTGCATACAGGTGGATGGGTGTGTGTGTGTGTGTATACAGGTGGATGGGTGTGTGTGTATACAGGTGGATGGGTGTGTATGTATATGTACAGGTGGATGGGTGGCTGTGTGTGGATACAGGTGGATGGGTGTGTGTGTACAGGTGGATGGGTGGGTGGGTGTATTCAGGTGGATGGGTGTGTGTGTATACAGGTGGATGGGTGTTTGTGTGTATACAGGTGGATGGGTGTGTGTGTATACAGGTGGATGGGTGTGTGTAAATACAGGTGGATGTGTGTGTATACAGGTGGATATGTGTGTATACAGGTGGATGGGTGTGTGTGTATACAGGTGGATGGGTGTGTGTGTGTATACAGGTGGATGGGTATGTGTGTATGTACAGGTTAATGGGTGTGTGTGTTTGTGTATACAGGTGAATGGGTGCGTGTGTGTATACAGGTGCATGGGTGTGTGTGTGTGTATCCTGTTGGATAGATGTGTGTGTATACAGGTGGATGGGTGTGTATGTGTGTGTATACAGGTGTGTGTGTGTGTGTGTATACAGGTGGATGGGTGTGGGTATGTGTATGTCTGTGTGTGTATACAGGTGGATGGGTGTGTATTTGTGTGTAAACAGGTGGATGTGTGTGTGTATATACAGGTGGATGTGTGTGTGTGTATACAGGTGGATGTGTGTGTATACAGGTGGATGTGTGTGTGTATATACAGGTGGATGGGTGTTTGCGTGTGTGTATACAGGTGGATGGGTGTGGGTGTGTGTATGTGTGTGTGTATACAGTTGGATGGGTGTGTGTGTGTATACAGGTGGAGGATGTGTGTGTATACAGGTGGATGGGTGTGGGTGTGTGTATGTGTGTGTGTATACAGGTGGATGGGTGTGTGTGTATATACAAGTGGATGGGTGTGTGTGTGTATACAGGTGGATGGGTGTGTATGTGTGTGTGTATATACAGGTGGATGGGTGTGTGTGTATACAGGTGGATGGGTGTGTGTGTATACATGTGGATGGGTGTGTGTGTATACAGGTGGATGGATGTGTGTGTATACAGGTGGATGGGTGTATGTGTGTGTGTGTATACAGGTGGATGGGTGTGTGTACGCAGGTGGATGGGTGTGTGTGTATGTACAGGTGGATGGGTGTGTGGATATATACAGGTGGATGGGTGTGTGTGTGTGTGTATATACAGGTGGATGGGTGTGTGTGTGTGTGTGTATATATATACAGGTGGATGGGTGTGTGTGTGTGTGTGTGTATATACAGGTGGATGGGTGTGTGTGTGTGTGTGTGTGTGTGTATATACAGGTGGATGGGTGTGTGTGTGTGTATATACAGGTGGCTGTGTGTGTGTGTGTGTATATATACAGGTGGCTGGGTGTGTGGCTGTGTCTGGAATAGGATACTATCATGGGTCCGGTTGGGATGTGGCAGACAGTCCGGGGAACCAGCAATGAGGACCGGTGACCTGGTGCCATCTGTACCCTCTCCGGTAAACAGCCCGGAGCTGAGTGATCTCTGCATCAGACAAAACTGGAACAGTGAATCCTGGGGCGGACTGGGAAAACGGGCACCTGGAAGTGGAGCCCTGTCGAACCGAGGCGCACACCGACAGGTGTCAAAGCCAAGCAAGAGCAGAGAGGGAAGGTTAACAGGTAATTGGGGTGGGGGGGAGGGGGGGGGCCGGTAAAATCAGATTCACTGTGACGACCAGGCAACTCAGTGACGCTGTGCAGAGTCACTGGCAGCTGCCTTTACCTGGGCAGAGAGTAACCGAGGGGTAGTTTGAGACTGTTTACCTGCTGAGCGAACTCCCTTCTGAAACCGGGAGCGAGTGGCAGACCTTCAGAGGACTCAAGGTGGCCAGGATGAACAGCGAGATGCACGACGATAACATGTTGCTTGAAATGCCCGTCCCGTTGACGAAATATTTTGACAAGGTCACTGATAACTCTCGCGGGGCAGATAAACGTTCAAACACACACACACAAAAACACGCACAAGAGAAAATATTGCAGATTACAATGCGACAGGACCCGAGGGTCTCATGTAAACGGCTCTCTCACGGTGCTCTCTTGTTTGAGATTCCTCGTCCAGTCTGCGGGTGGGTGTAACCGCAGTCACTCAGCGATGCTGCCTTTATCTCCTGGCACAACACTGCAACCTTGGCATAAGCTGACATGTTTATGTGCAGCTGAAGCCGCAGAGTACACTTTCCCATTGTACGCATCCTTCTGGGGGCGGGAGAGGGAGGACAGGCTCGCTGACTGTTCATCTTCCCCAGATTCCATCGCACCAGGAGCTGATAAGGTCCTGCAGGTGTCCTGCGGGCAAGACACAATAAAGCCGAGGCCGGAACAGAGCCAAAACACACGATTTCCAGACCCTTCCCCCACCTCCCCACTCCCCCACCCCTCCAACCACCACCACCTCGTCCCAGGTTTCCTTCCAGAGACAAGGCTCTCACGAACCTGCAACTTGCTTATCTGTGTGTGACCATCTCCGAGAGAGAGAGAGAGAGAGAAAGGGGAAGGACACTTAGCCTGGTGAAGGAAGACAGAGGACGGCAGTGGGATTATGTTCGGATTGGTGCAGGGCGATGGGGAGAGAGAGCGGGGCAGTGGGATTAGTTTGGGGATTGAATCTGGGCAGTGAGGATTAGTTTTGAGATTCATACAGGGCTGCGGGGATCAGTTTGGGGATCGACACAGGGCAGTGGGGATTAGATTGGAGATTGATACAGGGCAGTGGGGATTAGATTGGAGATTGATACAGGGCAGTGGGGATTCGTTTGGGGATCGATACAGGGCAGTGGGGCTGAGTTTGGGAACTGATACAGGGCAGAGGGGATTACTTTCGGATTGATACAGGGCAGTGGGGATTAGTTTGGAGACTGATGCAGGGCTGTGGGAATTAGTTTGGTGAATGATACAGGGCAGTGCGGATTAGTTTGGAGATTACTACAGGGCAGTGGGGATTAGTTTGGGGATCAATACAGCATTGTGGTGATTAATTTGGAGATTGATACAGGGCAATGTTGATTAGTTTGGGAATTGATACAGGGCTGTGGGGATTAGTTTGGAGATTGATATTGGGCAGTGGGATTTTGTTTGGAGATTGATACTGGGCAGTGGGGATTAGTTTGCGGATTGATACAGGGCTGTGGGGATTAGATTGGAGATTGATACAGGGCAGTGGGGATTAGTTTGCGGATTGATACAGGGCAGTGGGGATAAGTTTGGGGATAGATACAGGGCTGTGGGGATTAGTTTAAGGATTGATACAGGGCTGTGGGAATTAGTTTGAGGATTGATACCGGGCTGAGGGGATTAGTTTGGGGATTGGTACAGGGCAGTGGGAATTAGTTTGGTCATTGACTCTGGGCGGTGTAGATTAGTTTGGAGATTGATACACGGCTGTGGAGATTAGTTTGGTGATTGATACAGGGCCGTGAGGAGGAGTTTGTGATCTGATGCAGGACAGAGGGGATTACTTTATGGATTGATACAGGGCAGTGAAGATTAGTTTGGGGATTGATACAGGGCAGTGGGGATGATTTTGGACATTGATACAAGGCGGGGGGGGGTGAGTTTGGGAATTGATGCAGGGCTGTGGGATTTACTTTGGAGATTCTTACAGGGCAGTGGGGATTAGATTAGGGGTTGATACAGAGCAGTGGGGATTAATTTGGGGATAGATATAGGGCACTGGAGTTCAGTTTTGGGATTGATATAGGGCAGCGGGGATTAGTTTGCAGATTGATACAGGGCAGTGGGGTTTAGTTCGAGGATTGATACCGGGCTGAGGGGATTAGTTTGAGGATTGATACAGGGCTGTGGGGATTTTTTGGGGATTGATACAGGGCAGTGGGGATTAGTTTGGGGATTGGTACAGGGCTGTGGGGATTAGTTTGGGAACTGAAACAGGGCAGTGGGGATCAGTTTGGGAACTGATACAGGGTAGTTTGGATTAGTTGGAGATTGATACAGGGCTGTGGCGATTAGTTAGGGGATTGATGCAGGGCAGTGGGGATTTGTTTGGAGATTGATACAGGGCAATGGGGATTATATTGGAGATTGATTCTGGGCAGTGGAATTAATTTGGGGATTGATACAGGGCAGTGGGGATTAGTTTGGAGATTGATACAGGGCAGTGGGGATGAGTTTGGAGATTGATACACGGCTGTGGAGATTAGTTTGGGAACTGAAACAGGGCAGTGGGGATTAGTTTGGGAATTGATATGGGGTAGTTTGGATTAGTTTGGGGATTGATACAGGGCTGTGGTGATTAGTTAGGGGATTGATACTGGGCTGTGGGGATTAGTTTGGAGATTGATACAGGGCAGTGGGGCTTAGTTTGAAGATTGCTACTGGACTGTGGGGATTAGTTTGGGGATTGATGCAGAGCTGTGCGGATTAATTTGGGGATAGATACAGGGCAGTGGGGATTAGGTTGTAGATTGATACAGGGCAGTGGGGATTCGTTTGGAGATTGAAACAGGGCCGTGGAATTTAGTTTGGAGATTGATACTGGTCAGTGGGTATTAGTTTGGGGATTTATACTGTGCTGTGGGAATAGTTTGGAGATTGATCCAGGGCAGTGGGGATTATTTTGGATATTGATTCAGGGCTGTGGGGATTAGTTTAGGAATTGATACAGGTCTGTGGGGATTAGTTTAGGGATTGAAACGGAGCAGTGGGTATTAGTTTGGGGGAGAGATACAGGGCAGTGGGGAATAGTTTGGAGATTGATATCGGGCAGTGGGGATTAGTTTGGGGATTGATGCAGGGCCGTGGAATTTAGTTTGGAGATTGATACAGGGCAGTGGGGATTAGATTAGGGATTGATACAGAGCTGTGGGGATTAATTTGGGGATAGATACAGGGCATTGGTGATTAGTTTGGGGATAGATACAGGGCAGTTGGGATTAGTTTGGAGATTGACACAAGGCAGTGGGGGTGAGTTTGGGAATTGATACAGGGCAGTGTGGTTTAGTTTGGGGAGTGAATCAGGGCAGCAGTGATTCGTTTGGGGATTGAGACAGGACAGAGGAGATTAGTTTGGGGATTGATAGAAGGAATTGGGGATTAGTTTGGAGATTGATACAGGGCAGTGGGGATTAGTTTGGAGATTGATACAGGGCAGTGGAGATTAGTTTGGGGATTGATACTGGCAGTGGGGATTAGTTTGGGGATTGATACAGGTCTGTGGGGATTAGTTTGGAGATTGATACTGGGCAATGGGGATAAGTTTGGGGATTGATACAGGGCAGTGGGGATTAGTTTAGGGATTGATACGGAGCAGTGGGTATTAGTTTGGGGATAGATACAGGGCAGTGGGAATTAGTTTGGGGGAGAGATACAGGGCAGTGGGTATTAGTTTGGAGATTGATACCGGGCAGTGCGGATTAGTTTGGGGATTGATACAGGGCAGTGGGGAGTAGATTGGAGATTGATACAGGGCAGTGGGGATTAATTTGGGGATAGATACAGGGCAGTTGGGATTAGCTTGGATATTGATACAAGGCAGTGGGGGTGAGTTTGGGAATTGATACAGGGCAGTGTGGTTTAGTTTGGGGAGTGAATCAGGGCAGCAGTGATTCGTTTGGGGATTGAGACAGGACAGAGGAGATTAGTTTGGGGATTGATAGAAGGAATTGGGGATTAGTTTGGAGATTGATACAGGGCAGTGGGGAGTAGTTTGGAGATTGGTGCAGGTCTGTGGAGATTAGTTTGAGGATTTATACGGGGCAGTGGGGATTAATTTGGGGATAGATACAGGGCATTGGTGATTAGTTTGGGGATAGATACAGGGCAGTTGGGATTAGTTTGGTGATTGATACTGGCAGTGGGGATTAGTTTGGGGATTGGTACAGAACTGTGGGAATTAATTTGGTGATTGATACCGTGCTGTGGGGAATAGTTTGGAGATTGATACAGGGCAGTGGGGATTAGTTTGGGGATTGGTACAGAACTGTGGGAATTAATTTGGAGATTGATACCGTGCTGTGGGGATTAGTTTGGAGATTGATACAGGGCAGTGGGAATTCATTTGGGGATTGATTCAGAGCAATGAGGATTAGTTTGGAGATTGATACAGGACTGTGGGAATTAGTTTAGGGATTGATACGGGCTGTGGGGTTTAGTTTGGAGATTGTTGCAGGGCAGTGGGGTTTAGTTTGGAGATTGATACAGGGCAGTGGGGATTAGTTTGGAGATTGATACTGGGCAGTGGGGATTAGTTGGGGATTGATACAGAACTGTGGGAATTAATTTGGAGATTGATACAGGGCTGTTGGATTTAGTTCTGAGATTGATACAGGGCAGTGGGGATTAGTTTAGGGATTGATACGGAGCAGTGGGAATTAGTTTGGGGAGAGATACAGGGCACTGGGGATTAGTTTGGGGATTGATACAGGGCAGTGGGGATGAGTTTGGGGAATGATACAGGGCAGTGGGAATTAGTTTGGAGATTGATACAGGGCTGTGGGGATTAGTTTGGGAATTGATACAGGGCTGTGGGGAATACTTTGTAGATTGATGCAGGGCAGTGGGGATTAGTTTGGTGATTGATACTGGGCAGTGGGGAATACTTTGTAGATTGATACAGGGCTGTGGGAATTAGTTTGGGGATTAATACAGGGCAGTGGGGAATACTTTGTAGATTGATGCAGGGCAGTGGGAATTAGTTTGGGGATTAATACAGGGCAGTGGGGAATACTTTGTATATTGATGCAGAGCTGTGGGGATTAGTTTGGAGATTGATACAGGGCAGTGCGGATTAGTTTGGAGATTGATACAGGGCAGTGGGGATTAGTTTGGGGATTGATACAGGGCAGTGGGGATTAGTTTGGGGATTGATACAGGGCAGTGGGGATTAGTTTGGGGATTGATATCGTGCTGTGGGGAATAGTTTTGAGATTGATACAGGGCAGTGGGGATTAGTTTGGGGATTGATACAGGGCAGTGGGGAATACTTTGTAGATTGATGCAGGGCAGTGCGGATTAGTTTGGGGATTGATACAGGGCAGTGGGGAATACTTTGTAGATTGATACAGGGCTGTGGGAATTAGTTTGGGGATTAATACAGGGCAGTGGGGAATACTTTGTAGATTGATGCAGGGCAGTGGGAATTAGTTTGGGGATTAATACAGGGCAGTGGGGAATACTTTGTATATTGATGCAGAGCTGTGGGGATTAGTTTGGAGATTGATACAGGGCAGTGCGGATTAGTTTGGAGATTGATACAGGGCAGTGGGGATTAGTTTGGGGATTGATACAGGGCAGTGGGGATTAGTTTGGGGATTGATACAGGGCAGTGGGGATTAGTTTGGGGATTGATATCGTGCTGTGGGGAATAGTTTTGAGATTGATACAGGGCAGTGGGGATTAGTTTGGGGATTGGTACAGGGCAGTGGGGAATACTTTGTAGATTGATGCAGGGCAGTGCGGATTAGTTTGGGGATTGATTCAGAGCAATGAGGATTAGTTTGGTGATTGATACAGGGCAGTGGGAAATATTTTGGAGATTGATACAGGGCTGTGTGGATTAGTTTGGAGATTGTTGCAGGGCAGTGGGGATTAGTTTGGAGATTGATACTGGGCAGTGGGGATTAGTTGGGGATTGATACAGAACTGTGGGAATTAATTTGGAGATTGATACAGGGCTGTTGGATTTAGTTCTGAGATTGATACAGGGCAGTGGGGATTAGTTTAGGGATTGATACGGAGCAGTGGGAATTAGTTTGGGGAGAGATACAGGGCACTGGGGATTAGTTTGGGGATTGATACAGGGCAGTGGGGATTAGTTTGGGGATTGACACAGGGCAGTAGGGATCAGTTTGGGGATTGATACTGAGCTGTGGGGATTAATTTGGAGATCGATACAGGACCCTTGGATTTAGTTCTGAAATTGATACAGGGCAGTGGGGATTAGATTAGGGATTGATACAGAGCAGTGGGGATTAATTTGGGGATAGATACAGGGCATTGGGGATTAGTTTGGGGATAGATACAGGGCACTGGGGTTTAGTTTAAGGATTGATACAGGGCTGTGGGGATTAGTTTGGAGATTGATACAGGGCAGTGGGGATTAGTTTAGGGATTGACACAGGGCAGTAGGGATCAGTTTGGGGATTGATACTGAGCTGTGGGGATTAATTTGGAGATCGATACAGGACCCTTGGATTTAGTTCTGAAATTGACACAGGGCAGTGGGGATTAGATTAGGGATTGATACAGAGCAGTGGGGATTAATTTGGGGATAGATACAGGGCATTGGGGATTAGTTTGGGGATAGATACAGGGCACTGGGGTTTAGTTTAAGGATTGATACAGGGCTGTGGGGATTAGTTTGGAGATTGATACAGGGCAGTGGGGATTAGTTTAGGGATTGATACAGGGCTGTGGGGATAAGTTTGGAGATTGATACTGGGCTGTGGGGATTAGTTTAGAGATTGATACATGGGCTCTGGGTATTAGTTTAGGGATTGATACAGAGCTGTGGGGATTAGTTTGGAGATTGATACTGGGCAGTGGGGATTAGTTGGGGATTGATACAGAACTGTGGGAATTAATTTGGCGATTGATACAGGGCTGTTGGATTTAGTTCTGAGATTGATACAGGGCAGTGGGGATTAGTTTGGGGATTGATTCAGAGCAACGAGGATTAGTTTGGAGATTGATACAGGACTGTGGGAATTAGTTTAGGGATTGATACGGGCTGTGGGGTTTAGTTTGGAGATTGATACAGGGCTGTGGGGATTAGTTTGGGGATTGATACGGAGCAGTGGGTATTAGTTTGGGGGAGAGATACAGGGCACTGGGGATTAGTTTGGGGATTGATACAGGGCAGTGGGGATGAGTTTGGGAATTGATACAGGGCTGTGGGGAATACTTTGTAGATTGATGCAGGGCAGTGGGAATTAGTTTGGGGATTAATACAGGGCAGTGGGGAATACTTTGTAGATTGATGCAGGGCAGTGGGGATTAGTTTGGTGATTGATACTGGGCAGTGGGGAATACTTTGTAGATTGATACAGGGCTGTGGGGATTAGTTTGGGGATTGATACAGGGCAGTGGGGATTAGTTTGGGGATTGATATCGTGCTGTGGGGATTAGTTTTGAGATTGATACAGGGCAGTGGGGATTAGTTTGGAGATTGATACTGCGCAGTGGGGATTAGTTTGGGGAGAGATACAGGGCACTGGGGATTAGTTTGGGGATAGATACAGGGCACTGGGGTTTAGTTTAAGGATTGATACAGGGCTGTGGGGATTAGTTTGGAGATTGATACTGGGCAGTGGGGATTAGTTTAGGGATTGATACAGTGCTGTGGGGATAAGTTTGGAGATTGATACTGGGCTGTGGGGATTAGTTTAGAGATTGATACATGGTCTCTGGGTATTAGTTTAGGGATTGATACAGAGCTGTGGGGATTAGTTTGTGGATTGATACAGGGCAGTGGGGATTAGTTTAGGGATTGATACAGTGCTGTGGGGATAAGTTTGGAGATTGATACTGGGCAGTGGGGATTAGTTTAGGGATTGATACAGTGCTGTGGGAATAAGTTTGGAGATTGATACTGGGCAGTGGGGATTAGTTGGGGATTGATACAGAACTGTGGGAATTAACTTGGAGATTGATACAGGGCTGTTGGATTTAGTTCTGAGATTGATACAGGGCAGTGGGGATTAGTTTGGGGATTGATACGGAGCAGTGGGAATTAGTTTGGGGAGAGATACAGGGCACTGGGGATTAGTTTGGGGATTGATACAGGGCAGCGGGGATTAGTTTGGGGATTGACACAGGGCAGTAGGGATTAGTTTGGGGATTGATACTGAGCAAAAGGGATTAGTTTGGCATTGGGGATTAATACAGAGCAGTGGGGATTTGGTTGAAGATTGATACAGGGCTGTGGGGATTAATTTGGATATTGATTCAGGGCAGTGGCGATTAGTTTGGGGATTGATACAGGCCAGTGGTAATTAGTTTGGAGATTGATACTGGGCAGTGGGGATTAATTTGGGGATTGATACAGAGCTGTGGGGATTAATTTGGAGTTCGATCAGGACCCTTGGATTTAGTTCTGAAATTGATACAGGGCAGTGGGGATTAGTTTGGGGATTGATACAGGGCAGTGGGGATTAGATTAGGGATTGATACAGAGCAGTGGGGATTAATTTGGGGATAGATACAGGGCATTGGGGATTAGTTTGGGGATAGATACAGGGCACTGGGGTTTAGTTTAAGGATTGATACAGGGCTGTGGGGATTAGTTTGGAGATTGATACAGGGCAGTGGGGATTAGTTTAGGGATTGATACAGGGCTGTGGGGATAAGTTTGGAGATTGATACTGGGCTGTGGGGATTAGTTTGGAGATTGATACATGGGCTGTGGGGATTAGTTTGGTGATTGATACTGGTCAGTTAGTATTAGTTTGGGGATTTATACCGTGCCGTGGGGAATAGTTTGGAGATTGATCCAGGGCAGTGGGGATTATTTTGGATATTGATTCAGGGCTGTGGGGATTAGTTTGGAGATTGATACAGGGTTCTGGGTATTAGTTTAGGGATTGATACAGGGCTGTGGGGATTAATTTGGGGATAGATACAGGGCTTTGGGGATTAGTTTGGGGATTGATACAGAGCAGTGGGGATTAATTTGGGGATAGATACAGGGCATTGGGGATTAGTTTGGAGATTGATACAGAGCTGTGGGGATTAGTTTGGAGATTGATACTGGGCAGTGGGGATTGGTTTGGAAACTGATACAGGGCAATGGGGATTAGATTGGAGATTGATTCTGGGCAGTGGAATTAATTTGGGGATTGATACAGGGCAGTGGGGATTAATTTGGAGATTGAAACTGGGCAGTGGGGATTAGTTTGAAGATTGCTACTGGACTGTGGGGATTAGTTTGGGGATTGATGCAGAGCTGTGCGGATTAATTTGGGGATAGATACAGGGCAGTGGGGATTAATTTGGGGATAGATACAGGGCAGTGTGGATTAGTTTGGAGATTGATACTGGTCAGTGGGGATTAGTTTGGAGATTGATCCAGGGCAGTGGGGATTATTTTGGATATTGATTCAGGGCTGTGGGTTTAGTTTGGGGATTTATACAGGGCTCTGGGGATTAGTCTAGGGATTGATACAGGGCAGTGGGGATTTGTTTGGAGATTGATACAGGGCAGTGGGGATGAGTTTGTGGATTGATACAGGGCAGTGGGGATTAGTTTGGAGATTGATACTGGACAGTGGGGATTAGTTTGGGGATTGATACAAAGCTGTGGGGATTAATTTGGAGATTTTTACAGGGCAGTGGGGATTGGTTTGGAGATTGAGACATGGCAGTGGGGATTAGTTTTCGGATTGATAGAGGACAGTGGGGATTAGTTTGGAGATTGATACAGGGCAGTGGGGATTAGTTTGAGGATTGGTAGAGGGTTGTGGCGATTAGTTTGGTCATTGACTCTGGGCAGTGTGAATGAGTTTGGAAATTGATACAGTGCAGTGTGGTTTAGTTTGGTGAGTGATACAGGGCAGCGGTGATTCTGTTGGGGATTGATACAGGGCAATGCGGATGAGTTTGGAGATTGGTACAGTGCAGTGGAGATTAGTTTGAGGATTGATACAGGGCAATGGGGATTAGTTTAGGGATTGATACAAGGCAATGGGAATTAGTTTGAGGATTGATACAGATCTGTGGGGTTACTTTAAGATTGATACAGGGACTGGGGATTAGTTTGAGGATTGATACCGGGCTGAGGGGATTAGTTTGAGGATTGATACAGGGCAGTGGGGATTAGTTTGGAAATTGATACAGGGCTGCGGGGATTAGTTTGAGGATTGATACTGGGCAGCGGGAATAGTTTGGGGATTGTAGTGGGCTTTGGGGATGAGTTTGGTCATTGACTCTGGGCGGTGTAGATTTGTTTGGAGATTGATACACGGCTGTGGAGATTAGTTTGGTGATTGATACAGGGCCGTGAGGATTAGTTTGGGGATTGACACAGGGCAGTGTGGATGAGTTTGTGAACTGATACAGGGCAGTGGGGATTACTTTGTTGATTGATACAGGGCAGTGGTGATTAGATTGGAGATTGATAATGGGCAGTGGAATTAGTTTGGGGATTGATACAGGGCTGTAGGGATTAGTTTGGGGATTGATACAGGGCAGTGGGGATTGGTTTGGAGATTGATACTGGGCTGTGGGGAATAGTTTAGGGATTGACACAGGGCAATGGGGATTAGTTTGGTGATTGATACTGGGCAGTGGGGTTTAATTTGGGAATTGATGCAGAGCTGTGGTGATTAGTTTGGAGATTGATACAGGGCAGTGGGATTTAGTTTGGAAATTGATACAGGGCAGTGGGGATTAGTTTAGGGAATGATACAGAGCAGTGGGGATTATTTTGGGGATTGATCCAGGGCACTGGGGATTAGTTTGTGGATAGATACAGGGCAGTGGGATTTAGTTTGGAAATTGATACAGGGCACTGGGGATTAGTTTAAGGATTGATACAGAGCATGGGGAATAGTTTGGGGATGGATATAGGGCATTGGGAAATAGTTTGGAGATTGATACAGAACAGTGGGATTTAGTTTGGAAATTGATACAGGGCAGTGGGGATTCGTTTGGAGATTGATACAGGGCAGTTGGGATTAGTTTGGGGATTGATACAGGGCAGTGGGGATTAGTTTGGGGATTGATACAGGGCAGTGGGGATTAGTTTGGGGATTGATACAGTGCTGTGTGGATTAGTTTGGAGATTGATACAGGGCTGTGGGGATTAGTTTGGGGATTGATACTGGGCAGTGGGGATTAGTTTGGAGATTGATACTGGGCTGTGGGGATTAGTTTGGGGATTGATACAGGGCAGTGGGGATTAGTTTGGGGATTGATACAGGGCAGTGGGGATTAGTTTGGGGATTGATACAGGGCAGTGGGGATTAGTTTGGACATTGATACAGTGTAGTGTGGATTAGTTCGGGGATTGATACAGGGCAGTGGCGATTGGTTTGGGGATTGATACAGGACAGTGGGGGTGCGTTTGGGGATGGATACAGGGCAGTGGGGATTAGTTTGAGGATTGATACAGGGCAGTGGGGATAAGTTCGGGGATTCATACAGGGCAATGGGGATTAGTTTGGGGATTCATACAGGGCTGTGGGGATTAGTTTGTGGATTGATACCGGGCTGAGGGGATTAGTTTGAGGATTGATACAGGGCAGTGGGGATTAGTTTGGGGATTGATACAGGAATGTGGGGATTAGTTTGTGGATTGATACATGGCTGTGGGGATTAGTTTGGGGATTGATACAGGGCAGTGGTGATAAGTTTGGGGATTGGTACAGGGCAGTTGGGATTAGTTTGGTCATTGTCTCTGGGTGGTGTAGATTAGTTTGGAGATTGATACGCGGCTGTGGAGATTAGTTTGGTGATTGATACAGGGCCATGAGGATGAGTTTGGGGATTGATACAGGGCAGTGGGGATGAGTTTGGGGATTGATACAGGGCAATGGGGATTAATTTGGGGATTGATACAGGCTAGTGGGGATTTGTTTGGAGATTGATTCAGGGCAGTGGGCATTAGTTTGGAGATTGATACAGGGCAGTGGGGATTAGTTTGGAGATTGATACAGTGTAGTGGGAATTAGTTTGGGGATTGATACAGGGCAGTGGCAATTGGTTTGGGGATTGATACAGGGCATTGGGGAGTTGTTCGAAGATTGATCCAGGGCAGTGGGGAGTAGTTTGAGGATTGATACAGGGCAGTGGGAATTAGTTTGAGGATTGATACAGGGCTGTGGAGATTAGTTTGGGGATTGATACTGGGCATTTGGGATTAGTTTGGGGATTGATACAGAGCTGTGAGGATTAATTTGGAGATTGACACAGGGCAGCGGGGTTTAGTTTGGAGATTGATACAGGGCAGTGGGGAATAGTTGAAGAATTGATACAGGGCACTGGGAATTATTTTGAGGATTGATACAGGGCAGTGGGGATAAGTTTGGGGATTGATACAGGGCTGTGGAGATTAGTTTGAGGATTGATACAGGGCAATGGGGATTAGTTTGGAGATTGATACAGGGCAGTGGGGATTAGTTGAAGAATTGATACAGGGCTGTGGGAATTAGTTTGGGGATTGATACCGGGCTGAGGGGATTAGTTTGAGGATTGATACAGGGCAGTGGGAATTAGTTTGGGGATTGATACAGGAATGTGGGGATTAGTTTGTGGATTGATACATGGCTGTGGGGATAAGTTTGAGGATTGATACAGGGCAGTGGGGATTAGTTTGGGGATTGGTACATGGCTGTGGGGATTAGTTTGGTCATTGTCTCTGGGTGGTGTAGATTAGTTTGGAGATTGATACACGGCTGTGGAGATTAGTTTGGTGATTGATCCAGGGCAGTGGGGATTAGTTTGGGGATTGATACAGAGCAGTGGGATGTAGTTTGGAGATTGATACAGGGCAGTGAGGATAAGTTTGAGGATTGATACAGGGCAGCGGGGATTAGTTTGGAGATTGATACAGGGCAGTGGGGATTAGTTTAGGGATTGGTACAGAGCAGTGGGGATTAGTTTGGGGATTGATACAGGGCAGTGGGGATTAGTTTGGGGATTGGTACAGGGCCGTGGGATTTAGTTTGGAGATTGATACAGGGCAGTGGGGATTGGTTTGGAGAATGCTACTGGGCACTGGGCATTTGTTTGTGGATTGATACAGAGCTGTGGGGATCAATTTGGAGATTGATACCGGGCCGTGGGATTTTGTTCTGAGATTGATACAGGGCAGTGGGGATTAGTTTAAGGATTGATACAGAGCATGGGGAATAGTTTGGGGATAGATACAGGGCATTGGGGATTAGTTTGGGGATAGATACAGGTCAGCGGGGATTAGTTTGGGGATTGATACAGGGCAGTGGGGATTAGTTTGGGGATTGATACAGGGCCGTGGGATTTAGTTTGGAGATTGATACAGGGCAGTGGGCATTTGTTTGTGGATTGATACAGGGCTTGGGGATTAGTTTGAGGATTGATACAGGTCAGTGGGGATTAGTTTGGGGATTGGTACAGGACTGTGGGGATTAGTTTGGAGATTGATACAGGGCAGGGGGGAGTAGTTTGGGGATTGATAGAGGGCTTGGGGATTAGTTTGGGGATAGATACAGGGCACTGGGGATTAGTTTGGAGATTGATACAGGGCAGTGGGGATTAGTTTAAGGATTGATACAGGACATGCGGATTAGTCTGGGGATTGATACAGGACTGTGGGAATTATTTTGAGGATTGATACAGGGCAGTGGGGATTAGTTTGAGGATTGATACAGGTCAGTGGGGATTAGTTTGGGGATTGGTACAGGACTGTGGGGATTAGTTTGGAGATTGATACACGGCTGTGGAGATTAGTTTGGTGATTGATACAGGGCAGTGAGGATAAGTTTGGAGATTGATACAGGGCAGTGGGGATTAGTTTGGAGATTGGTGCAGGGCTGTGGAGACTAGTTTGAGGATTAATACAGGGCAGTGGGTATTAGTTTGGTGATTGATACCGGACTGTGGGGATTAGTTTGGACAATGATACAAGGCAGTGGGGGTGAGTTTGGGAATTGATACTGGGCAGTGGGGATGAGTTTGTGGATTGATAGAGTGCAGAGGGGAACAGTTTGTGGATAGATACATGGCTGTGGGGATTAGTTTGGGGATACATACTGGGTAGCGGTGATTCGTTTGGAGATTGATACTGGGCTGTGGGGATTAGTTTGGAGATTGATACAAGCCTGTGTGGATTAGTTTGGGGATTGATACAGGGCAGTGGGGATTAGTTTGGAGATTGATACAAGCCTGTGTGGATTAGTTTGGGGATTGATACAAGCCTGTGTGGATTAGTTTGGGGATTGATACAGGGTAGTGGGGATTAGTTTGGACATTGATACTGGGCAGTTGGGATTAGTTTGGGGATAGATAAAGAGCAGCGGGGATTAGTTTGGAGATTGATACAGTGTAGTGTGGATTAGTTTGGGGATTGATACAGGGCAGTGGCGATTGGTTTGGGGATTGATACAGGGCAGTGGCGATTGGTTTGGGGATTGATACAGGACAGTGGGGGTGCGTTTGGGGATGGATACAGGGCAGTGGGGATTAGTTTGAGGATTGATACAGGGCAGTGGCGATAAGTTTGGGGATTCATACAGGGCTGTGGAGATTAGTTTGAGGATTGATACAGGGCAGTGGGAATTAGTTTGAGGATTGATACAGGGCAATGGGGATTAGTTTGGAGATTGATACAGGGCAGTGGTGATAAGTTTGAGGATTGATACAGGGCAGTTGGGATTAGTTTGGTCATTGTCTCTGGGTGGTGTAGATTAGTTTGGAGATTGATATACACGGCTGTGGAGATTAGTTTGGTGATTGATACAGGGCCGTGAGGATGAGTTTGGGGATTGACACAGGGCAATGGGGATTAGTTTGGGGATTGATACAGGGCAGTGGGGATTTGTTTGGAGATTGATACAGGGCAGTGGGGATTAGTTTGGAGATTGATACAGTGTAGTGTGGATTAGTTTGGGGATTGATACAGGGCAGTGGCAATTGGTTTGGGGATTGATACAGGGCAGTGGGGGTGAGTTTGGGGATTGATACAGGGCAGTGGGGATCAGTTTGGAGATTGGTGCAGGGCTGTGGAGATTAGTTTGAGGATTGATACAGGGCAATGGGGATTATTTTGGGGATTGATACAGGGTAGTGGGGATTAGTTTGGGGATTGATACAGGGCTGTGGGGATTAGTTTGGGGATTGATACAGGGCTGTGGGGATTAGTTTGGGGATTGATACAGGGCAGTGGGGATTAGTTTAATGATTGATACAGGGCTGTGGGAATTAGTTTGTGGATTGATACTGGGCTGAGGGGATTAGTTTGTGGATTGATACAGGGCAGTGGGGATTAGTTTGGGGATTGATACTGGAATGTGGGGATTAGTTTGTGGATTGATACATGGCTGTGGGGATTAGTTTGGGGATTGATACAGGGCAGTTGGGATTAGTTTGTGGATTAATACAGGCAGTGGTGATAAGTTTATGGATTGATACAGGGCAGTGGGGATTAGTTTGGGGATTGGGACAGGGCTGTGGGGATTAGTTTGTTCATTGTCTCTGGGTGGTGTAGATTAGTTTGGAGATTGATACACGGCTGTGTAGATTAGTTTGGGGATTGATACAGGGCAATGGGGATTAATTTGGGGATTGATTCAGGGCAGTGGGGATTAGTTTGAGGATTGATACAGGGCATGGGGATTAGTTTGTGAATTGATACAGGGCAGTGGGGATTAGTTTGGGGATTGATACAGGGCCGTGGGATTTAGTTTGGAGATTGATACAGGGCAGTGGGGATTGGTTTGGAGAATGCTACTGGGCACTGGGCATTTGTTTGTGGATTGATACAGAGCTGTGGGGATCAATTTGGAGATTGATACCGGGCTGTGGGATTTAGTTTGGAGATTGATACAGAGCAGTGGGAATAAGTTTGGGGATAGATACAGGGCATTGGGGATTAGTTTGTGGATAGATACAGGGCCGTGGGATTTAGTTTGGAGATTGATACAGGGCAGTGGGGATTAGTTTGGAGATTGATACAAGGCAGTGGGGATTTGTTTGGGGATTGATACTGGGCAGTTGGGATTAGTTTGGGGATTGATACAGGGCTGTGGGGATTAGTTTGGAGATTGATACAGGGAAATGGGGATTAGTTTGGAGATTGATACTGGGCTGTGGGGATTAGTTTGGAGATTGATACAGGGAAATGGGGATTAGTTTGGAGATTGATACAGGGCTGTGGGGATTAGTTTGTAGATTGATACAGTGCTGTGTGGATTAGTTTGGGGATTGATACAGAGCAGTGGGGATTAGTTTGGAGGTTAACACTGGGCCGTGGGATTTAGTTTGGAGATTGATACAGGGCAGTTTGGATTAGTTTGAGGATTGATACAGGGCAATGGGAATTAGTTTGGTGATTGATACAGGGCAGTGAGAATAAGTTTGGGGATTGATACAGGGCAGTGGAGATGAATTTGAGGATTGATACAGGGCAGTGGGGATTAGTTTGGAGATTGATTCAGGGCTGTGGGGATTAGTTTGTGGATTGATACAGGGCAGTGGGGAGTAGTTTGGAGATTGATACAGGGCTGTGGGGAATAGTTTGGAGATTGATATAGGGCTGTGGGGATTAGATTGGTGATTGATACACGGCAGGGAGGATTATTTTAGGGATTTGCACAGAGCAGTGGGTATTAGTTTGTGGATTGATACAGGGCAGTGGGGATTAGTTTGTGCATTGATACAGGGCAGTGGGGATTATTTTGGAGATTGATACAGAGCAGAGGGGAACAGTTTGTGGATAGATACAGGGCAGCGGGGATTAGTTTGGAGAATGATACAGGGCAGTGGGGATTAGTTTGGGGATTGATACAGGGCGGTGGGGATTAGTTTGGGGATTGATACAGGGCAGAGGGGAACAGTTTGTGGATAGATACAGGGCGGTGGGGATTAGTTTGGAGATTGATACAGGGCTGTGGGGATTAGTTTGGAGATTGATACAGGGCAGTGGGGATTAGTTTGGGGATTGATACAGGGCAGTGGGGATTAGTTTGGGGATTGATACAGGGCAGTGGGGATCAGATTGGAGATTGATACAGGGCAGTGGGGATTAGTTTGGGGATTGATACAGGGCAGTTGGGATTAGTTTGGGGATTGATACAGGGCAGTGGGGATTAGTTTGGGGATTGATACAGGGCAGTGGGGATTAGTTTGTGGATTGATACAGGGCAGTGGGGATCAGATTGGAGATTGATACAGGGCAGTGGGGATTAGTTTGGGGATTGATACAGGGCAGTTGGGATTAGTTTGTGGATTAATACAGGCAGTGGGGATAAGTTTGAGGATTGATACAGGGCAGTGGGGATTAGTTTGGGGGTTGGTACTGGGCTATGGGGATTAGTTTGGTCATTGTCTCTGGGCGGTGTAGATTAGTTTGGAGATTGACACACGGCCGTGGAGATTAGTTTGGTGATTGATACAGGGCAGTGAGGATTAGTTTGGGGATTGATACAGGGCAATGGGGATTAATTTGGGGATTGTTACAGGGTAGTGGGGATTCGTTTGGAGATTGATGCAGGGCAGTGGGGATTAGTTTGGGGATTGATCCAGGGCAGTGGGGATGAGTTTGGGAACTGATACAGGGCGGAGGGGATTACTTTCGGATTGATACAGGGCAGTGGGGGTTAGTTTGGAGTTTGGTGCAGAGCTGTGGAGATTAGTTTGAGGATTGATACAGGGCAATGGGAATTAGTTTGTGGATTGATACAGAGCAGCAGTGATTCGTTTGGCGATTGAGACAGTGCAGTGTGAATTAGTTTGGGGATTGATACAGAGCAGCAGTGATTCGTTTGGCGATTGAGACAGTGCAGTGTGAATTAGTTTGGGGATTGATACAGGGCAGTGGGGATTAGTTTGAGGATTGATACAGGGCAGTGGGGAGTTGTTCGAAGATTGATCCAGGGCAGTGGGGAGTAGTTCGAGGATTGATACAGGGCAGTGGGCATTAGTTTGAGGTTTGATACAGGGCAGTGGGCATTAGTTTGGGGATTGATACAGGAATGTGGTGATTAGTTTGTGGATTGATACATGGCTGTGGGGATTAGTTTGGGGATTGATACAGGGCAGTTGGGATTAGTTTGTGGATTAATACAGGCAGTGGGGATAAGTTTGGGGATTGGTACAGGGCTGTGGGGATTAGTATGGAGATTGATACAGGGCAGTGGGTATTAGTTTGATGATTGATACTGGGCAGTGGGGATTGGTTCGGAGATTGATACACGGCGGTGAGGATTAGTTTAGGGATTGATACAGAGCAGTGGGGATTAGTTTGGGGATTGATACTGGGCAGTGGGGATTAGTTTGGGGATTGGTACAGGGCTGTGGGGATTAGTTTGGTCATTGTCTCTGGGTGGTGTAGATTAGTTTGGAGATTGATATACACGGCTGTGGAGATTAGTTTGGTGATTGATACAGGGCCGTGAGGATTAGTTTGGGGATTGATACAGGGCAGTGGGGATGAGTTTGGAGATTGATACAGGGCTGTGGGGATTAGTTTGGGGATAGATACAGGGCAGCAGGGATTAGTTTGGGGATTGATACAGGGCTGTGGGGATTAATTTGGAGATTGATACAGCGCCGTGGGATTTAGTTTGGAGATTGATTCAGGGCAGTGGGGATTAGATGAGGGATTGATACAGAGCAGTGGGGATTAGTTTGGGGATAGATACAAGGCAGCGGGGGTTAGTTTGGAGATTGATACAGGGCTGTGGGGATTAGTTGAAGAATTGATACAGGGCAGAGGGGATTAGTTTGAGGATTGATACAGGGCAGTGGGGAGTTGTTGGAAGATTGATCCAGGGCAGTGGGGAGTAGTTTGAGGATTGATACAGGGCAGTGGGAATTAGTTTGAGGATTGATACAGGGCAGTGGGGGTGAGTTTGTGAATTGATACAGGGCAGTGGAGATTAGTTTGGGGATTGATACTGGGCAGTTGGGATTAGTTTCGGGATTGATATAGAGCTGTGGGGATTAATTTGGAGATTGATACAGGGCAGTGGGATTTAGTTTGGAGATTGACACAGGGCAGTGGGGATTAGATTAGGGATTGATTCAGAGCAGTGGGTATTAATTTGGGGAGAGATACAGGGCATTGGGGATTAGTTTTGGGATTGATACAGGGCAGTGGGGATTAGTTGAAGAATTGATACAGGGCAGTGGGAATTATTTTGAGGATTGATACAGGGCAGTGGGGATAAGTTTGGGGATTGATACAGGGCTGTGGAGATTAGTTTGAGGATTGATACAGGGCAATGGGGATTAGTTTGGGGATTGATCCAGGGCAGTGTGGATTAGTTTGGAGATTGATACAGGGCAGTGGGGATTAGTTGAAGAATTGATACAGGGCTGTGGGAATTAGTTTGTGGATTGATACATGGCTGTGGGGATTAGTTTGGGGATTGATACAGGGCAGTGGGGATAAGTTTGAGGATTGATACAGGGCAGTGGGGATTAGTTTGGGGATTGGTACAGGGCTGTGGGGATTAGTTTGGTCATTGTCTCTGGGTGGTGTAGATTAGTTTGAGATTGATACACGGCTGTGGAGATTAGTTTGGTGATTGATACAGGGCTGTAAGGATTAGTTTGGGGATTGAGGCAGGGCAGTGGGGATGAGTTTGGGGATTGATACAGGGCAGTGGGGATCAGTTTGGAGATTGATACAGGGCTGTGGGGATTAGTTTGTGGATTGATACAGGGCAGTGGGGATTAGTTTGGAGATTGATGCAGGGCAGTGGGGATTAGTTTGGGGATTGATACAGTGCAGTGGGGATTAGTTTGGGGATTGAAACAGGGCAGATGGGATTAGTTTGGGGATTCATACAGGGCAGCGGGGATTCGTTTGGAGATTGATACCGGGCTGTGGGGATTAGTTTGGGGATTGATACAGGACAGTGGGGATTAGTTCAATGATTGATACAGGGCAGTTGGGAATTAGATTGTGGATTGATACAGGGCAGTGGGGATTAGTTTGGGGATTGATACTGGAATGTGGGGATTAGTTTGTGGATTGATACATGGCTGTGGGGATTAGTTTGGGGATTGATACAGGGCAGTTGGGATTAGTTTGTGGATTAATACCGGCAGTGGTGATAAGTTTGTGGATTGATACAGTGCGGTGGGGATTAGTTTGGGGATTGGTACAGGGCTGTGGGGATTAGTTTGGTCATTGTCTCTGGGCGGTGTAGATTAGTTTGGAGATTGATACACGGCTGTGGAGATTAGTTTGGTGATTGATACAGGGCAGTGAGGATTAGTTTGGGGATTGATACAGGGCAATGGGGATTAATTTGGGGATTGATACAGGTTAGTGGGGATTAGTTTGGAGATTGATTCAGGGCAGTGGGGATTAGTTTGAGGATTGATACAGGGCAGTGGGGATGAGTTTGGGGATTGATACAGGGCAGTGGGGATTAGTTTGGACATTGATACAGGGCAGTGGGGATTAGTTTGGAGATTGATACAGGGCTGTGGGGATTAGTTTGTGGATTGATACAGGGCAGTGGGGATTTGTTTGGAGATTGATACAGGGCTGTGGGGAATAGTTTGGTGATTTACACTGGGCAGTGGGGATTAGTTTGGAGATTGATACACGGCAGGGAGGATTATTTTCGGGATTTGCACAGAGCAGTGGGTATTAGTTTGTGGTTAGATACAGGGCAGTGGGGATTAGTTTGGGGATTGATACAGGGTAGTGGGGATTAGTTTGTGCATTGATACAGAGCAGAGGTGAACAGTTTGTGGATTGATACAGGGCAGTGGGGATTAGTTTGGGGATTGATACTGGAATGTGGGGATTAGTTTGTGGATTGATACAGGGCAGTTGGGATTAGTTTGTGGATTAATACCGGCAGTGGTGATAAGTTTGTGGATTGATACAGGGCGATGGGGATTAGTTTGGGGATTGGTACAGGGCTGTGGGGATTAGTTTGGTCATTGTCTCTGGGCGGTGTAGATTAGTTTGGAGATTGATACAGGGCTGTGGAGATTAGTTTGAGGATTGATACAGGGCAATGGGGATTAGTTTGGGGATTGATACAGGGCAGTGTGGATTAGTTTGGAGATTGATACAGGGCAGTGGGGATTAGTTGAAGAATTGATACAGGGCTGTGGGAATTAGTTGGTGGATTGATACATGGCTGTGGGGATTAGTTTGGGGATTGATACAGGGCAGTGGGGATAAGTTTGAGGATTGATACAGGGCAGTGGGGATTAGTTTGGGGATTGGTACAGGGCTGTGGGGATTAGTTTGGTCATTGTCTCTGGGTGGTGTAGATTAGTTTGAGATTGATACACGGCTGTGGAGATTAGTTTGGTGATTGATACAGGGCTGTAAGGATTAGTTTGGGGATTGAGGCAGGGCAGTGGGGATGAGTATGGGGATTGATACAGGGCAGTGGGGATCAGTTTGGAGATTGATACAGGGCTGTGGGGATTAGTTTGTGGATTGATACAGGGCAGTGGGGATTAGTTTGGAGATTGATGCAGGGCAGTGGGGATTAGTTTAGGGATTGACACAGTGCAGTGGGGATTAGTTTGGGGATTGAAACAGGGCAGATGGGATTAGTTTGGGGATTCATACAGGGCAGCGGGGATTCGTTTGGAGATTGATACCGGGCTGTGGGGATTAGTTTGGGGATTGATACAGGACAGTGGGGATTAGTTCAATGATTGATACAGGGCAGTGGGGATTTGTTTGGAGATTGATACAGGGCTGTGGGGAATAGTTTGGTGATTTACACTGGGCAGTGGGGATTAGTTTGGAGATTGATACACGGCAGGGAGGATTATTTTCGGGATTTGCACAGAGCAGTGGGTATTAGTTTGTGGATAGATACAGGGCAGTGGGGATTAGTTTGGGGATTGATACAGGGTAGTGGGGATTAGTTTGTGCATTGATACAGAGCAGAGGTGAACAGTTTGTGGATTGATACAGGGCAGTGGGGATTAGTTTGGGGATTGATACTGGAATGTGGGGATTAGTTTGTGGATTGATACATGGCTGTGGGGATTAGTTTGGGGATTGATACAGGGCAGTTGGGATTAGTTTGTGGATTAATACCGGCAGTGGTGATAAGTTTGTGGATTGATACAGGGCAGTGGGGATTAGTTTGGGGATTAATACAGGGCAGTGGGGATTAGTTTGTGCATTGATACAGAGCAGAGGTGAACAGTTTGTGGATAGATACAGGGCATCGGGGATTAGTTTGGAGATTGATACAGGGCAGTGGGGATTAGTTTGGGGATTGATACAGGGCAGAGGGGAACAGTTTGTGGATAGATACAGGGCAGTGGGGATTAGTTTGGAGATTGATGCAGGGCTGTGTGGATTAGCTTGAGGATTGATACAGGGCAGTGGGGATTAGTTTGGGGATTGATACAGGGCTGTGGGGATTAGCTTGGGGATTGATACAGGGCAGTGGGGATTAGTTTGGGGATTAATACAGGCAGTGGGGATAAGTTTGAGGATTGATCCAGGGCAGTGGGGATTAGTTTGGGGATTGATACAGGGCAGAGGGTATTACTTTCGGATTGACACAGGGCAGTGGGGATTAGTTTGAAGTTTGGTGCAGGGCTGTGGAGATTAGTTTGAGGATTGATACAGGGCAATGGGAATTAGTTTGGGGATTGATACAGAGCAGCGGTGATTCGTTTGGGGATTGAGACAGTGCAGTGTGGATTAGTTTGGGGATTGATACAGGGCTGTGGGGGTGAGTTTGGGGAGTGATACAGGGCAGTGGGGATTAGTTTGAGGATTGATACAGGGCAGTGGGGAGTTGTTCGAAGATTGATCCAGGGCAGTGGGGAGTAGTTTGAGGATTGATACAGGGCAGTGGGGGTGAGTTTGTGAATTGATACAGGGCAGTGGAGATTAGTTTGGGGATTGATACTGGGCAGTGGGGATTAGTTTGGGGATTGATACAGAGCTGTGGGGATTAATTTGGAGATTGATACAGGGCCGTGGGATTTAGTTTGGAGATTGACACAGGGCAGTGGGAATTAGATTAGGGATTGATACAGAGCAGTGGGGATTCGTTTGGGGATAGATACAGGGCAGCGGGGATTAGTTTGGAGATTGATACAGGGCAGTGGGGATTAGTTGAAGAATTGATACAGGGCACTGGGAATTATTTTGAGGATTGATACAGGGCAGTGGGGATAAGTTTGGGGATTGATACAGGGCAGTGGGGATTAGTTTGAGGATTGATACAGGGCAGTGGGGAGTTGTTCGAAGATTGATCCAGGGCAGTGGGGAGTAGTTTGAGGATTGATACAGGGCAGTGGGGGTGAGTTTGTGAATTGATACAGGGCAGTGGAGATTAGTTTTGGGGATTGATACTGGGCAGTGGGGATTAGTTGAAGAATTGATACAGGGCTTTGGGAATTAGTTTGTGGATTGATACCGGGCTGAGGGAATTAGTTTGAGGATTGATACAGGGCAGTGGGAATTAGTTTGGAGATTAATACAGGGCAATGGGGATTAGTTTGGAGATTGACACAGGGCAGTGGGGATTAGTTTGGGGATTGGAACAGGACTATGGGGTTTAGTTTGGGGATTGATACAGGGCAGTGGGGATTAGTTTGCAGATTGGTGCAGGGCTGTGGAGACTAGTTTGAGGATTAATACAGGGCAGTGGGTATTAGTTTGATGATAGATACAGGGCAGTGGGGATTGGTTCGGAGATTGACACACGGCGGTGAGGATTAGTTTAGGGATTGATACAGGGCAGTTGGGATTAGTTTGGTCATTGTCTCTGGGTGGTGTAGATTAGTTTGGAGATTGATACACGGCTGTGGAGATTAGTTTGGTGATTGATACAGGGCCGTGAGGATTAGTTTGGGAATTGATACAGGGCAGTGGGGATGGGTTTGGGGATTGATACAGGGCAGTGGGGATTAGATTAGGGATTGATACAGAGCAGTGGGGATTAGTTTGGGGATAGATACAGGGCAGCGGGGATTAGTTTGGAGATTGATACAGTGTAGTGTGGATTAATTTGGGGATTGATACAGGGCAGTGGCGATTGGTTTGGGGATTGATACAGGGCAGTGGAGATTAGTTTTGGGGATTGATACTGGGCAGCGGGGATTAGTTTGGAGATTGATACAGTGTAGTGTGGATTAGTTTGAGGATTGATACAGGGCAGTGGTAATTGGTTTGTGGATTGATACATGGCTGTGGGGATTAGTTTGGGGATTGATACAGGGCAGTGGGGATAAGTTTGAGGATTGATACAGGGCAGTGGGGATTAGTTTGGGGATTGGTACAGGGCTGTGGGGATTAGTTTGATCATTGTCTCTGGGTGATGTAGATTAGTTTGAGATTGATACACGGCTGTGGAGATTAGTTTGGTGATTGATACAGGGCCGTGAGGATTAGTTTGGGGATTGAGGAGGGGAAGTGGGGATGAGTTTGGGGATTGATACAGGGCAGTGGGGATCAGTTTGGAGATTGGTGCAGGGCTGTGGAGATTAGTTTGAGGATTGATACAGGGCAATGGGGATTATTTTGGGGATTGATACAGGGTAGTGGGGATTAGTTTGGAGATTGATGCAGTGCAGTGGGGATTAGTTTGGGGATTGAAACAGGGCAGATGGGATTAGTTTGGGGATTCATACAGGGCTGCGGGGATTCGTTTGGAAATTGATACAGGGCAGTGGGGATTAGTTTGGGGATTGACACAGGGCTGTGGGGGTTAGTTTGGGGATTGATACAGGACAGTGGGGATTAGTTTAATGATTGATACAGGGCTGTGGGAATTAGTTTGTGGATTGATACCGGTCTGAGGGGATTAGTTTGTGGATTGATACTGGAATGTGGGGATTAGTTTGTGGATTGATACATGGCTGTGGCGATGAGTTTGGGGATTGATACAGGGCAGTTGGGATTAGTTTGTGGATTAATACCGGCAGTGGTAGTAAGTTTGTTGGTTGATACAGTGCGGTGGGGATTAGTTTGGGGATTGGTACTGGGCTGTGGGGATTAGTTTGGTCATTGTCTCTGGGCGGTGTAGATTAGTTTGGATATTGATACACGGCTGTGTAGATTAGTTTGGTGATTGATACAGGGCAGTGAGAATTAGTTTGGGGATTGATACAGGGCAATGGGGATTAATTTGGGGATTGATACAGGGCTGTGGGGATTAGTTTGGATATTGACACAGGGCAGTGGGGATTAGTTTGAGGATTGATACAGGGCATGGGGATTAGTTTGTGAATTGATACAGGGCAGTGGGGATTAGTTTGGGGATTGGTACAGGGCTGTGGGGATTAGTTTGTGAATTGATACAGGGCAGTGGGGATAAGTTTGAGGATTGATACAGGGCAGTGGGGAGTTGTTCGAAGATTGATCCAGGGCAGTGGGGAGTAGTTTGAGGATTGATACAGGGCAGTGGGGGTGAGGTTGTGGATTGATACAGTGCGGTGGGGATTAGTTTGGGGATTGGTACAGGGCTGTGGGGATTAGTTTGGTCATTGTCTCTGGGCGGTGTAGATTAGTTTGGATATTGATACACGGCTGTGTAGATTAGTTTGGTGATTGATACAGGGCAGTGAGGATTAGTTTGGGGATTGATACAGGGCAATGGGGATTAATTTGGGGATTGATACAGGGTAGTGGGGATTAGTTTGGAGATTGATTCAGGACAGTGGGAATTAGTTTGGACATTGATACAGGGCAGTGGGGATTAGTTTGGAGATTGATTCAGGACAGTGGGGATTAGTTTGGACATTGATACAGGGCAGTGGGGATTAGTTTGGAGATTGATACAGGGCAGTGGGTATTAGTTTGGAGATTGATACACGGCAGTGAGGATTATTTTAGGGATTTGCACAGAGCAGTGGGTATTAGTTTGTGGATTGATACAGGGCAGTGGGGGTTAGTTTGGGGATTGATACAGGCAGTGGTGATAAGTTTATGGATTGATACAGGGCAGTGGGGATTAGTTTGGGGATTGGGACAGGGCTGTGGGGATTAGTTTGTTCATTGTCTCTGGGTGGTGTAGATTAGTTTGGAGATTGATACACGGCTGTGTAGATTAGTTTGGGGATTGATACAGGGCAATGGGGATTAATTTGGGGATTGATTCAGGGCAGTGGGGATTAGTTTGAGGATTGATACAGGGCATGGGGATTAGTTTGTGAATTGATACAGGGCAGTGGGGATTAGTTTGGGGATTGATACAGGGCCGTGGGATTTAGTTTGGAGATTGATACAGGGCAGTGGGGATTGGTTTGGAGAATGCTACTGGGCACTGGGCATTTGTTTGTGGATTGATACAGAGCTGTGGGGATCAATTTGGAGATTGATACCGGGCTGTGGGATTTAGTTTGGAGATTGATACAGAGCAGTGGGAATAAGTTTGGGGATAGATACAGGGCATTGGGGATTAGTTTGTGGATAGATACAGGGCCGTGGGATTTAGTTTGGAGATTGATACAGGGCAGTGGGGATTAGTTTGGAGATTGATACAAGGCAGTGGGGATTTGTTTGGGGATTGATACTGGGCAGTTGGGATTAGTTTGGGGATTGATACAGGGCTGTGGGGATTAGTTTGGAGATTGATACAGGGAAATGGGGATTAGTTTGGAGATTGATACTGGGCTGTGGGGATTAGTTTGGAGATTGATACAGGGAAATGGGGATTAGTTTGGAGATTGATACAGGGCTGTGGGGATTAGTTTGTAGATTGATACAGTGCTGTGTGGATTAGTTTGGGGATTGATACAGAGCAGTGGGGATTAGTTTGGAGGTTAACACTGGGCCGTGGGATTTAGTTTGGAGATTGATACAGGGCAGTTTGGATTAGTTTGAGGATTGATACAGGGCAATGGGAATTAGTTTGGTGATTGATACAGGGCAGTGAGAATAAGTTTGGGGATTGATACAGGGCAGTGGAGATGAATTTGAGGATTGATACAGGGCAGTGGGGATTAGTTTGGAGATTGATTCAGGGCTGTGGGGATTAGTTTGTGGATTGATACAGGGCAGTGGGGAGTAGTTTGGAGATTGATACAGGGCTGTGGGGAATAGTTTGGAGATTGATATAGGGCTGTGGGGATTAGATTGGTGATTGATACACGGCAGGGAGGATTATTTTAGGGATTTGCACAGAGCAGTGGGTATTAGTTTGTGGATTGATACAGGGCAGTGGGGATTAGTTTGTGCATTGATACAGGGCAGTGGGGATTATTTTGGAGATTGATACAGAGCAGAGGGGAACAGTTTGTGGATAGATACAGGGCAGCGGGGATTAGTTTGGAGAATGATACAGGGCAGTGGGGATTAGTTTGGGGATTGATACAGGGCGGTGGGGATTAGTTTGGGGATTGATACAGGGCAGAGGGGAACAGTTTGTGGATAGATACAGGGCGGTGGGGATTAGTTTGGAGATTGATACAGGGCTGTGGGGATTAGTTTGGAGATTGATACAGGGCAGTGGGGATTAGTTTGGGGATTGATACAGGGCAGTGGGGATTAGTTTGGGGATTGATACAGGGCAGTGGGGATTAGTTTGGAGATTGATACAGGGCAGTGGGGATTAGTTTGGGGATTGATACAGGGCAGTTGGGATTAGTTTGGGGATTGATACAGGGCAGTGGGGATTAGTTTGGGGATTGATACAGGGCAGTGGGGATTAGTTTGTGGATTGATACAGGGCAGTGGGGATCAGATTGGAGATTGATACAGGGCAGTGGGGATTAGTTTGGGGATTGATACAGGGCAGTTGGGATTAGTTTGTGGATTAATACAGGCAGTGGGGATAAGTTTGAGGATTGATACAGGGCAGTGGGGATTAGTTTGGGGGTTGGTACTGGGCTATGGGGATTAGTTTGGTCATTGTCTCTGGGCGGTGTAGATTAGTTTGGAGATTGACACACGGCCGTGGAGATTAGTTTGGTGATTGATACAGGGCAGTGAGGATTAGTTTGGGGATTGATACAGGGCAATGGGGATTAATTTGGGGATTGTTACAGGGTAGTGGGGATTCGTTTGGAGATTGATGCAGGGCAGTGGGGATTAGTTTGGGGATTGATCCAGGGCAGTGGGGATGAGTTTGGGAACTGATACAGGGCGGAGGGGATTACTTTCGGATTGATACAGGGCAGTGGGGGTTAGTTTGGAGTTTGGTGCAGAGCTGTGGAGATTAGTTTGAGGATTGATACAGGGCAATGGGAATTAGTTTGTGGATTGATACAGAGCAGCAGTGATTCGTTTGGCGATTGAGACAGTGCAGTGTGAATTAGTTTGGGGATTGATACAGAGCAGCAGTGATTCGTTTGGCGATTGAGACAGTGCAGTGTGAATTAGTTTGGGGATTGATACAGGGCAGTGGGGATTAGTTTGAGGATTGATACAGGGCAGTGGGGAGTTGTTCGAAGATTGATCCAGGGCAGTGGGGAGTAGTTCGAGGATTGATACAGGGCAGTGGGCATTAGTTTGAGGTTTGATACAGGGCAGTGGGCATTAGTTTGGGGATTGATACAGGAATGTGGTGATTAGTTTGTGGATTGATACATGGCTGTGGGGATTAGTTTGGGGATTGATACAGGGCAGTTGGGATTAGTTTGTGGATTGATACAGGGCAGTGGGGGTTAGTTTGGGGATTGATACAGGCAGTGGTGATAAGTTTATGGATTGATACAGGGCAGTGGGGATTAGTTTGGGGATTGGGACAGGGCTGTGGGGATTAGTTTGTTCATTGTCTCTGGGTGGTGTAGATTAGTTTGGAGATTGATACACGGCTGTGTAGATTAGTTTGGGGATTGATACAGGGCAATGGGGATTAATTTGGGGATTGATTCAGGGCAGTGGGGATTAGTTTGAGGATTGATACAGGGCATGGGGATTAGTTTGTGAATTGATACAGGGCAGTGGGGATTAGTTTGGGGATTGATACAGGGCCGTGGGATTTAGTTTGGAGATTGATACAGGGCAGTGGGGATTGGTTTGGAGAATGCTACTGGGCACTGGGCATTTGTTTGTGGATTGATACAGAGCTGTGGGGATCAATTTGGAGATTGATACCGGGCTGTGGGATTTAGTTTGGAGATTGATACAGAGCAGTGGGAATAAGTTTGGGGATAGATACAGGGCATTGGGGATTAGTTTGTGGATAGATACAGGGCCGTGGGATTTAGTTTGGAGATTGATACAGGGCAGTGGGGATTAGTTTGGAGATTGATACAAGGCAGTGGGGATTTGTTTGGGGATTGATACTGGGCAGTGGGGATTAGTTTGGGGATTGATACAGGGCTGTGGGGATTAGTTTGGAGATTGATACAGGGAAATGGGGATTAGTTTGGAGATTGATACTGGGCTGTGGGGATTAGTTTGGAGATTGATACAGGGAAATGGGGATTAGTTTGGAGATTGATACAGGGCTGTGGGGATTAGTTTGTAGATTGATACAGTGCTGTGTGGATTAGTTTGGGGATTGATACAGAGCAGTGGGGATTAGTTTGGAGGTTAACACTGGGCCGTGGGATTTAGTTTGGAGATTGATACAGGGCAGTTTGGATTAGTTTGAGGATTGATACAGGGCAATGGGAATTAGTTTGGTGATTGATACAGGGCAGTGAGAATAAGTTTGGGGATTGATACAGGGCAGTGGAGATGAATTTGAGGATTGATACAGGGCAGTGGGGATTAGTTTGGAGATTGATTCAGGGCTGTGGGGATTAGTTTGTGGATTGATACAGGGCAGTGGGGAGTAGTTTGGAGATTGATACAGGGCTGTGGGGAATAGTTTGGAGATTGATATAGGGCTGTGGGGATTAGATTGGTGATTGATACACGGCAGGGAGGATTATTTTAGGGATTTGCACAGAGCAGTGGGTATTAGTTTGTGGATTGATACAGGGCAGTGGGGATTAGTTTGTGCATTGATACAGGGCAGTGGGGATTATTTTGGAGATTGATACAGAGCAGAGGGGAACAGTTTGTGGATAGATACAGGGCAGCGGGGATTAGTTTGGAGAATGATACAGGGCAGTGGGGATTAGTTTGGGGATTGATACAGGGCGGTGGGGATTAGTTTGGGGATTGATACAGGGCAGAGGGGAACAGTTTGTGGATAGATACAGGGCGGTGGGGATTAGTTTGGAGATTGATACAGGGCTGTGGGGATTAGTTTGGAGATTGATACAGGGCAGTGGGGATTAGTTTGGGGATTGATACAGGGCAGTGGGGATTAGTTTGGGGATTGATACAGGGCAGTGGGGATTAGTTTGGAGATTGATACAGGGCAGTGGGGATTAGTTTGGGGATTGATACAGGGCAGTTGGGATTAGTTTGGGGATTGATACAGGGCAGTGGGGATTAGTTTGGGGATTGATACAGGGCAGTGGGGATTAGTTTGTGGATTGATACAGGGCAGTGGGGATCAGATTGGAGATTGATACAGGGCAGTGGGGATTAGTTTGGGGATTGATACAGGGCAGTTGGGATTAGTTTGTGGATTAATACAGGCAGTGGGGATAAGTTTGAGGATTGATACAGGGCAGTGGGGATTAGTTTGGGGGTTGGTACTGGGCTATGGGGATTAGTTTGGTCATTGTCTCTGGGCGGTGTAGATTAGTTTGGAGATTGACACACGGCCGTGGAGATTAGTTTGGTGATTGATACAGGGCAGTGAGGATTAGTTTGGGGATTGATACAGGGCAATGGGGATTAATTTGGGGATTGATACAGGGTAGTGGGGATTCGTTTGGAGATTGATGCAGGGCAGTGGGGATTAGTTTGGGGATTGATCCAGGGCAGTGGGGATGAGTTTGGGAACTGATACAGGGCGGAGGGGATTACTTTCGGATTGATACAGGGCAGTGGGGGTTAGTTTGGAGTTTGGTGCAGAGCTGTGGAGATTAGTTTGAGGATTGATACAGGGCAATGGGAATTAGTTTGTGGATTGATACAGAGCAGCAGTGATTCGTTTGGCGATTGAGACAGTGCAGTGTGAATTAGTTTGGGGATTGATACAGAGCAGCAGTGATTCGTTTGGCGATTGAGACAGTGCAGTGTGAATTAGTTTGGGGATTGATACAGGGCAGTGGGGATTAGTTTGAGGATTGATACAGGGCAGTGGGGAGTTGTTCGAAGATTGATCCAGGGCAGTGGGGAGTAGTTCGAGGATTGATACAGGGCAGTGGGCATTAGTTTGAGGTTTGATACAGGGCAGTGGGCATTAGTTTGGGGATTGATACAGGAATGTGGTGATTAGTTTGTGGATTGATACATGGCTGTGGGGATTAGTTTGGGGATTGATACAGGGCAGTTGGGATTAGTTTGTGGATTAATACAGGCAGTGGGGATAAGTTTGGGGATTGGTACAGGGCTGTGGGGATTAGTATGGAGATTGATACAGGGCAGTGGGTATTAGTTTGATGATTGATACTGGGCAGTGGGGATTGGTTCGGAGATTGATACACGGCGGTGAGGATTAGTTTAGGGATTGATACAGAGCAGTGGGGATTAGTTTGGGGATTGATACTGGGCAGTGGGGATTAGTTTGGGGATTGGTACAGGGCTGTGGGGATTAGTTTGGTCATTGTCTCTGGGTGGTGTAGATTAGTTTGGAGATTGATATACACGGCTGTGGAGATTAGTTTGGTGATTGATACAGGGCCGTGAGGATTAGTTTGGGGATTGATACAGGGCAGTGGGGATGAGTTTGGAGATTGATACAGGGCTGTGGGGATTAGTTTGGGGATAGATACAGGGCAGCAGGGATTAGTTTGGGGATTGATACAGGGCTGTGGGGATTAATTTGGAGATTGATACAGCGCCGTGGGATTTAGTTTGGAGATTGATTCAGGGCAGTGGGGATTAGATGAGGGATTGATACAGAGCAGTGGGGATTAGTTTGGGGATAGATACAAGGCAGCGGGGGTTAGTTTGGAGATTGATACAGGGCTGTGGGGATTAGTTGAAGAATTGATACAGGGCAGAGGGGATTAGTTTGAGGATTGATACAGGGCAGTGGGGAGTTGTTGGAAGATTGATCCAGGGCAGTGGGGAGTAGTTTGAGGATTGATACAGGGCAGTGGGAATTAGTTTGAGGATTGATACAGGGCAGTGGGGGTGAGTTTGTGAATTGATACAGGGCAGTGGAGATTAGTTTGGGGATTGATACTGGGCAGTTGGGATTAGTTTCGGGATTGATATAGAGCTGTGGGGATTAATTTGGAGATTGATACAGGGCAGTGGGATTTAGTTTGGAGATTGACACAGGGCAGTGGGGATTAGATTAGGGATTGATTCAGAGCAGTGGGTATTAATTTGGGGAGAGATACAGGGCATTGGGGATTAGTTTTGGGATTGATACAGGGCAGTGGGGATTAGTTGAAGAATTGATACAGGGCAGTGGGAATTATTTTGAGGATTGATACAGGGCAGTGGGGATAAGTTTGGGGATTGATACAGGGCTGTGGAGATTAGTTTGAGGATTGATACAGGGCAATGGGGATTAGTTTGGGGATTGATCCAGGGCAGTGTGGATTAGTTTGGAGATTGATACAGGGCAGTGGGGATTAGTTGAAGAATTGATACAGGGCTGTGGGAATTAGTTTGTGGATTGATACATGGCTGTGGGGATTAGTTTGGGGATTGATACAGGGCAGTGGGGATAAGTTTGAGGATTGATACAGGGCAGTGGGGATTAGTTTGGGGATTGGTACAGGGCTGTGGGGATTAGTTTGGTCATTGTCTCTGGGTGGTGTAGATTAGTTTGAGATTGATACACGGCTGTGGAGATTAGTTTGGTGATTGATACAGGGCTGTAAGGATTAGTTTGGGGATTGAGGCAGGGCAGTGGGGATGAGTTTGGGGATTGATACAGGGCAGTGGGGATCAGTTTGGAGATTGATACAGGGCTGTGGGGATTAGTTTGTGGATTGATACAGGGCAGTGGGGATTAGTTTGGAGATTGATGCAGGGCAGTGGGGATTAGTTTAGGGATTGATACAGTGCAGTGGGGATTAGTTTGGGGATTGAAACAGGGCAGATGGGATTAGTTTGGGGATTCATACAGGGCAGCGGGGATTCGTTTGGAGATTGATACCGGGCTGTGGGGATTAGTTTGGGGATTGATACAGGACAGTGGGGATTAGTTCAATGATTGATACAGGGCAGTTGGGAATTAGATTGTGGATTGATACAGGGCAGTGGGGATTAGTTTGGGGATTGATACTGGAATGTGGGGATTAGTTTGTGGATTGATACATGGCTGTGGGGATTAGTTTGGGGATTGATACAGGGCAGTTGGGATTAGTTTGTGGATTAATACCGGCAGTGGTGATAAGTTTGTGGATTGATACAGTGCGGTGGGGATTAGTTTGGGGATTGGTACAGGGCTGTGGGGATTAGTTTGGTCATTGTCTCTGGGCGGTGTAGATTAGTTTGGAGATTGATACACGGCTGTGGAGATTAGTTTGGTGATTGATACAGGGCAGTGAGGATTAGTTTGGGGATTGATACAGGGCAATGGGGATTAATTTGGGGATTGATACAGGTTAGTGGGGATTAGTTTGGAGATTGATTCAGGGCAGTGGGGATTAGTTTGAGGATTGATACAGGGCAGTGGGGATGAGTTTGGGGATTGATACAGGGCAGTGGGGATTAGTTTGGACATTGATACAGGGCAGTGGGGATTAGTTTGGAGATTGATACAGGGCTGTGGGGATTAGTTTGTGGATTGATACAGGGCAGTGGGGATTTGTTTGGAGATTGATACAGGGCTGTGGGGAATAGTTTGGTGATTTACACTGGGCAGTGGGGATTAGTTTGGAGATTGATACACGGCAGGGAGGATTATTTTCGGGATTTGCACAGAGCAGTGGGTATTAGTTTGTGGTTAGATACAGGGCAGTGGGGATTAGTTTGGGGATTGATACAGGGTAGTGGGGATTAGTTTGTGCATTGATACAGAGCAGAGGTGAACAGTTTGTGGATTGATACAGGGCAGTGGGGATTAGTTTGGGGATTGATACTGGAATGTGGGGATTAGTTTGTGGATTGATACAGGGCAGTTGGGATTAGTTTGTGGATTAATACCGGCAGTGGTGATAAGTTTGTGGATTGATACAGGGCGATGGGGATTAGTTTGGGGATTGGTACAGGGCTGTGGGGATTAGTTTGGTCATTGTCTCTGGGCGGTGTAGATTAGTTTGGAGATTGATACAGGGCTGTGGAGATTAGTTTGAGGATTGATACAGGGCAATGGGGATTAGTTTGGGGATTGATACAGGGCAGTGTGGATTAGTTTGGAGATTGATACAGGGCAGTGGGGATTAGTTGAAGAATTGATACAGGGCTGTGGGAATTAGTTGGTGGATTGATACATGGCTGTGGGGATTAGTTTGGGGATTGATACAGGGCAGTGGGGATAAGTTTGAGGATTGATACAGGGCAGTGGGGATTAGTTTGGGGATTGGTACAGGGCTGTGGGGATTAGTTTGGTCATTGTCTCTGGGTGGTGTAGATTAGTTTGAGATTGATACACGGCTGTGGAGATTAGTTTGGTGATTGATACAGGGCTGTAAGGATTAGTTTGGGGATTGAGGCAGGGCAGTGGGGATGAGTATGGGGATTGATACAGGGCAGTGGGGATCAGTTTGGAGATTGATACAGGGCTGTGGGGATTAGTTTGTGGATTGATACAGGGCAGTGGGGATTAGTTTGGAGATTGATGCAGGGCAGTGGGGATTAGTTTAGGGATTGACACAGTGCAGTGGGGATTAGTTTGGGGATTGAAACAGGGCAGATGGGATTAGTTTGGGGATTCATACAGGGCAGCGGGGATTCGTTTGGAGATTGATACCGGGCTGTGGGGATTAGTTTGGGGATTGATACAGGACAGTGGGGATTAGTTCAATGATTGATACAGGGCAGTGGGGATTTGTTTGGAGATTGATACAGGGCTGTGGGGAATAGTTTGGTGATTTACACTGGGCAGTGGGGATTAGTTTGGAGATTGATACACGGCAGGGAGGATTATTTTCGGGATTTGCACAGAGCAGTGGGTATTAGTTTGTGGATAGATACAGGGCAGTGGGGATTAGTTTGGGGATTGATACAGGGTAGTGGGGATTAGTTTGTGCATTGATACAGAGCAGAGGTGAACAGTTTGTGGATTGATACAGGGCAGTGGGGATTAGTTTGGGGATTGATACTGGAATGTGGGGATTAGTTTGTGGATTGATACATGGCTGTGGGGATTAGTTTGGGGATTGATACAGGGCAGTTGGGATTAGTTTGTGGATTAATACCGGCAGTGGTGATAAGTTTGTGGATTGATACAGGGCAGTGGGGATTAGTTTGGGGATTAATACAGGGCAGTGGGGATTAGTTTGTGCATTGATACAGAGCAGAGGTGAACAGTTTGTGGATAGATACAGGGCATCGGGGATTAGTTTGGAGATTGATACAGGGCAGTGGGGATTAGTTTGGGGATTGATACAGGGCAGAGGGGAACAGTTTGTGGATAGATACAGGGCAGTGGGGATTAGTTTGGAGATTGATGCAGGGCTGTGTGGATTAGCTTGAGGATTGATACAGGGCAGTGGGGATTAGTTTGGGGATTGATACAGGGCTGTGGGGATTAGCTTGGGGATTGATACAGGGCAGTGGGGATTAGTTTGGGGATTAATACAGGCAGTGGGGATAAGTTTGAGGATTGATCCAGGGCAGTGGGGATTAGTTTGGGGATTGATACAGGGCAGAGGGTATTACTTTCGGATTGACACAGGGCAGTGGGGATTAGTTTGAAGTTTGGTGCAGGGCTGTGGAGATTAGTTTGAGGATTGATACAGGGCAATGGGAATTAGTTTGGGGATTGATACAGAGCAGCGGTGATTCGTTTGGGGATTGAGACAGTGCAGTGTGGATTAGTTTGGGGATTGATACAGGGCTGTGGGGGTGAGTTTGGGGAGTGATACAGGGCAGTGGGGATTAGTTTGAGGATTGATACAGGGCAGTGGGGAGTTGTTCGAAGATTGATCCAGGGCAGTGGGGAGTAGTTTGAGGATTGATACAGGGCAGTGGGGGTGAGTTTGTGAATTGATACAGGGCAGTGGAGATTAGTTTGGGGATTGATACTGGGCAGTGGGGATTAGTTTGGGGATTGATACAGAGCTGTGGGGATTAATTTGGAGATTGATACAGGGCCGTGGGATTTAGTTTGGAGATTGACACAGGGCAGTGGGAATTAGATTAGGGATTGATACAGAGCAGTGGGGATTCGTTTGGGGATAGATACAGGGCAGCGGGGATTAGTTTGGAGATTGATACAGGGCAGTGGGGATTAGTTGAAGAATTGATACAGGGCACTGGGAATTATTTTGAGGATTGATACAGGGCAGTGGGGATAAGTTTGGGGATTGATACAGGGCAGTGGGGATTAGTTTGAGGATTGATACAGGGCAGTGGGGAGTTGTTCGAAGATTGATCCAGGGCAGTGGGGAGTAGTTTGAGGATTGATACAGGGCAGTGGGGGTGAGTTTGTGAATTGATACAGGGCAGTGGAGATTAGTTTTGGGGATTGATACTGGGCAGTGGGGATTAGTTGAAGAATTGATACAGGGCTTTGGGAATTAGTTTGTGGATTGATACCGGGCTGAGGGAATTAGTTTGAGGATTGATACAGGGCAGTGGGAATTAGTTTGGAGATTAATACAGGGCAATGGGGATTAGTTTGGAGATTGACACAGGGCAGTGGGGATTAGTTTGGGGATTGGAACAGGACTATGGGGTTTAGTTTGGGGATTGATACAGGGCAGTGGGGATTAGTTTGCAGATTGGTGCAGGGCTGTGGAGACTAGTTTGAGGATTAATACAGGGCAGTGGGTATTAGTTTGATGATAGATACAGGGCAGTGGGGATTGGTTCGGAGATTGACACACGGCGGTGAGGATTAGTTTAGGGATTGATACAGGGCAGTTGGGATTAGTTTGGTCATTGTCTCTGGGTGGTGTAGATTAGTTTGGAGATTGATACACGGCTGTGGAGATTAGTTTGGTGATTGATACAGGGCCGTGAGGATTAGTTTGGGAATTGATACAGGGCAGTGGGGATGGGTTTGGGGATTGATACAGGGCAGTGGGGATTAGATTAGGGATTGATACAGAGCAGTGGGGATTAGTTTGGGGATAGATACAGGGCAGCGGGGATTAGTTTGGAGATTGATACAGTGTAGTGTGGATTAATTTGGGGATTGATACAGGGCAGTGGCGATTGGTTTGGGGATTGATACAGGGCAGTGGAGATTAGTTTTGGGGATTGATACTGGGCAGCGGGGATTAGTTTGGAGATTGATACAGTGTAGTGTGGATTAGTTTGAGGATTGATACAGGGCAGTGGTAATTGGTTTGTGGATTGATACATGGCTGTGGGGATTAGTTTGGGGATTGATACAGGGCAGTGGGGATAAGTTTGAGGATTGATACAGGGCAGTGGGGATTAGTTTGGGGATTGGTACAGGGCTGTGGGGATTAGTTTGATCATTGTCTCTGGGTGATGTAGATTAGTTTGAGATTGATACACGGCTGTGGAGATTAGTTTGGTGATTGATACAGGGCCGTGAGGATTAGTTTGGGGATTGAGGAGGGGAAGTGGGGATGAGTTTGGGGATTGATACAGGGCAGTGGGGATCAGTTTGGAGATTGGTGCAGGGCTGTGGAGATTAGTTTGAGGATTGATACAGGGCAATGGGGATTATTTTGGGGATTGATACAGGGTAGTGGGGATTAGTTTGGAGATTGATGCAGTGCAGTGGGGATTAGTTTGGGGATTGAAACAGGGCAGATGGGATTAGTTTGGGGATTCATACAGGGCTGCGGGGATTCGTTTGGAAATTGATACAGGGCAGTGGGGATTAGTTTGGGGATTGACACAGGGCTGTGGGGGTTAGTTTGGGGATTGATACAGGACAGTGGGGATTAGTTTAATGATTGATACAGGGCTGTGGGAATTAGTTTGTGGATTGATACCGGTCTGAGGGGATTAGTTTGTGGATTGATACTGGAATGTGGGGATTAGTTTGTGGATTGATACATGGCTGTGGCGATGAGTTTGGGGATTGATACAGGGCAGTTGGGATTAGTTTGTGGATTAATACCGGCAGTGGTAGTAAGTTTGTTGGTTGATACAGTGCGGTGGGGATTAGTTTGGGGATTGGTACTGGGCTGTGGGGATTAGTTTGGTCATTGTCTCTGGGCGGTGTAGATTAGTTTGGATATTGATACACGGCTGTGTAGATTAGTTTGGTGATTGATACAGGGCAGTGAGAATTAGTTTGGGGATTGATACAGGGCAATGGGGATTAATTTGGGGATTGATACAGGGCTGTGGGGATTAGTTTGGATATTGACACAGGGCAGTGGGGATTAGTTTGAGGATTGATACAGGGCATGGGGATTAGTTTGTGAATTGATACAGGGCAGTGGGGATTAGTTTGGGGATTGGTACAGGGCTGTGGGGATTAGTTTGTGAATTGATACAGGGCAGTGGGGATAAGTTTGAGGATTGATACAGGGCAGTGGGGAGTTGTTCGAAGATTGATCCAGGGCAGTGGGGAGTAGTTTGAGGATTGATACAGGGCAGTGGGGGTGAGGTTGTGGATTGATACAGTGCGGTGGGGATTAGTTTGGGGATTGGTACAGGGCTGTGGGGATTAGTTTGGTCATTGTCTCTGGGCGGTGTAGATTAGTTTGGATATTGATACACGGCTGTGTAGATTAGTTTGGTGATTGATACAGGGCAGTGAGGATTAGTTTGGGGATTGATACAGGGCAATGGGGATTAATTTGGGGATTGATACAGGGTAGTGGGGATTAGTTTGGAGATTGATTCAGGACAGTGGGAATTAGTTTGGACATTGATACAGGGCAGTGGGGATTAGTTTGGAGATTGATTCAGGACAGTGGGGATTAGTTTGGACATTGATACAGGGCAGTGGGGATTAGTTTGGAGATTGATACAGGGCAGTGGGTATTAGTTTGGAGATTGATACACGGCAGTGAGGATTATTTTAGGGATTTGCACAGAGCAGTGGGTATTAGTTTGTGGATTGATACAGGGCAGTGGGGGTTAGTTTGGGGATTGATACAGGGCAGTGGGGATTAGTTTGTGCATTGATACAGGGCAGAGGTGAACAGTTTGTGGATAGATACAGGGCAGCGGGGATTAGTTTGGAGATTGATACAGGGCAGTGGGGATTAGTTTGGAGATTGATACAGGGCAGCGGGATTAGTTTGGAGATTGATACAGGGCAGTGGGGATTAGTTTGTGGATTGATACAGGGCAGTGGGGATTAGTTTGGGGATTGAAACAGGGCAGATGGGATTAGTTTGTGGATTGATACAGGGCTGTGGGGATTAGCTTGGGGATTGATACAGGGCAGTGGAGATGAGATTGAGGATTGATACAGGGCAATGGGGATTAGTTTGGGGATTGATACAGGAATGTGGGGATTAGTTTGGGGATTGATACAGGGCAGTGGGGATAAGTTTGAGGATTCATACAGGGCAGTGGGGATAAGTTTGGGGATGGGTACAGGGCTGTGGGGATTAGTTTGATCATTGTCTCTGGGTGATGTAGATTAGTTTGAGATTGATACACGGCTGTGGAGATTAGTTTGGTGATTGATACAGGGCCGTGAGGATTAGTTTGGGGATTGAGGAGGGGAAGTGGGGATCAGTTTGGAGATTGGTGCGGGGCTGTGGAGATTAGTTTGAGGATTGATACAGGGCAATGGGGATTATTTTGGGGATTGATACAGGGTAGTGGGGATTAGTGTGGAGATTGATACAGGGCAGTGGGGATTAGTTTGGAGATTGATGCAGTGCAGTGGGGATTAGTTTGGGGATTGAAACAGGGCAGATGGGATTAGTTTGGGGATTCATACAGGGCAGCGGGGATTCATTTGGAAATTGATACAGGGCAGTGGGGATTAGTTTGGGGATTGATACAGGGCTGTGGGGGTTAGTTTGGGGATTGATACAGGACAGTGGGGATTAGTTTAATGATTGATACAGGGCTGTGGGAATTAGTTTGTGGATTGATACCGGTCTGAGGGGATTAGTTTGTGGATTGATACTGGAATGTGGGGATTAGTTTGTGGATTGATACATGGCTGTGGCGATGAGTTTGGGGATTGATACAGGGCAGTTGGGATTAGTTTGTGGATTAATACCGGCAGTGGTGATAAGTTTGTGGATTGATACAGTGCGGTGGGGATTAGTTTGGGGATTGGTACAGGGCAGTGAGGATTAGTTTGGGGATTGGTACAGGGCAGTGAGGATTAGTTTGGGGATTGATACAGGGCAATGGGGATTAATTTGGGGATTGATACAGGTTAGTGGGGATTAGTTTGAGGATTGATACAGGGCATGGGGATTAGTTTGTGAATTGATACAGGGCAGTGGGGATTAGTTTGGGGATTGGTACAGGGCAGTGCGGATTAGTTTGGGGATTGGTACAGGGCTGTGGGGATTAGTTTGTGAATTGATACAGGGCAGTGGGGATAAGTTTGAGGATTGATACAGGGCAGTGGGGATTAGTTTGGGGATGGATACAGGGCAGTGGGGATTAGTTTGAGGATTGATACAGGGCAGTGGGGAGTTGTTCGAAGATTGATCCAGGGCAGTGGGGAGTAGTTTGAGGATTGATACAGGGCAGTGGGGGTGAGTTTGTGAATTGATACAGGGCAGTGGAGATTAGTTTGGGGATTGGTACAGGGCTGTGGGGATTAGTGTGGTCATTGTCTCTGGGTGGTGTAGATTAGTTTGGAGATTGATACACGGCTGTGGAGATTAGCTTGGTGATTGATACAGGGCCGTGAGGATGAGTTTGGGGATTGATACAGGGCCGTGAGGTTGAGTTTGGGGATTGATACAGGGCCGTGAGGATGAGTTTGGGGATTGATACAGGGCCGTGAGGATGAGTTTGGGGATTGATACAGGGCCGTGAGGTTGAGTTTGGGGATTGATACAGGGCAGTGGGGATGAGTTTGGGGATTGATACAGGGCCGTGAGGTTGAGTTTGGGGATTGATACAGGGCCGTGAGGTTGAGTTTGGGGATTGATACAGGGCAATGGGGATTAATTTGGGGATTGATACAGGGTAGTGGGGATTAGTTTGGAGATTGATTCAGGACAGTGGGGATTAGTTTGGACATTGATACAGGGCAGTGGGGATTAGTTTGGAGATTGATACAGGGCAGTGGGGATTAGTTTGGAGATTGATACACGGCAGTGAGGATTATTTTAGGGATTTGCACAGAGCAGTGGGTATTAGTTTGTGGATTGATACAGGGCAGTGGGGGTTAGTTTGGGGATTGATACAGGGCAGTGGGGATTAGTTTGTGCATTGATACAGGGCAGAGGTGAACAGTTTGTGGATAGATACAGGGCAGCGGGGATTAGTTTGGAGATTGATACAGGGCAGTGGGGATTAGTTTGGAGATTGATACAGGGCAGTGGGGATTAGTTTGGAGATTGATACAGGGCAGTGGGGATTAGCTTGGGGATTGATACAGGGCAGTGGGGATTAGTTTGTGGATTGATACAGGGCAGTGGGGATTAGCTTGGGGATTGATACAGGGCAGTGGGGATTAGTTTGGGGATTGATACAGGGCTGTGGGGATTAGCTTGGGGATTGATACAGGGCAGTGGGGATTAGTTTGGGGATTGACACAGGGCTGTGGAGATTAGTTTGAGGATTGATACAGGGCAATGGGAATTAGTTTGGGGATTGATACAGGGCAGCTGTGATTCGTTTGGGGATTGAGACAGTGCAGTGTGGATTAGTTTGGGGATAGATACAGGGCAGTGGGGATTAGTTTGAGGATTGATACAGGGCAGTGGGGAGTTGTTCGAAGATTGATCCAGGGCAGTGGGGAGTAGTTTGAGGATTGATACAGGGCAGTGGGAATTAGTTTGAGGATTGATACAGGGCAATGGGGATTAGTTTGGGGATTGATACAGGGCTGTGGGGATATGTTTGAGGATTGATACAGGGCAGTGGGCATTAGTTTGGGGATTGATACAGGAATGTGGGGATTAGTTTGTGGATTGATACATGGCTGTGAGGATAAGTTTGAGGCTTGATACAGGGCAGTGGGGATTAGTTTGGGGATTGGTACAGGGCTGTGGGGATTAGTTTGGTGATTGATACAGGGCCGTGAGGATTAGTTTGGGGATTGAGGCAGGGCAGTGGGGATGAGTTTGGGGATTGATACAGGGCAGTGGGGTTCAGTTTGGAGATTGGTGCAGGGCTATGGAGATTAGTTTGAGGATTGATACAGGGCAATGGGGATTATTTTGGGGATTGATACAGGATAGTGTGGATTAGTTTGGAGATTGATTCAGGGCAGTGGGGATTAGTTTGGAGATTGATACAGGGCAGTGCGGATTAGTTTGGAGATTGATACAGGGCAGTGGGGATTAGTTTGGAGATTGATACTGGGCTGTGGGGATTAGTTTGTGGATTGATACAGGGCAGTGGGGATTAGTTTGGAGATTGATGCAGGGCTGTGGGGATTAGTTTGTGGATTGATACAGGGCAGTGGGGATTAGTTTGGTGATTCATACAGGGCAGTGGGGATTAGTTTGGACATTGATACAAGGCAGCGGAGGTGAGTTAGGGAATTGAGACAGGGCAGTGGGGATTAGTTTGTGGATTCATACAGGGCAGTGAGGATTAGTTTGGGGATTGATACAGGGCAGTGGGGATTAGTTTGGGGATTGATACAGGGCAATGGGGATTAATTTGGGGATTGATACAGGTTAGTGGGGATTAGTTTGGAGATTGATTCAGGGCAGTGGGGATTAGTTTGGGGATTGGTACAGGGCTGTGGGGATTAGTTTGTGAATTGATACAGGGCAGTGGGGATTAGTTTGGGGATTGGTACAGGGCTGTGGGGATTAGTTTGGTCATTGTCTCTGGGTGGTGTAGATTAGTTTGGAGATTAATACACGGCTGTGGAGATTAGCTTGGTGATTGATACAGGGCCGTGAGGATGAGTTTGGGGATTGATACAGGGCCGTGAGGATGAGTTTGGGGATTGATGCAGGGCTGTGGGGATTAGCTTGGGGATTGATACAGGGCAGTGGGGATTAATTTGAAGATTAATACAGGGCTGTGGGGATTAGTTTGGACATTGATACAAGGCAGCGGAGGTGAGTTAGGGAATTGAGACAGAGCAGTGGGGATTAGTTTGGAAATTGATACTGGGCAGTGGGGATTTGTTTGGAGATTGATACAGGGCTGTGGGGAATAGTTTGGTGATTTACACTGGGCAGTGGTGATTAGTTTGGAGATTGATACACGGCAGGGAGGATTATTTTCGGGATTTGCACAGAGCAGTGGGGATTAGTTTGTGGATCCATACAGGGCAGTGGGGATTCGTTTGGAGATTGATACAGGGCAGTGGGGAGTAGATTATATTAGATTAGATTTGCAGTGTGGAAACAGGCCCTTCGGCCCAAGTCCACACCGACCCGCCAAACGAAGCCCACCCATACCCCTACATTTACCCCTTACCTAACACTACGGGCAATTTAGTATGGCCAATTCACCTGGCCCGCACATCTTTGGACTGTGGAAGGAAACCGGAGCACCCGGAGGAAACCCACGCAGACACTGAGAGAACGTGCAAACGCCACACAGTCAGTCGCCTGAGTCGGGAATTGAACCCGGGTCTCAGACGCTGTGAGGCAGCAGTGCTAACCACTGTGCCACCATGCCGCCCTGACACCGTGCCGGGGATTGATACTGGGCAGTTGGGATTAGTTTGGGGATTGATACAGGGCAGTTTGGATTAGATTAGGGATTGATACAGAGCAGTGGGGATTAGTTTGTGGATAGATACAGGGCAATGGGAATTAGTTTGGGGATTGATACACAGCAGCAGAGATTAGTTTGGAGATTGAGACAGGGCAGTGGGGATTAGTTTGCAGATTGGTGCAGGGCTGTGGAGACTAGTTTGAGGATTAATACAGGGCAATGGGGATTAGTATGGAGATTGATACAGGGCAGTGGGTATTAGTTTGATGATTGATACTGGGCAGTGGGGATTGGTTCGGAGATTGATACACGGCGGTGAGGATTAGTTTAGGGATTGATACAGAGCAGTTGGGATTAGTTTGGGGATTGATACAGAGCTGCGGGGATTAATTTGGAGATTGATACAGGGCCGTGGGATTTAGTTTGGAGATTGACACAGGGCAGTGGGGATTAGATTAGGGATTGATACAGAGCAGTGGGGATTAGTTTGGCAATAGATACAGGGCAGCGGGGATTAGATTGGAGATTGATACAGTGTAGTGTGGATTAATTTGGGGATTGATACAGGGCAGTGGCGATTGGTTTGGGGATTGATACAGGGCAGTGGGGATTAGTTTGGGGATTGGTACAGGGCTGTGGGGAGTAGTTTGTTCATTGTCTCTGGGCGGTGTAGATTAGTTTGGAGATTGATACACGGCTGTGGAGATTAGTTTGGGGATTGATACAGGGCAATGGGGATTAATTTGGGGATTGATACAGGTTGGTGGGGATTAGTTTGGAGATTGATTCAGGGCATGGGGATTAGTTTGAGGATTGATACAGGCCAGTGGGGATGAATTTGAGGATTGATACAGGGCAATGGGGATTACTTTGGAGATTGGTGCACGGCTGTGGGGATTAGTTTGGAGATTGATACAGGGCCGCGGTGATTAGTTTGGGGATTGATACTGGGCAGTGGGGATGAGTTTGTGAACTGATACAGGGCAGTGGGGATTACTTTGTTGATCGATACAGGGCAGTGGTGATTAGATTGGAGATTGATAATGGGCAGTGGAATTAGTTAGGGGATTGATACAGGGCAGTGGGGATTAGTTTGGGGATTGATACAGGGCTGTGGGGATTAATTTGGAGATTGATACAGGGCAGTGAGGATGAATTTGAGGATTGATTCAGGACAGTGGGGATTAGTTTGGGGATTGGTACAGGGCTGTGGAGATTAGTTTGATCATTGTCTCTGGGCGGTGTAGATGAGTTTGGAGATTGATACACGGCTGTGGAGATTAGTTTGGTGATTGTTACAGGGCAGTGAGGATAAGTTTGGAGATTGATACAGGGCAGTGGGGATGAATTTGAGGATTGATACCGGGCAGTGGGGATTAGTTTGGAGATTGGTGAAGGGCTGTGGAGACTAGTTTGAGGATTAATACAGGGCAGTGGGTATTAGTTTGGTGATTGATACAGGGCAGTGGGGATTAGTTTGGAGATTGATACAGGGCAGTGGGGATTAGTTTGGGGATTGATACTGGGTAGTGGGGATTGGTTTGGAGATTGTGACACGGCAGTGAGGATTAGTTTAGGGATTGATACAGAGCAGTGGGGATTAGTTTGGGGATTGATACAGTGCATAGGGGAACAGTTTGTGGATAGATACATGGCTGTGGGGATTAGTTTGGGGATACATACTGGGTAGCGGGGATTCGTTTGGAGATTGATACCGGGCTGTGGGCATTAGTTTGGGGATTGAAACAGGGCAGTGGGGATTAGTTTGGAGATTGATACCGGGCAGTGGGGATTAGTTTGGAGATTGATACAGGGCAGTGGGGATTAGTTTGGAGATTGATACCGAGCTGAGGGGATTAGTTTGAGGATTGATCCAGGGCAGTAGGGATTACTTTGGAGATTGGTGCAGGGCTGTGGAGACTAGTTTGAGGATTAATACAGGGCAGTGGGTATTAGTTTGGTGATTGATACCGGACTGTGGGGATTAGTTTAGACAATGATACAAGGCAGTGGGGGTGAGTTTGGGAATTGATACAGGGCAGTGGGGATTAGTTTGGTGATTGATACAGGGTAGTGGGGATTAGTTTGGAGATTGATACAGGGCTGTGGGGATTAGTTTGGAGATTGATACAGGGCCGCGGTGATTAGTTTGGGGATTGATACAGGGCAGTGGGGATGAGTTTGAGGATTGATACAGGGCTGTGGGAATTAGTTTGTGGATTGATACCGGGCTGAGGGCATTAGTTTGAGGATTGATACAGGGCAGTGGGGATGAGTTTGGAGATTGATACACGGCAGAGAGGATTATTTTAGGGATTTGCACAGAGCAGTGGGGATTAGTTTGTGGATTGATACTGGGCAGTGGGGATTGGTTTGGAGATTGTGACACGGCAGTGAGGATTAGTTTAGGGATTGATACAGAGCAGTGGGGATTAGTTTGGGGATTGATACAGTGCATAGGGGAACAGTTTGTGGATAGATACATGGCTGTGGGGATTAGTTTGGAGATACATACTGGGTAGCGGGGATTCGTTTGGAGATTGATACCGGGCTGTGGGCATTAGTTTGGGGATTGAAACAGGGCAGTGGGGATTAGTTTGGAGATTGATACAGGGCAATGGGTATTAGTTTGGAGATTGATACAGGGCAGTGGGGATTAGTTTGGACATTGATACAAGGCAGTAGGGGTGAGTTTGGGAATTGATACAGGGCAGTGGGGATTAGTTTGGGGGTTGATACTGGGCAGTTGGGATTAGTTTGGGGATTGATACAGAGCTGCGGGGATTAATTTGGAGATTGATACAGGGCCGTGGGATTTAGTTTGGAGATTGACACAGGGCAGTGGGGATTAGATTAGGGATTGATACAGAGCAGTGGGGATTAGTTTGGGGATAGATACAGGGCAGCGGGGATTAGTTTGGAGATTGATACAGTGTAGTGTGGATTAATTTGGGGATTGATACAGGGCAGTGGCGATTGGTTTGGGGATTGATACAGGGCAGTGGGGGTGAGTTTGGGGATGGATACAGGGCAGTGGGGATTAGTTTGATGATTGATACAGGGCAGTGGGGATTAATTTGGGGATTGATATAGGTTGGTGGGGATTAGTTTGGAGATTGATTCAGGGCAGTGGGGATTAGTTTGGAGATTGATACCGAGCTGAGGGGATTAGTTTGAGGATTGATCCAGGGCAGTGGGGATTACTTTGGAGATTGGTGCAGGGCTGTGGAGACTAGTTTGAGGATTAATACAGGGCTGTGGAGACTAGTTTGGTGATTGATACCGGACTGTGGGGATTAGTTTAGACAATGATACAAGGCAGTGGGGGTGAGTTTGGGAATTGATACAGGGCAGTGGGGATTAGTTTGGTGATTGATACAGGGTAGTGGGGATTAGTTTGAGGATTGATCCAGGGCAGTAGGGATTACTTTGGAGATTGGTGCAGGGCTGTGGAGACTAGTTTGAGGATTAATACAGGGCTGTGGAGACTAGTTTGGTGATTGATACCGGACTGTGGGGATTAGTTTAGACAATGATACAAGGCAGTGGGGGTGAGTTTGGGAATTGATACAGGGCAGTGGGGATTAGTTTGGTGATTGATACAGGGTAGTGGGGATTAGTTTGGAGATTGATACAGGGCCGCGGTGATTAGTTTGGGGATTGATACAGGGCAGTGGGGATGAGTTTGAGGATTGATACAGGGCTGTGGGAATTAGTTTGTGGATTGATACCGGGCTGAGGGCATTAGTTTGAGGATTGATACAGGGCAGTGGGGATGAGTTTGGACATTGATACAGGGCAGTGGGGATTAGTTTGGAGATTGATACACGGCAGAGAGGATTATTTTAGGGATTTGCACAGAGCAGTGGGGATTAGTTTTTGGATTGATACAGGGCAGTGGGGATTAGTTTGGGGATTGATACAGGGCAGTGGGGATTAGTTTGTGCATTGATATAGGGCAGAGGGGAACAGTTTGTGGATAGATACAGGGCAGCGGGGATTAGTTTGGAGATTGATACAGGGCAGTGGGGATTATTTTGAAGATTGATACAGGGCAGTGGGGATTAGTTTGGGGGTTGGTACTGGGCTATGGGGATTAGTTTGGTCATTGTCTCTGGGCGGTGTAGATTAGTTTGGAGATTGATACACGGCTGTGGAGATTAGTTTGGTGATTGATACAGAGCCGTGAGGATTACTTTGGGGATTGAGGCAGGGCAGTGGGGATGAGTTTGTGGATTGATATAGGGCAGTGGGGTTCAGTTTGGAGATTGGTGCAGGGCTGTGGAGATTAGTTTGAGGATTGATACAGGGCAATGGGGATTAGTTTGGGGATTGATACAGGGCAGTGGGGATTAGTTTAATGATTGATATAGGGCAGTGGGAATTAGTTTGTGGATTGATACCGGGCTGAGGGGATTAGTTTGAGGATTGATACAGGGCAGAGGGGATTACTTTCGGATTGATACAGGGCAGTGGGGATTAGTTTGGAGATTGGTGCAGGGCTGTGGAGATTAGTTTGAGGATTGATACAGGGCAATGGGAATTAGTTTGGGGATTGATACAGGGCAGCGGTGATTCGTTTGGGGATTGAGACAGTGCAGTGTGGATTAGTTTGGGGATTGATACAGGGCTGTGGGGATTAGTTTAGCGATTGTTTCAGAGCAGTGGGGATTAGTTTGGTGATTGATACTGGGCAGTGGGGATTAGATTGGGGATTGATGCTGGGCAGTGGGGATTAGTTTGGGGATTGATACAGGCCAGTGGGGATTTGTTTTAATGATTGATACAGGGCAGTGGGGATTAGTTTGAGGATTGGTATTGGGCAGTGGGGTTTAGTTTGGGGATTGATACAGGGCAGTGGGGATTAGTTTGAGGATTGGTATTGGGCAGTGGGGTTTAGTTTGGGGATTGATACAGGGCAGGGGGGATTAGTTTGAGGATTGATACAGGGCAGTGTGGATTAGTTTGGAGATTGATACTGGGCTGTGGGGATTAGTTTGAGGATTGATACAGGGCAGTGGGGATTAGTTTGGAGATTGATACACGGCAGAGAGGATTATTTTAGGGATTTGCACAGAGCAGTGGGGATTAGTTTGTGGATTGATACAGGGCAGTGGGGATTAGTTTGGGGATTGATACAGGGCAGTGGGGATTAGTTTGTGCATTGATACAGGGCAGAGGGGAACAGTTTGTGGATAGATACAGGGCAGTGGGGATTAGTTTGGAGATTGAAACAGGGCAGTGGGGATTATTTTGAAGATTGATACAGGGCAGTGGGGATTAGTTTGGTCATTGTCTCTGGGTGGTGTAGATTAGTTTGGAGATTGATACACGGCTGTGGAGATTAGTTTGGTGATTGATACAGGGCCGTGAGGATTAGTTTGGGGATTGATACAGGGCAGTGGGGAGTTGTTTGAAGATTGATCCAGGGCAGTGGGAATTAGTTTGAGGATTGATACAGGGCAGTGGGGATTAGTTTGGGGATTGATACAGGGCTGTGGGGATTAGTTTGGGGATTGATACAGGGCTGTGTGGTTTAGTTTGGTGATTGATACAGGGCAGTGCGGATTAGTTTGAGGATTGATACAGGGCAGTGGGCATTAGTTTGGGGATTGATACAGGAATGTGGGGATTAGTTTGTGGATTGATACAGGGCTGTGGGGATTAGTTTGGGGATTGATACAGGGCAGTTGGGATTAGTTTGTGGATTAATACAGGCAGTGGGGATAGTGTGAGGATTGATACAGGGCAGTGGGGATTAGTTTGGGGATTGATACAGGGCAGTGAGGATTAGTTTGGGGATTGATACAGGGCCGTGAGGATTATTTTGAGGATTGATTCAGGGCAGTGGGGATTAGTTTGGAGATTGATACAGGGCAGTGGGGATTAGTTTGGAGATTGATACAGGGCTGTGGGGATTAGTTTTTGGATTGATACAGGGCAGTGGGGATTAGTTTGGAGATTGATGCAGTGCTGTGGGGATTAATTTGGAGATTGATACCGGGCTGAGGGGATTAGTTTGGGGAATGATGCAGAGCTGTGGGGATTAATTTGGCGATTGATACAGGGCCATGGGGATTATGTTGGAGACTGATACAGTGCTGTGGGGATTGTTTGGGGATTGATACAGGGCAGTGGGGATTAGTTTGGGGATTGAAGCAGGGCTGTGGGGATTAGTTTGGGGATTGATACAGGGCAGTGGGGATTAGTTTGGGGATTGATACAGTGCAGTGGGGATTAGTTTAATGATTGATACAGGGCTGTGGGAATTAGTTTGTGGATTGATACCGGGCTGAGGGGATTAGTTTGAGGATTGATACAGGGCAGAGGGGATTAGTTTAATGATTGATACAGGGCTGTGGGAATTAGTTTGTGGATTGATACCGGGCTGAGGGGATTAGTTTGAGGATTGATACAGGGCAGAGGGGATTACGTTCGGATTGATACAGGGCAGTGGGGATTAGTTTGGGGATTGATACAGGGCAGCGGTGATTTGTTTGGGGATTGAAACAGTGCAGTGTGGATTAGTTTGGGGATTGATACAGGGCTGTGGGGATTAGTTTAGCGATTGTTTCAGGGCAGTGGGGATTAGTTTGGTGATTGATAATGGGCAGTGGGGATTAGTTTGGTGATTGATACAGGGCAGTGGGGATTTGTTTTAATGATTGATACAGGGCTGTGGGAATTAGTTTGTGGATTGATACCGGCCTGAGGGGATTAGTTTGAGGATTGATGCAGGGCAGTGTGGATTAGTTTGGGGATTGATACAGGGCTGTGGGGATTAGTTTGAGGATTGATACAGGGCAGTGGGGATTAATTTGGGGATTGGTACAGGGCAGTGTGGATTAGTTTGGGGATTGATACAGGGCTGTGGGGATTAGTTTGGGGATTGATACAGGGCAATGGGGATTAGTTTAATGATTGATACAGGGCTGTGGGAATTAGTTTGTGGATTGATACCGGGCTGAGGGGATTAGTTTGAGGATTGATACAGGGCAGTGGGGATTAGTTTGGGGATTGATACAGGGCAGTGGTGATTAGTTCGTGGATTGATACAGGGCTGTGGAGATTAGTTTGGTGATTGATTCAGGGCAGTGGGGATTAGTTTGGAGATTGATACCGGGCTGAGGGGATTAGTTTGAGGATTGATACAGGGCAGTGGGGATTAGTTTGGGGATTGGTACAGGGCTGTGGGGATTAGTTTGGTCATTGTCTCTGGGTGGTGTAGATTAGTTTGGAGATTGATACACGGCTGTGGAGATTAGTTTGGTGATTGATACAGGGCCGTGAGAATTAGTTTGGGGATTGATACAGGGCAATGGGGATGAGTTTGGGGATTGATACAGGGCTGTGGGGAATAGTTTGGAGATTGATACAGGGCTGTGGGGAATAGTTTGGGGATTGATACAGGGCATTGGGGATTAGTTTGTGGATTGATACAGGGCAGTGGGGATTAGTGTGGGGATTGATACAGGGCAGTGGGGATTAGTTTGTGCATTGATACAAGGCGGAGGGGAACAGTTTGGGGATTGATACAGGGCAGTGGGGATGAGTTTGGGAACTGATACAGGGCAGAGGAGATTACTTTCGGATTGATACAGGGCAGTGGGGATTAGTTTGGAGATTGGTGCAGGGCTGTGGAGATTAGTTTGAGGATTGATACAGGGCAATGGGAATTAGTTTGGGGATTGATACAGGGCAGCGGTGATTCGTTTGGGGACTGAGACAGTGCAGTGTGGATTAGTTTGGGGACTGAGACAGTGCAGTGTGGATTAGTTTGGGGATTGATACAGGGCTGTGGGGGTGAGTTTGGGGATGGATACAGGGCAGTGGGGATTAGTTTGAGATTGATACAGGGCAGTGGGGAGTTGTTCGAAGATTGATCCAGGGCAGTGGGGATTAGTTTGGGGATTGATACAGGGCAGTGGCGATTGGTTTGGGGATTGATACAGGGCAGTGGCGATAAGTTTGGGGATTCATACAGGGCTGTGGAGATTAGTTTGAGGATTGATACAGGGCAGTGGGAATTAGTTTGATGATTGATACAGGGCAGTGGGGATAAGTTTGGGGTTTGATACAGGGCTGTGGAGATTAGTTTGAGGATTGATACAGGGCAGTGTGGATTAGTTTGGGGATTGATACAGGAATGTGGGGATTAGTTTGTGGATTGATACATGGCTGTGGGGATTAGTTTGGGGATTAATACAGGGCATGGGGATAAGTTTGAGGATTGATACAGGGCAGTGGGGATTAGTTTGGTGATTGATACAGGGCCGTGAGGATTAGTTTGGGGATTGATACGGGGCAATGGGGATTATTTTGGGGATTGATACAGGGTAGTGGGGATTAGTTTGGAGATTGATTCAGGGCAGTGGGGATTAGTTTGTGGATTGATGCAGGGCAGTGGGGATAAGTTTGAGGATTGATACAGGGCAGTGACGATAAGTTTGGGGATTGATTCAGGGCTGTGCGGATTAATTTGGCGATTGATACAGGGCCATGGGGATTATTTTGGTGATTGATACAGTGCAGTGGGGATTAGTTTAATGATTGATACAGGGCTGTGGGAATTAGTTTGTGCATTGATACCGGGCTGAGGGGATTAGTTTGAGGATTGATACAGGGCAGTGGGGATTACTTTCGGATTGATACAGGGCAGTGGGGATTAGTTTGGAGATTGGTGCAGGGCTGTGGAGATTAGTTTGAGGATTGATACAGGGCAATGGGAATTAGTTTGGGGATTGATACAGGGCAGTGTGGATTAGTTTGGGGATTGATACAGGGCTGTGGGGATTAGTTTAGCGATTGTTTCAGGGCAGTGGGGATTAGTTTGGTGATTTATACTGGGCAGTGGGGATTAGATTGGGGATTGATGCAGGGCAGTGTGGATTAGTTTGGAGATTGATACAGGGCAGTGGGGATTAGTTTGGGGATTGATACAGGGCAGTGGGGATTTGTTTTAATGATTGATGCAGGGCTGTGGGAATTAGTTTGTGGATTGATACCGAGCTGAGGGGATTAGTTTGAGGATTGATACAGGGCAGTGGGGATTAGTTTGAGGATTGGTATTGGGCAGTGGGGTTTCGTTTAGGGATTGATACTGGGCAGTGGGGATTTGTTTGAGGATTGATACAGGGCTGCGGGGATTAGTTTGGGGATTGATACATGGCAGCAGTGATTCGTTTGGGGATTGAGACAGTGCAGTGTGGATTAGTTTGGGGATTGATACAGGGCTGTGGGGATTAGTTTAGTGATTGTTTCAGGGCAGTGGGGATTAGTTTGGTGATTGATACTGGGCAGTGGGGATTTGTTTTAATGATTGATACAGGGCTGTGGGAATTAGTTTGTGGATTGATACCGGGCTGAGGGGATTAGTTTGAGGATTGATACAGGGCAGTGTGGATTAGTTTGGGGATTGATACAGGGCTGTGGGGATTAGTTTGAGGATTGATACAGGGCAGTGGGGATTAATTTGGGGATTGATACAGGGCTGTGGGAATTAGTTTGTGGATTGATACCGGGCTGAGGGGATTAGTTTGGGGATTGATACAGGGCTGTGGGAATTAGTTTGTGGATTGATACCGGGCTGAGGGGATTAATTTGGGGATTGGTACAGGGCAGTGTGGATTAGTTTGGGGATTGATACAGGGCTGTGGGGATTAGTTTGGGGATTGATACAGGGCTGTGGGAATTAGTTTGTGGATTGATACCGGGCTGAGGGGATTAGTTTGAGGATTGATACAGGGCAGTGGGGATTAGTTTGGGGATTGATACTGGAATGTGGGGATTAGTTTGTGGATTGATACAGGGCAGTTGGGATTAGTTTGTGGATTAATACAGGCAGTGGTGATAAGTTTGAGGATTGATACAGGGCAGTGGGGATAAGTTTTGGGATTGATACAGTGCAGTGTGGATTAGTTTGGTGATTGATACAGGGCAGTAGGGGTTAGTTTGAGGATTGATACAAGGCAGTGGGCATTAGCTTGGGGATTGATACAGGGCAGTTGGGATTAGTTTGTGGATTTATACAGGCAGTGGGGATAAGTTTGAGGATTGATACAGGGCAGTGGGGATTAGTTTGGGGATTGGTCCAGGGCTGTGGGGATTAGTTTGGTCATTGTCTCTGGGTGTTGTAGATGAGTTTGGAGATTGATACACGGCTGTGGAGATTAGTTTGGTGATTGATACAGGGCCGTGAGGATTAGTTTGGGGATTGAGGTAGGGTAGTGGGGATGAGTTTGGGGATTGATACAGGGCAGTGGGGATCAGTTTGGAGACTGGTGCAGGGCTGTGGAGATTAGTTTGAGGATTGATACAGGGCAATGGGGATTATTTTGGGGATTGATACAGGGTAGTGGGGATTAGTTTGGAGATTGATTCAGGGCAGTGGGGATTAGTTTGGAGATTGATACAGGGCAGTGGGGATTAGTTTGGGGATTGATACAGGGTAGTGGGGATTAGTTTGGAGATTGATTCAGGGTAGTGGGGATTAGTTTGGAGATTGATTCAGGGCAGTGGGGATTAGTTTGGAGATTGATACAGGGCAGTGGGGATTAGTTTGGGGATTGATACTGGGCAGTGGGGATTAGTTTGGAGATTGATACAGGGCAGTGGGGGTTAGTTTGTGGATTGATACAGGGCAGTGGGGATTAGTTTGGAGATTGATGCAGTGCTGTGGGGATTAATTTGGAGATTGATACCGGGCTGAAGGGATTAGTTTGGGGATTGATGCAGAGCTGTGGGGATTAATTTGGCGATTGATACAGGGCCATGGGGATTATGTTGGAGATTGATACAGTGCTGTGGGGATTGTTTGGGGATTGATACAGTGCTGTGGGGATTAGTTTGGGGATTGATACAGGGCAGTGGGGATTAGTTTGGGGATTGATACAGTGTAGTGGGGATTAGTTTGGGGATTGATACAGGGCAGTGGGGATTAGTTTGGGGATTGATACAGTGTAGTGGGGATTAGTTTAATGATTGATACGGGGCTGTGGGATTTAGTTTGTGGATTGATACTGGGCTGAGGGGATTAGTTTGAGGATTGATACAGGGCAGAGGGGATTAGATTGGGAATTGATACAGGGCTGTTTCGTTTGAGGATTGATCAAGGGCAGTGGGGATTAATTTGGGGATTGACACAGGACAGTGGGGATTAGTTTGGGGATTGATACAGGGCAGTGGGGATTAATTTGGGGATTGACACAGGACAGTGGAGATTAGTTTGAGGATCGATACAGGGCTGTGATGATTAGTTTAGGGATTGATACAGGGCAGTGTGGATTAGTTTGGGGATTGATACAGGGCAGTGGGGATTAGTTTGGGGATTGTTTCAGGGCAGTGGGGATTAGTTTGGTGATTGATACTGGGCAGTGGGGATTAGTTTGGGGATTGATACAGGGCAGTGGGGATTAGTTTGGGGATTGATACTGGAATGTGGGGATTAGTTTGTGGATTGATACAGGGCAGTTGGGATTAGTTTGTGGATTAATACAGGCAGTGGTGATAAGTTTGAGGATTGATACAGGGCAGTGGGGATAAGTTTTGGGATTGATACAGTGCAGTGTGGATTAGTTTGGTGATTGATACAGGGCAGTAGGGGTTAGTTTGAGGATTGATACAAGGCAGTGGGCATTAGCTTGGGGATTGATACAGGGCAGTTGGGATTAGTTTGTGGATTTATACAGGCAGTGGGGATAAGTTTGAGGATTGATACAGGGCAGTGGGGATTAGTTTGGGGATTGGTCCAGGGCTGTGGGGATTAGTTTGGTCATTGTCTCTGGGTGGTGTAGATGAGTTTGGAGATTGATACACGGCTGTGGAGATTAGTTTGGTGATTGATACAGGGCCGTGAGGATTAGTTTGGGGATTGAGGTAGGGTACTGGGGATGAGTTTTGGGATTGATACAGGGCAGTGGGGATCAGTTTGGAGACTGGTGCAGGGCTGTGGAGATTAGTTTGAGGATTGATACAGGGCAATGGGGATTATTTTGGGGATTGATACAGGGTAGTGGGGATTAGTTTGGAGATTGATTCAGGGCAGTGGGGATTAGTTTGGAGATTGATACAGGGCAGTGGGGATTAGTTTGGGGATTGATACAGGGTAGTGGGGATTAGTTTGGAGATTGATTCAGGGTAGTGGGGATTAGTTTGGAGATTGATTCAGGGCAGTGGGGATTAGTTTGGAGATTGATACAGGGCAGTGGGGATTAGTTTGGGGATTGATACTGGGCAGTGGGGATTAGTTTGGAGATTGATACAGGGCAGTGGGGGTTAGTTTGTGGATTGATACAGGGCAGTGGGGATTAGTTTGGAGATTGATGCAGTGCTGTGGGGATTAATTTGGAGATTGATACCGGGCTGAAGGGATTAGTTTGGGGATTGATGCAGAGCTGTGGGGATTAATTTGGCGATTGATACAGGGCCATGGGGATTATGTTGGAGATTGATACAGTGCTGTGGGGATTGTTTGGGGATTGATACAGTGCTGTGGGGATTAGTTTGGGGATTGATACAGGGCAGTGGGGATTAGTTTGGGGATTGATACAGTGTAGTGGGGATTAGTTTGGGGATTGATACAGGGCAGTGGGGATTAGTTTGGGGATTGATACAGTGTAGTGGGGATTAGTTTAATGATTGATACGGGGCTGTGGGATTTAGTTTGTGGATTGATACTGGGCTGAGGGGATTAGTTTGAGGATTGATACAGGGCAGAGGGGATTAGATTGGGAATTGATACAGGGCTGTTTCGTTTGAGGATTGATCAAGGGCAGTGGGGATTAATTTGGGGATTGACACAGGACAGTGGGGATTAGTTTGGGGATTGATACAGGGCAGTGGGGATTAATTTGGGGATTGACACAGGACAGTGGAGATTAGTTTGAGGATCGATACAGGGCTGTGATGATTAGTTTAGGGATTGATACAGGGCAGTGTGGATTAGTTTGGGGATTGATACAGGGCAGTGGGGATTAGTTTGGGGATTGTTTCAGGGCAGTGGGGATTAGTTTGGTGATTGATACTGGGCAGTGGGGATTAGTTTGGGGATTGATACAGGGCAGTGGGGATTTGTTTTAATGATTGATACAGGGCTGTTGGAATTAGTTTGTGGATTGATACCGGGCTGAGGGGATTAGTTTGAGGATTGATACAGGGCAGTGGGGATTAGTTTGAGGATTGATACAGGGCAGTGTGGATTTGTTTGGGGATTGATACAGGGCTGTGGGGATTAGTTTGGCGATTGATACAGGGCAGTGGGGATTAGTTTAATGATTGATACAGGGCTGTGGGAATTAGTTTGTGGATTGATACCGGGCTGAGGGGATTAGTTTGAGGATTGATACAGGGCAGTGGGGATTAGTTTGGGGATTGATACTGGAATGTGGGGATTAGTTTGTGGATTGATACATGGCTGTGGGGATTAGTTTGGGGATAGATACAGGGCAGTTGGGATTAGTTTGTGGATTAATATAGGCAGTGGTGATAAGTTTGAGGATTGATACAGGGCAGTGGGGATAAGTTTGGGGATTGATACAGGGCTGTGGAGATTAGTTTCAGGATTGATACAGGGCAGTGGGGATAAGTTTGGGGATTGATACAGTGCAGTGTGGATTAGTTTGGGGATTGGTCCAGGGCTGTGGGGATTAGTTTGGTCATTGTCTCTGGGTGGTGTAGATGAGTTTGGAGATTGATACACGGCTGTGGAGATTAGTTTGGTGATTGATACACGGCCGTGAGGATTAGTTTGGGGATTGAGGCAGGGCAGTGGGGATGAGTTTGGGGATTGATACAGGGCAGTGGGGATCAGTTTGGAGACTGGTGCAAGGCTGTGGAGATTAGTTTGAGGATTGATACAGGGCAATGGGGATTATTTTGGTGGTTGATACAGGGCAGTGGGGATTAGTTTGGAGATTGTTACCGGGCTGAGGGGATTAGTTTGGGGATTGATGCAGAGCTGTGGGGATTAATTTGGCGATTGATACAGGGCCATGGGGATTATGTTGGAGATTGATACAGTGCTGTGGGGATTGTTTGGGGATTGATACAGTGCAGTGGGGATTAGTTTGGGGATTGAAGCAGGGCTGTGGGGATTAGTTTGGGGATTGATACAGTGCAGTGGGGATTAGTTTAATGATTGATACAGGGCTGTGGGAATTAGTTTGTGGATTGATACCGGGCTGAGGGGATTAGTTTGGAGATTGATACAGGGCAGCGGTGATTCGTTTGGGGATTGAGAGTGCAGTGTGGATTAGTTTGGGGATTGATACAGGGCAGTGGGGATTAGTTTAGCGATTGTTTCAGGGCAGTGGGGATTAGGTTGGTGATTGATACTGGGCAGTGGGGATTAGATTGGGGATTGATGCCGGGCAGTGGGGATTTGTTTTAATGATTGATACAGGGCTGTGGGAATTAGTTTGTGTATTGATACCGGCTGAGGGAATTAGTTTGAGGATTGATACAGGGCAGTGGGGATTAGTTTGAGGATTGATACAGGGCAGTGTGGATTAGTTTGGGGATTGATACAGGGCTGTGGGGATTAGTTTGAGGATTGATACAGGGCAGTTGGGATTAATTTGGGGATTGGTACAGGGCAGTGTGGATTAGTTTGGGGATTGATACAGGGCTGTAGGGATTAGTTTGGTGAATGACACTGGGCAGTGGGGATTAGTTTGGGGATTGATGCAGAGCTGTGGGGATTAATTTGGAGCTTGATATAGGGCAGTGGGGATTAGTTTGGAGATTGATACAGGGCAGTGGGGATTAATTTTTGGATTGGTACAGGGCTGTGGGGATTAGTTTGGACATTGATACTGGGTTTTGGGGATTTGTTTGGACATTGATGCAGAGCAGTGGGGTTTAGTTTGAGGATTGATGCAGAGCTGTGGGGATTAATTTGGCGATTGATACAGGGCCATAGGGATTATGTTGGAGATTGATACAGTGCTGTGGGGATTGTTTGGGGATTGATACAGGGCTGTGGGGATTAGTTTGGGGATTGATACAGCGCTGTGAGGATTCGTTTGAGGATTGATCAAGGACAGTGGGGATTAATTTGGGGATTGACACAGGACAGTGGAGATTAGTTTGAGGATCGATACAGGGCTGTGATGATTAGTTTAGGGATTGATACAGGGCAGTGTGGATTAGTCTGGGGATTGATACAGGGCAGTGGGGATTAGTTTGGGGATTGATACAGGGCAGTGGGATGTAGTTTGGTGATTGATACAGGGCAGTGAGATGTAGTTTGGCGATTTTACAGGGCAGTGGGGATTACTTTAGGGATTGATACAGAGCAGTGGGCATTGGTTTGGGGATTCATACAGGACAGTGGGGATTAGTTTGAGGATCGATACAGGGCTGTGGGAATTAGTTTAGAGATTAATACAGGGCTGTGGGGATTAGTTTGGACATTGATACAAGGAAGCGGAGGTGAGTTAGGGAATTTAGACAGGGCAGTGGGGATTAGTTTGGAGATTGATACAGGGCACTGGGGATTAGTTTGGGGATTGATACAGGGCAGCGGGGATTGGTTTGGAGATTGATACAGGGATGTGGTGATTAGTTTGAGGATTAATACAGGGCAGTGGGGATAAGTTTGTGGATATATACAGGGCAGTGGGGATTAGTTTAAGGATTGATACAGGGCTGTGGGAATTAGTTTGAGAATTGATACCGGGCTGAGGGGATTAGTTTGAGGATTGATACAGGGCATGGGGAATAGTTTGGGGATTGAAACAGGGCAGTGGGGATTAGTTTGGGGATTGATACTGGGCAGTTGGGATTAATTTGGAGATTGATGCAGTGCTGTGGGGATTAATTTGGAGATTGATACAGGGCAGTGGGGATTAGTTTAGGGATTGATACAGTGCAGTGGGGATTAGTTTGGGGATTGAAACAGGGCAGTGGGGATTAGTTTGGGGATTGATACAGTGCAGTGGGGATTAGTTTAATGATTGATACAGGGCTGTGGGAATTAGTTTGTGGATTGATACCGGGCTGAGGGGATTAGTTTGATGATTGATACAGGGCAGAGGGGATTACTTTCGGATTGATACAGGGCAGTGGGGATTAGTTTGGAGATTGGTGCAGGGCTGTGGAGATTAGTTTGAGGATTGATACAGGGCAATGGGAATTAGTTTGGGGATTGATACAGGACAGTGTGGATTAGTTTGGGGATTGATACAGGGCTGTGGGGATTAGTTTAGCGATTGTTTCAGGGCAGTGGGGATTAGTTTGGTGATTGATACAGGGCAGTGGGGATTAGTTTGGTGATTTATACTGGGCAGTGGGGATTAGATTGGGGATTGATGCAGGGCAGTGTGGATTAGTTTGGAGATTGATACAGGGCAGTGGAGATTAGTTTGGGGATTGATACAGGGCAGTGGGGATTTGTTTTAATGATTGATGCAGGGCTGTGGGAATTAGTTTGTGGATTGATACCGGGCTGAGGGGATTAGTTTGAGGATTGATACAGGGCAGTGGGGATTAGTTTGAGGATTGGTATTGGGCAGTGGGGTTTCGTTTGGGGATTGATACAGGGCAGTGGGGATTAGTTTGAGGATTGATACAGGGCTGCGGGGATTAGTTTGAGGATTGATACAGGGTAGTGGGGATTAGTTTGAGGATTTATACAGGGCAGATGGGATTAGTTTGGGGATTCATACAGGGCAGCGGGGATTCGTTTGGGGATTGACGCAGAGCTGTGGGGATTAATTTGGAGATTGATACAGGGCAGTGGGGATTAGTTTAGGGATTGATACAGTGCCGTGGGGATTAGTTTGGGGATTGAAACAGGGCAGATGGGATTAGTTTGGGGATTCAGACAGGGCAGCGGGGATTCGTTTGGGTAATGATACAGGGCTGTGGGGATTAGTTTGGACATTGAACAAGGCAGTGGGGGTGAGTTTGGGGATTGATACAGGGCATTGGGGATTAGTTTGGAGATTGTCTCAGGGCTGTGGGGATTAGTTGGGGGATTGATGCGGGTCAGTGGGGATTAGTTTGGAGATTGATACAGGGCAGTGGGGGTGAGATTGGGAATTGATACAGGGCAGTGGGGATTAGTTTGGGGATTGATACAGGGCAGTGGGCATTTGTTTGGGGATTGACGCAGAGCTGTGGGGATTAATTTGGAGATTGATACAGGGCAGTGGGGATTAGTTTAGGGATTGATACAGTGCAGTGGGGATTAGTTTGGGGATTGAGACAGGGCAGATGGGATTAGTTTGGGGATTCATACAGGGCAGCAGGGATTTGTTTGGGTATTGATACAGGGCTGTGGGGATTAGTTTGGACATTGAACAAGGCTGTGGGGGTGAGTTTGGGAATTGATACAGGGCAGTGGGGATTAGTTTGGGGATTGATACAGGGCATTGGGGATTAGTTTGGGGATAGATACAGGGCACTGGGGTTTAGCTTTGGGATTGATACAGGGCAGCGGGGATTAGTTTGTAGATTGATACAGGGTAGTGGGGATTAGTTTTTGGATTGATACTGGGCTGTGGGGTTTAGTTTGGGGATTGACACAGGACAGTGGGGATTAGTTTGAGGATTGATACAGGGCTGTGAGGATTAGTTTGGGGATTGATGCAGGGCATTGGGGATTAGTTTGGGGATTGATACAGGGCAGTGAGATGTAGTTTGGCGATTTTACAGGGCAGTGGGGATTACTTTAGGGATGATACAGAGCAGTGGGCATTGGTTTGTGGATTCATACAGGGCAGTGGGGATTAATTTGAAGATTAATTCAGGGCTGTGGGGATTAGTTTGGACATTGATACAAGGCAGCGGAAGTGAGTTAGGGAATTGAGACAGGGCAGTGGGGATTAGTTTGGGGATTGATACTGGGCAGTTGGGATTAGTTTGGGAATTGATACTCGGCAGTGGGCATTAGTTTGGGGATTGATACAGAGCTGTGGGGATTAATTTGGAGATTGATACAGGGATGTGGTGATTAGTTCGAGGATTAATACAGGGCAGTGGGGATTAGTTTAAGGATTGATACAGGACAGTGGGGATTTGTTTGGGGATTGATGCAGAGCTGTGGGGATTAATTTGGAGATTGATACAGGGCAGTGGGGATTAGTTTGGGGATTGGTACAGGGCTGTGGGGATTAGTTTGTGAATTGATACAGGGCAGTGAGGATTAGTTTAGGGATTGATACAGTGCAGTGTGGATTAGTTTGGGGATTGAAACAGGGCAGATGCTATTAGTTTGGGGATTCATACAGGGCAGCGGGGATTCGTTTGGAGATTGATACAGGGCTGGGGGGATTAGTTTGGACATTGAACAAGGCAGTGGGGGTGAGTTTGGGAATTGATACAGGGCAGTGGGGATTAGTTTGGGGATTGATACAGGGCATTGGGGATTAGTTTGGGGATAGATACAGGGCACTGGGGTTTAGCTTTGGGATTGATACAGGGCAGCGGGGATTAGTTTGTAGATTGATACAGGGCATTGGGGATTAGTTTGGGGATAGATACAGGGCACTGGGGTTTAGCTTTGGGATTGATACAGGGCACTGGGGATTAGTTTGGAGATTGATACACGGCTGTGCAGATTAGTTGGTGATTGATACAGGGCAGTGGGGATGAGGTTGGGAACTGATATAGGGCAGTGGGGATTACTTTCGGTTTGACACAGGGCAGTGGGGATTAGTTTGGAGATTGATACAGGGCCGTGGGGATTAGTTTGGAGATTGGTGCAGGGCTGTGGAGACTAGTTTGAGGATTGATATAGGGCAGAGGGGATTACTTTCGGTTTGACACAGGGCAATGGGGATTAGTTTGGGGATTGATACAGGGCAGCGGTGATTCGTTTGGGGATTGAGACAGTGCAGTGTGGATTAGTTTGGGGATTGGTACAGGGCTGTGGGGATTAGTTGGGGGATTGTTTCAGTGCTTTGGGGATTAGTTGGGGGATTGATACTGGGCAGTAGGGATTATTTTGGGATTGATACAGGGCAGTGGGGATGAGTTTGGGAACTGATATAGGGCAGAGGGGATTACTTTCGGATTGATACAGGGCAGTAGGGATTAGTTTGGAGATTGGTGCAGGGCTGTGGAGATTAGTTTGAGGATTGATACAGGGCAATGGGAATTAGTTTGGGGATTGATACAGGGCAGTGGGGATTATTTTGGGATTGATACAGGGCAGTGGGGATTAGTTTGGTGTTTGATACTCGGCAGTGGGGATTTGTTTGGTGATTGATGCAGGGCACTGGGGATTAATTCGTCGATAGATACAGGGCGGTGGGATTTAGTTTGGAATTTGATACAGGGCAGTGGGGATTAGTTTAGGGAATGATACAGAGCAGTGTGGATGAGTTTGGAGATTGAAACAGGGCAGCGGGGATTGGTTTGGGGATTGATACAGGACAGTGGGGATTAGTTTGATGATTGGTAGAGGGCTGTGGGGATTAGTTTGGTAATTGACTCTGGGCAGTGTGGATTAGTTTGGAGCTTGATACAGGCCAGTGGGATTAGTTTAGGGAATGATACAGAGCAGTGGGGATTAGTTTGGAGATTAAAACAGGGCAGCGGGGATTGGTTTGGGGATTGAGACTGGGCTGTGGGGTTTAGTTTGGGGAGTGATACAGGGCAGAGGGGATTACTTTCGGATTGATACAGGGCCGTGGGGATTAGTTTGGAGATTGGTGCAGGGCTGTGGAGATTAGTTTGAGGATTGATACAGGGCAATGGGAATTAGTTTGGGGATTGATACAGGGCAGCGGTGATTCGTTTGGGGATTGAGACAGTGCAGTGTGGATTAGTTTGGGGATTGATACAGGGCAGTGTGGTTTAGTTTGGCGAGTGATACAGGGCAGTGGTGATTCGTTTGGGGATTGAGACAGGACTGTGGGGTTTTCTTTGATGATTGATACTGGGCTGTGGAGATTAGTTTGGAGATTGATACTGGGCAATGTGGATTAGTTTCGGGATTGATACAGGGCAGTGGGGATTAGTTTAGGGATTGATACATGGCAGTGGGGATTAGTTTGGGGATTCGTACAGGGCAGTGGGGATTCGTTTGGAGATTGATACAGGGCAGTGGGGATTAGTTTGGAGATTGATACAGGGCAGTGGGGATTAGTTTGGAAATTGATGCAGAGCAGTGGGGATTAGTTTAGGGAATGATACAGAGCAGTGGGGATTAGTTTGGATTTTGAAACAGGGCAGCGGGGTTTGGTTTGGGGATTGATACTTAGCAATGTGGATTAGTTTGGAGATTGATACAGGGCAGTGGGGATTAGATTGGAGATTGATACTTGTCTGTGGGGATTAATACAGGGCAGTGGGGATTAGTTTGGTGATTGATGCAGGGCAGTGGGGATTAATTCGTTGATAGATACAGGGCAGTGGGATTTAGTTTGGAATTTGATACAGGGCAGTGGGGATTAGTTTAGGGAATGATACAGAGCAGTAGGGATTAGTTTGGAGATTGAAACAGGGCAGCGGGGATTGGTTTGGGAATTGATACTTAGCAATGTGGATTAGTTTGGAGATTGATACTGTGCAGTGGGATTCAGTTTCGGGATTGATACAGGACAGTGTGGATTAGTTTGTGGATTGATCCAGGGCATTGGGGATTAGTTTGAGGATTGCTACAGGGCAGTGGGGATTAGTTTGAGGATTGGTAGAGGGCTGTGGGGATTAGTTTGGTCATTGACTCTGGGCAGTGTGGATTAGTTTGGAGATTGAAACAGGGCAGCGGGGATTGGTTTGGGGATTGAGACTGGGCTGTGGGGATTAGTTTGTGGATTGATACAGGGCAGTGATGATTCGTTTGGGGATTGAGACAGGGCTGTGGGGTTTTGTTTGATGATTGATACTGGGCTGTGGAGATTAGTTTGGAGATTGATACTGGGCAGTGTGGATTAGTTTAGGGATTGATACAGGGCAGTTGGGATTAGTTTGGGGATTGATACTGTGCAGTGGGGATTAGTTTGGAGATTGATACAGGGCAGTGGGGCTGAGTTTGGGAACTGATACAGGGCAGAGGGGATTACTTTCAGATTGATACAGGGCAGTGGGTATTAGTTTGGAGATTGGTGCAGGGCTGTGGAGATTAGTTTGAGGATTGATACAGGGCAATGGGAATTAGTTTGGGGATTGATACAGGGCAGCGGTGATTCGTTTGGGGATTGAGACAGTGCAGTGTGGATTAGTTTGGGGATTGATACAGGGCTGTGGGGGTGAGTTTGGGGAGTGATACAGGGCAGTGGGGATTCGTTTGGGGATTGAGACAGGGCTGTGGAGTTTTCTTTGATGATTGATACTGGGCTGTGGAGATTAGTTTGGAGATTGATACTGGGCAGTGTGGATTAGTTTCGGGATTGATACAGGGCAGTGGGATGTAGTTTGGGGATTGATACAGGGCAGTGGGGATTAGTTTAGGGATTGATACAGAGCAGTGGGGATTTGTTTGGAGATTGATACAGGGCAGTGGGGCTGAGTTTGGGAACTGATACAGGGCAGAGGGGATTACTTTCGGATTGATACAGGGCAGTGGGGATTAGTTTGGAGATTGGTGCAGGGCTGTGGAGATTAGTTTAAGGATTGATACAGGGCAATGGGAATTAGTTTGGGGATTGATACAGGGCAGCGGTGATTCGTATGGGGATTGAGACAGTGCAGTGTGGATTAGTTTGGGGATTGATACAGGGCTGTGGGGATTAGTTTGGCGACTGTTTCAGGGCAGTGGGGATTAGTTTGGAGATTGATCCAGGGCAGTGGGGATTAGTTTAGGGAATGATACAGAGCAGTGGGGATTAGTTTAGGGATTGATACAGAGCACTGGGGATTAGTTTGTGGATAGGTACAGGGCATGGGATTTAGTTTGGAATTTGATACAGGGCAGTGGGGATTAGTTTAGGGAATGATACAGAGCAGTGGGGATTAGTTTGGAGATTGAAACAGGGCAGCGGGGATTGGTTTGGGAATTGATACTTAGCAATGTGGATTAGTTTGGAGATTGATACTGTGCAGTGGGAATTAGTTTCGGGATTGATACAGGGCAGTGGGGATTAGTTCGGGGATTGATACTGTGCAGTAGGGATTAGTTTGTGGATTGATCCAGGGCATTGGGGATTAGTTTGAGGATTGCTACAGGGCAGTGGGGATTAGTTTGAGGATTGGTAGAGGGCTGTGGGGATTAGTTTGGTCATTGACTCTGGGCAGTGTGGATTAGTTTGGAGATTGAAACAGGGCAGCGGGGATCGGTTTGGGGATTGAGACAGGGCTGTGGGGTTTAGTTTGTGGATTGATACAGGGCAGTGATGATTCGTTTGGGGATTGAGACAGGGCTGTGGGGTTTAGTTTGTGGATTGATACAGGGCAGTGATGATTCGTTTGGGGATTGAGACAGGGCTGTGGGGTTTTGTTTGATGATTGATACTGGGCTGTGGAGATTAGTTTGGAGATTGATACTGGGCAGTGTGGATTAGTTTAGGGATTGATACAGGGCAGTTGGGATTAGTTTGGGGATTGATACTGTGCAGTGGGGATTAGTTTGGAGATTGATACAGGGCAGTGGGGCTGAGTTTGGGAACTGATACAGGGCAGAGGGGATTACTTTCAGATTGATACAGGGCAGTGGGTATTAGTTTGGAGATTGGTGCAGGGCTGTGGAGATTAGTTTGAGGATTGATACAGGGCAATGGGAATTAGTTTGGGGATTGATACAGGGCAGCGGTGATTCGTTTGGGGATTGAGACAGTGCAGTGTGGATTAGTTTGGGGATTGATACAGGGCTGTGGGGGTGAGTTTGGGGAGTGATACAGGGCAGTGGGGATTCGTTTGGGGATTGAGACAGGGCTGTGGAGTTTTCTTTGATGATTGATACTGGGCTGTGGAGATTAGTTTGGAGATTGATACTGGGCAGTGTGGATTAGTTTCGGGATTGATACAGGGCAGTGGGATGTAGTTTGGGGATTGATACAGGGCAGTGGGGATTAGTTTAGGGATTGATACAGAGCAGTGGGGATTTGTTTGGAGATTGATACAGGGCAGTGGGGCTGAGTTTGGGAACTGATACAGGGCAGAGGGGATTACTTTCGGATTGATACAGGGCAGTGGGGATTAGTTTGGAGATTGGTGCAGGGCTGTGGAGATTAGTTTAAGGATTGATACAGGGCAATGGGAATTAGTTTGGGGATTGATACAGGGCAGCGGTGATTCGTATGGGGATTGAGACAGTGCAGTGTGGATTAGTTTGGGGATTGATACAGGGCTGTGGGGATTAGTTTGGCGACTGTTTCAGGGCAGTGGGGATTAGTTTGGAGATTGATCCAGGGCAGTGGGGATTAGTTTAGGGAATGATACAGAGCAGTGGGGATTAGTTTAGGGATTGATACAGAGCACTGGGGATTAGTTTGTGGATAGGTACAGGGCATGGGATTTAGTTTGGAATTTGATACAGGGCAGTGGGGATTAGTTTAGGGAATGATACAGAGCAGTGGGGATTAGTTTGGAGATTGAAACAGGGCAGCGGGGATTGGTTTGGGAATTGATACTTAGCAATGTGGATTAGTTTGGAGATTGATACTGTGCAGTGGGAATTAGTTTCGGGATTGATACAGGGCAGTGGGGATTAGTTCGGGGATTGATACTGTGCAGTAGGGATTAGTTTGTGGATTGATCCAGGGCATTGGGGATTAGTTTGAGGATTGCTACAGGGCAGTGGGGATTAGTTTGAGGATTGGTAGAGGGCTGTGGGGATTAGTTTGGTCATTGACTCTGGGCAGTGTGGATTAGTTTGGAGATTGAAACAGGGCAGCGGGGATTGGTTTGGGGATTGAGACAGGGCTGTGGGGTTTAGTTTGTGGATTGATACAGGGCAGTGATGATTCGTTTGGGGATTGAGACAGGGCTGTGGGGTTTAGTTTGTGGATTGATACAGGGCAGTGATGATTCGTTTGGGGATTGAGACAGGGCTGTGGGGTTTTGTTTGATGATTGATACTGGGCTGTGGAGATTAGTTTGGAGATTGATACTGGGCAGTGTGGATTAGTTTAGGGATTGATACAGGGCAGTGGGATGGGGATTAGTTTGGTGATTGATACTGGGCAGTTGGGATTATGTTGGGGATTGATGCAGAGCTGTGGGGATTAGTTTGGGGATTGATATTGGACAGTGGGGATTAATTTGGGGATTGATACTGGGCAGCGCGGATTAGTTTGGAGCTTGTTACAGGGCAGTGGGGATTAGTTTGGGGATTGATACTGTACAGTGGGATTAGTTTGAGGATTGATACGGGGCTGATTGTAATCATGGCCCATTGATCTTGCAAGATCCATGATCTCCAATTGTTTTTTGATATCATGTGCAGTGATTCGTACAGTTTGAAGACTGGTATCTGGGGACCGCTGGAGGAAGCTGAGGTGAACCACCCAGTTGGCACATCTGGCTGAAGATTGAAAGCTTCAGCCTTCCCTTTTACCCTGATGGGCTGGGCCCTTCCATCATTGACGATGCGGATGTTTGTGGAGCCTCCTACTTCATTGAACTGTTTCACCCCTCCCCCCCCCCCCCTTGACCGGATGTGGCAGGACTGCAGAGCTGAGCTGGGATCTGTTGGCTGTGGGACCGCTTGGCTCTGTCGACCCACTCGCCGCTCGTGCTGTGTGCAAGTCACCCTGCTTGGCGGCTTCACCAGGTTGGCACCTCATGCTGAGGGGCTGCTCCTGGCCTGCGCACCCCGTCGAACCCAGGCTGATGCCCTGGCTTGACGGTAATGGCGGAGTTGGAGCTATGCCCGGCCATGAGCTTCCGGATTGTGCTGGAGGACAGTTCTGCTGCCTCGTGGATGCCCAGTCGCTCGATCTGTTGGACGTCTGTCCCATTTCGCACGGTGATCATGCCACACAAAACAATGGCGGATATTCTCAATGTGAAGGTTTCTTCAAAGACTGTGTGGTGGTCACTCTCCAACTGCAACTGTCATGGAGTCTGTTTAGGGCATTTGGGTAAGAACGCAGTCAACTAAGTTTTCCTCTCATTTTGGCGCTCAGACAGAGCAGAATCCTCCTCTAAATTTTGATTCAAAGGTGGGGGGGGGGGACGGATTTGATGGGGCACGAGTTGGTGATGATACTGTATATGAGGAGAGACCAATTTCTGTCCCTCTTGGACAGACCCGTAGACCCTGGCTGCCTCGTATCTTCTGATACGAAGACCCTTGTTTTAAATAAACTAGCCTCGAGGCGACAAGAGGCACAGACAGATCCCATCAGATAAATCTGGGGAAGAGTGACTGGGTTGCGCCCGATCTCGCGGGCGCTGGTTTCAGTTCGCAGACGGCGATAAGGTTTGGGATCCCCTCAAAATAAACCCATGGCCCTGCAAACGACAGCTGGCCTGAGCTGACGATAAGCTCAGAGTTCGTGTTTTGCGACGGGAGAATGTCTGACAGATAGCGGCTGCAGCAATATTTACACACCACACCTGGACTCCAAGGACGAAGGCAGCCTGTCTGGGCTGCGCTGCCTGACTGGAGGAAGGTCAGTACTTATGAACGGTTTGGGATTCGCCTTGGAGGGAGAAAGTTCCAGAACCGTTCCAGCCTCTGGAACGAGAGCGTGAGGATTCCCTAAGCCAGGGGAGCCACGCAGTTATGGAGAGGTACAGCAGGGAAATAGACCCTTCAGTCCAACCAATCCATGCTGACCATAATCTCAAACTAATGGGTTCCTCACCTCAGCCCCTATCCCTTCAAACCTTTCCTATTCATGCCCTTATCCAAATATCTTTTAACCTTTGTATCCGTCCCCATTTAGAACATAGAACATAGAAAAATACAGCGCAGTACAGGCCCTTCAGCCCTCGATGTTGCGCCGACCGAAGCCTACCTAACCTACACTAGCCCAATAACCTCCATATGCCTATCCAATGCCCGTTTAAATCACCATAAAGAGGGAGAGTCCACCACTGCTACTGGCAGGGCATTCCATGAACTCACAACTCACTGAGTAAAAAATCTACCCCTAACATCTGTCCTATACCTACCACCCCTTAATTTAAAGCTGTGTCCCCTAGTAACAGCTGACTCCATTAGTGGAAAAAAGTTCTCACTGTCAACGCATTCTAAACCCCTAATCATCTTGTACACCTCTATCAAATCTGCCCTAAACCTTCTTTTCTCCAATGAGAACAGCCCCAAGTGCCTCAGCCTTTCCTCATACGATCTTCCTACCATGCCAGGCAACATCCTGGTAAACCTCCTCTGCACCCGTTCCAATGCCTCCACATCCTTCCTATAGTATGGCGACCAAATCTGCACACAATACTCCAGATGAGGCCGCACCAGAGTCTTATACAACTGCAACATGACCTCAGGACTCCGGAACTCAATTCCTCTACCAATAAAGCCCAGTACACCATATGCCTTCCTCACAGCACTATTTACCTGGGTGGCAACTTTCAGAGATCTATGTACATGGACACCAAGATCCCTCTGCTCATCTACACTACCAAGTAGCCTACCATTAGCCCAATAATACATCTTCTTGTTACTCCTACCAAAGTGAATGACTTCACACTTAGCTACATTGAACTCCATTTGCCACCTTTCTGCCCAGCTCTGCAACTTATCTATATCCCGCTGTAACCTGCCACATCCTTCTTCGCTGTCCACTACTCCATCGACTTTCGTGTCATCTGCAAACTTGCTCACCCAGCCTTCAAGCCCCTCCTCCAGGTCATTTATAAAAATGACCAACAGCAATGGTCCCTAAACAGATCCTTGTGGAACACCGCTAGTAACTGCACTCCAAGATGAACCTATACCATCAACTACTACCCTCTGTCTCCTTCCAGCCAGCCAATTCCTAATCCAAACCTCTAATGCACCCTCAATGCCATACCTCCGTAGTTTTTGCATTAACCTGCCATGGGTTATCGAACACCTTGCTAAAATCCATATACACCACATCTACTGCTTTACCCTCGTCCACTTCCTTGGTCACCTTCTCAAAGAACTCAGTAAGATTTGTGAGGCACGACCTGCCCTTCACAAAACCATGCTGACTATCCTTGATCACATTATTCCTATCCAGATGTTCATAAATCCTATCCCTTACAATTCTCTCTAAGACTTTGCCCACAACAGAAGTGAGGCTCACCGGTCTATAGTTACTCGGGCTATCCCTACTCCCCTTCTTGAACAAGGGAACCACATTCGCTATCCTCCAGTCTTCTGGCACTATTCCCGTAGACAACGATGACATAAAAATCAAGGCCAATGGCTCCTCTATCTCCTCCCTAGCTTCCCAGAGGATCCTAGGATAAATACCATCAGGCCCAGGGGACTTATTTATTTTCATCCTTTCCAGTATTCCTCAGACCTCTTCCCTACATACCTCAAGGCCATCCATTCTAATCACTTGTGACTGAATATTCACATCAGCAACAGTGTCCTGTTCCTGAGTGAATACTGACAAAAAGTATTGATTTAGTGTCTCTCCAATCTCCTCCGCCTCCACGCACAACTTCCCACAACTATCCTCGACTGGACCGATTCCTACCCTAGTCATCCTTTTATTCCTGACATACCTATAGAAAGCCTTTGGGTTTTCCCTAATCCTACCAACCAAGGACTTTTCATGTCCCCTTCTCGCTGCTCTTAGCTCTCTCTTTAGATCCTTCCTGGCTACCTTATAACTCTCAATCACCCCAACTGAACCTTCACGCCTCATCCTTACATAGGCCGCCCTCTTCCCTTTCACAAGGGATTCCAATTCCTTATTAAATCACGGCTCCCTCACAAGACCCTTTACTCCCTGCCTGACTGGTACATACTTATCAAGGACACCCATTAGCTGTTCCTTGAACAATCTCCACATATCATTTGTGTTCTTCCCTTGAAGCCTATTTTTCCAATCCACGCATCCTAAGTCATGCCTCACCGCATCATAATTTCCCTGCCCCCAGCTATAACTCTTGCCCTGCAGTGCACACTTATCCCTCTCCATCACTAGAGTAAAAGTCACCGAGTTGTGGTCACTGTCCCCGAAGTGCTCACCTACCTCCAAGTCTAACACCTGGCCTGGTTCATTACCTAGAACCAAATCTAGTATAGCCTCACCTCTTGCTGGCCTCAGAAATTTCTCTCCTCGCACCTTAAAACTACGCTCCCAGTCCCGAAATCCTACATCCGAGGGAAATGACACCTACAATTCGTCTTATAAGGTCACCTCTCAACCTCCTGTGCTCCACCATCTACAAGGCACAAGTCAGGAGTGGGATAAAATACTCCCCACTTGTCCCTGGATGGGGGCAGCTCCAACAACACTCATGAAGTTCAACACCGTCCAGGACAGAGCAGTCTGGCATCCACAGGGCCCACTCCCTCCACACGCAGTAGCAGCAGTGTTTTACCAGCCACAAGACGGACTGAAACAACTCACTGAGGCTCCTTCAACAGCACCTTCTAAATCAGAGAACTTTTCAAATCTCCCTCCTCTCACCTTAAGATTATGCCCCTAGTCCTGAAATCCTCCATCCTCGGGAAACGACACCAATCCTATCTATTTCTCTCATGATAAGGTCACCTCTCAACCTCCGATACTCCAGTGGGAATAGTCTCAATCAATCCAGCCTTTCTTAATAACTCAAACTTTCCAGACCCGACAACATCCTGGTAAATCTCTCCTGAACCCTCTCCAGCTTGATAATATCCTTCCGAGAACTGGGTGACCAGAACTAGGCGCAGTGCTCCAGAGTAGGCCTCACACATGTCCTGTACAACCTCAATATGACTTCCCAACTCCGCTACTCAAAGGCCTGAGCGATGAAGACAAGTGAGCTAAACGCCTGTTGAGTCATCCTGTCTACCTGTGACACCAACTTCAAAGAATTATGCACCACTAGCTCCCTCTGTTAAAAACATAGAACATAGGACAGTACAGGCCCTTCGGCCCACGACGTGGTGCTGAGCATTTATCTTAATCTAAGATCAACCTAACCTACAAACCCCTCAATTTACCATCATCTATGTGCTTGTCCAGCAGTCGCCTCGATGTCCCTCATGTCTGTAACTCGACGACCACCCGCTGGCAGTACATTCCACACACCCAACGCTCTCTGCATAAAAAAACCTACCTCTGACATCTCCCCTATCCCTTCCTCCAAACACCTTAAAATTACACCCCCTCATGATGGGGCAGGCAGCCATTTCTGCCTTAGGGAAAAAGTCTTTGGCTATCTATACCACTCATTACCTTGTACACCTCTATCAAGTCATCTCTCTTCCTTCTCTCTAAAACCCTAGCTCACTCAACCTCTCTTCATAAGACATGCCCTCCAATCCAGGTAGCATTCTGGTCAATCTCCTCTGCACCCTCCCCAAAGCATCTACATCCTTCCCGTAATGAGGTGACCAGAACTAGACACAATATTCCAAGTATGGTCTAATTTTGGTTTTATAGAGCTGCAGCAAAACCTCGCGGCTCTTAAATTCAATCCCCCTGTTAATGAAAGCCAAAACACCATATGCCTTCTTAGCAACCCTATCAACTTGGGTGGCAACTTTGAGGGATCTATGTACATGGACCCCAAGATCCTGCTGTTCCTCCACACTGCCAAGAATCCTGTCTTTAACACTGTAGTCAGCATTCACATCCAGTCTCCCAAAATGATTCACTTTGCATTTATCCAGGTCGAACTCTATCTGCCACTTCTCAGCCCAGCTCTGCATCCTGACAGTCATGCCGTAGCCTGCAACAGCCCTCGACACTATCTACAACACCGCCGACCTTTGTGTCATCGGCAAACTTACTAACCCACCCTTCCACTTCCTCATTCAAGTCAATGACCCAAACCACAAAGAGGAGAGGCCGAAGAACAGATCCCTGTGGGACACCACTGGCTTCTGTGAAGCAAACCTCCCCCATCACTGTCTGTCCTCTGCTGTTAAGGAATTTTGTATCCTCGCGAATTTTGAGAAGATTTGTAGCTAAGGTTGAGGTTCTGGACATAGGTTAGCTCGCTGAGCTGGAAGGTTCATTTCCAGCCGTTTCATCACCCTACTGGGTAACATCTTTAGTGGGCCTCAGGCAAAGCAGTGTAGATGATTCCTGCTTTCTGTTTATTTCTTTAGGACAAGCCAAACAGAGACACGCACGAGAATTCCAAGAAGCATGGCATTCCAACCGGAACTCCATCAACAAACACATCGGGTTAGACCCCATCTACCACCCTCTGAGAGAAAGAACAGGAAACGACATCACCACCGGAAATGACATCACCTCATGAAATGACATCGCCACAGGAAATGACATCACCAACCCAAACATATAAGTAGAAAGCAGGAATCATCTACACTGCTTTGTCTGAAGCTGTTACCTAGTAGGGTGACGAAACATCTGGAAATGAACCTCCCAGCTCAGTGAGCAAACCGACATCCAAAATTTTGTATCCAATTAGCAAGCTCACCCTGAATCCCATGCCTCCCAGCTTTACTAATTGGTCTTTCAGGAGGAACTTTGTCAAAAGCTTTGTTGCCATCCAAGTTAACAACATCTACTGCTCTGCCCTCATCTATCTTTTTGGCAGCTTCCTCAAAACAAAATCCAATCAGGTTTGTGATACATGATTTTCTTTGCACTGTCCCTAATGTTTGCCTCTCTAAATGAAATCTTATTCTTTATAAGCAACTTTAACAAGTTAGCCACAACCAAAGTCAGACTCAGAGGACTGCAGTTCCCCAGTTGCCCCTTACGTTCCTTCTTATGGGTGGCGCGGTGGCTCAGTGGTTAGCACTGCTGTCTCACAGCACCAGGGGCCCAGGTTCGATTCCAGCCTCGGTCTGTGAGGAGTTTGCACATTCTCCCCGGGTCTGTGTGGGTTTCCTCCCACAATCCAAAGTTGCGCAGGTCAGGTGAATTGGCCGTGCTCAATTGCCCAGAGTGTGAGGCGCATTAGTCAGAGGGGATTGGGTCTGGGTGGGTTACCCTTCGGAGACTCGGTGTGGACTGGTTGGGCCGAAGGGCCTGTTTCCACACTGTAGGGAATCGAATCTAATCTTCTTAAACAAAGGCACAACATTAGCCACTCTCCTGTTACCCTTCTGCTCGCCACACTACCAGAAGGATGTGGATGCTTTGGAGAGGTACAGGAAATGGTTTACCAGGAGGTTGCCTGGTCTGAAGGCTTTTAGCGATGAAAGAAGGTTGGACAGACTGGGTTTGTTTTCACTGGAATGCAGGCGATTGAGGGGCGACCCGATGGAAGCTTATAAGATTGTGAATGGCATGGGTGGAGTGGAAAGTATGAGACTTTATTCCCCAGGGTGGACAGGTCAGTTACTGGGGGACACAGGTTTAAGATGGGGGCAATGTTTAAAAGTGATGTGCACAACAGATGTTTCACATAAAGGGTGGCAAATGGTGGTGGAGGGTTGTTTTTCAGACTGGAGGCCTGTGACCAGTGGAGTACCACAAGGATCGGTGCTGGGTCCTCTACTTTTTGTCATTTACATAATGATTTGGGTGCGAGCATAAGAGCTACAGTTAGTAAGTTTGCAGATGACACCAAAATTGGAGGTGCAGTGGACAGCGAAGAGGGTTACCTCAGATTACAACAGGATCCGGACCAGATGGGCCAATGGGCTGAGAAGTGGCAGATGGAGTTTAATTCAGATAAATGCGAGGTGCTGCATTTTAGGAAAGCAAATCTTAGCAGGACTTATCCACTTAATGGTAAGGTCCTGGGGAGTGTTGCTGAACAAAGAGACCTTGGAGTGCAGGTTCATAGCTCCTTGAAAGTGGAGTCACAGGTAGATAGGATAGTGAAGAAGGCGTTTGGTATGCTTTCCTTTATTGGTCAGAGTATTGAGTACAGGAGTTGGGAGATCATGTTGCGGCTATACAAGAAATTGGTTAGACCACTGTTGGAAAATTGCATGCAATTCTGGTCTCCCTCCTATCGGAAAGATGTTGTGAAACTTGAAAGGATTCAGAAAAGATTAACAAGGATATTACCAGGGTTGGAGGGTTTGAGCTATAGGGAGAGGTTGAATATGCTGGGGCTGTTTTCCCTGGAGCGTCGGAGGCTGAGGGGTGACCTTATAGAGGTTTATAAAATCATGGTGGGGCATGGATAGGAAAAATAGACGAAGTATTTTCCCTGGGGTTGGGGAGTCCAGAACTAGAGGGCATAGGTTTAGGGTGAGAGGGGAAAGATATAAAAGAGACCTAAGGGGGAACTTTTTCACACAGAGGGTGGTACGTGTATGGAATGAGCTGCCAGAGGGAGTGATGGAGACCGGTACAATTGCAACATTTAAGAGGCATTTGGATGGGTAAATGAATAGGAAGAGTTTGGAGGGATATGGGCCGGGTGCTGGCAGGTGGGACTAGATTGGGTTGGGATATCTGGTCGGCATGGACGGGTTGGACCGAAGGGTCTGTTTCCATGCTGTACGTCCCTACGGCTCTGTGACTATAAGGGCCCGGTCCTTCCAAAAGAGGTGGTGGGAGCAGATACAACAGCGGCATTCCGGAAGCACCTGGTGAATACCGGAATAGGAAGGGAATAGAGGGATAAGGATGCTAAAGACACACAGATCCACATAGGGGCACACACAGAGACTCAGACACACACAGAGACCCACATAGAGGCACACACAGGGACCCAGACACACATGGAGCAACATAGGGCCACACACAGGGACCCAGACACACAAGGATGCACATAGGGGCACACACAGGGACCCAGACACACATGGAGCAACATAGGGCCACACACAGGGACCCAGACACACAAGGATGCACATAGGGCCACACACAGGGACCCAGACACACACAGACCCACATAGGGGCACACACAGGGACCCAGACACACACAGACCCACATAGGGGCACACACAGAGACTCAGACACACACAGAGACCCACATAGAGGCACACACAGGGACCCAGACACACACAGACCCACACAGGGCCACACACAGGGACCCAGACACACACAGACCCACATGGGGGCACACACAGAGACTCAGACACACACAGAGACCCACATAGGAGCACACACAGGGACCCAGACACACACGGACACACATAGAGGCACACACAGGGACCCAGACACACACAGACCCACACAGGGCCACACACAGGGACCCAGACACACACGGACACACATAGGGGCACACTCAGGGACCCAGACACACATGGACACACATAGAGGCACACACAGGGACCCAGACACACACAGACACACATGGGGCCACACACAGGGACCCAGACACACACGGACCCACATAGGGCCACACACAGAGACCCAGACGCACACAGAGACCCACATAGGGGTACACACAGTGACCCTGACACACACGGACCCACATAAGGGCACACACAGGGACCCAGACACACACAGACCCACATAGAGGCACACACAGGGACCCAGACACACACAGACCCACATAGGGACATACGCAGGGACCCAGACACACACAGACACACATAGAGGCACACACAGGGACCCAGACACACACTGACCCACATAGGGGCATACACAGGCACCCAGACACACAGAGACCCACATAGGGGCACACACAGGGACCCAGACACACACGGACCCACATAGGGGCACAAACAGGGACCCAGACGCACACAGACCCACACATGGACCCACACAGGGACCCAGACACACACAGACACACATAGGAGCACACACAGGGACCCAGACACACACAGACCCACATAGGGCCACACACAGGGACCCAGACGCACACAGACCCACACATGGACCCACACAGGGACCCAGACACACACAGACACACATAGGGGCACACACAGGTACCCAGACACACACAGACCCACATAGGGCCACACACAGGGACCCAGACGCACACAGACCCACACATGGACCCACACAGGGACCCAGACACACACAGACACACATAGGGGCACACACAGGGACCCAGACACACACAGACCCACATAGGGGCACAAACAGGGACCCAGACGCACACAGACCCACACATGGACCCACACAGGGACCCAGACACACACAGACACACATAGGAGCACACACAGGGACCCAGACACACACAGACCCACATAGGGCCACACACAGGGACCCAGACGCACACAGACCCACACATGGACCCACACAGGGACCCAGACACACACAGACACACATAGGGGCACACACAGGTACCCAGACACACACGGACCCACATAGGGGCACACACAGGGACCCAGACACACACAGACCCACACATGGACCCACACAGGGACCCAGACACACACAGACACTCATAGGGGCACACACAGGGTCCCAGACACACACAGACCCACACATGGACCCACACAGGGACCCAGACACACACAGACACACATAGGGGCACACACAGGGTCCCAGACACACACGTACCCACATAGGGGCACACACAGTTACACACACAGGGACACACACAGTGACACACACCGGACCCCACACAGAGACACACACAGAGACACACACGGGGACACACACGGGGACACACACAGGGACACACACGGGGACACACACGGGGACACACACGGGGACACACACAGGGACCCACACTGTGACACACACCAGGCCCCATGCAGAGACACACACAGAGACACACACAGGGACACACACACAGACACACACTGTGACACACACCGGGCCCCATACAGAGACACACACAGTTACACACACAGGGACACACACAGTGACACACACCGGACCCCACACAGAGACACACACAGAGACACACACAGAGACACACACGGAGACACACACGGAGACACACACGGGGACACACACGGGGATACACACAGAGACACACACGGGGACACACACAGGGACCCACACTGTGACACACACCAGGCCCTATGCAGAGACACACACAGAGACACACACAGAGACACACACAGGGACACACACACAGACACACACTGTGACACACACCGGGCCCCATACAGAGACACACACAGAGACACACACAGGGACACACACACAGACACACACACAGGCACACACAGGGACACACACAGTGACACACATGGGGCCACACGGGGCCACACACAGGGACCCACATGAGACAGACACAGTGACACACACAGGGATACACACAGTGACACACACCGGGCCCCACACAGAGACCCACACCGGGCCCCACACGGAAACATAGAAACATAGAACATAGAACAATACAGCACAGAACAGGCCCTTCGGCCCATGATGTTGTGCTGAACCTTTGTCCTAGCTTAAGCACCTATCCATGTACCTATCCAATTGTCGCTTAAAGGTCACCAATGATTCTGACTCTGCCACTCCCACAGGCAGCGCATTCCATGCCCCCACCACTCTCTGGGTAAAGAACCTACCCCTGACATCCCCCCATACCTTCCACCCTTCACCTTAAATTTATGTCCCCTTGTAACACTCTGTTGTACCGGGGGAAAAGTCTCTGACTGTCTACTCTATCTATTCCCCTGATCATCTTATAAACCTCTATCAAGTCACCCCTCATCTTTCGCCATTCCAATGAGAAAAGGCCTAGCACTCTCAACCTATCTTCGTACGACCTATTCTCCATTCCAGGCAACATCCTGGTAAATCTTCTCTGCACCCTCTCCAAAGCTTCCACATCTTTTCTAAAGTGAGGCGACCAGAACTGCACACAGTACTCCAAATGTGGCCTTACCAAGGTCCTGTACAGCTGCAACACCACCTCACGACTTTTGAATTCAATCCCTCTGCTAATGAACGCTAATACACCATAGGCCTTCTTACAAGCTCTATCCATCTAAGTGGCTTCTGTCAAAGATCTATGTACATAGACCCCAAGATCCCTCTGCTCCTCCACCTTATTAAGAACCCTACCATTAACCCTGTATTCCGCATTCTTATTTGTCCTTCCAAAATGGACAACATCACACTTGGCAGGGTTGAACTCCATCTGCCACTCCTCAGCCCAGCTCTGCATCATACCTAAGTCCCTTTGCAGCCGACAACAGCCCTCCTCACTATCCACAACTCCACCTATCTTTATATCATCTGCAAATTTACTGACCCACCCTTCGACTCCCTCTTCCAAATCATTAATAAAAATTACAAACAGCAGAGGACCCAGAACTGATCACTGCGGAACTCCACTTGTAACTGGGCTCCAGGCTGAATATTTACCATCTACCACCACTCTCTGACTTCGACCGGTTAACCAGTTCTCTATCCAACTGTCCAAACTTCCCACTATCCCATGCCTCCTGACTTTCCGCATAAGCCTACCATGGGGAACCTTATCAAATGCCTTACTAAAATCCATGTACACTCCATCCAGTGCTCTACCCTCATCCACATGCTTGGTCACCTCCTCAAAGAATTCAATAAGACTTGTAAGGCAAGACCTACCCTTCACAAATCCGTGCTGGCTGTCCCTAATCAAGCAGTGTCTTTCCAGATACTCATAAATCCTATCCCTCAGTACCCTTTCCATTACTTTGCCCACCACCGAAGTAAGACCAACTGGCCTGTAATTCCCGGGGTTATCCCTATACATTTTTTTGAACAGGGGCACAACATTCGCCACTCTCCAGTCCCCTGGTACCACCCCCGTTGACAGTGAAGACAAAAAGATTATTGCCAACGGCTCTGCAATTTCCTCTCTTGCTTCCCACATAATCCTAGGATATATCCCGTCAGGCCCGGGGAACTTGTCTATCCTCGAGTTTTTCAAAATGCCCAACATATCTTCCTTCTTTAGCTTACCAGTCCGTTTCATACTCTCCTCTTCAACAATACGGTCCCTCTCATTTGTAAATACTGAAGAAAAGTACTCATTCAAGACCTCTCCTATCTCTTCCAACTCAATACACAGTCTCCCACTACTGTCCTTGATCAGACCTACACTCGTTCTCATCATTCTCATGTTTCTCACATACGCATAAAAGGCCTTGGGGTTATCCTTGATCCTACCCGCCAAAGCTCTCTTAGCTCTCCTAATCCCTTTCTTCAGCTCCCTCCTGGCTATCCTGTATCCCTCCAACGCTCCGTCTGAACCTTGTTTCCTCAACCTTATGTAAGCCTCCTTTCTTCCTCTTTACTAGACATTCAACCTCCCTCGTCAACCAAGATTCCCTCACATGACCATCTCTTTCCTGCCTGACAGGTACATACATATCAAGGACACGTCGTATCTGTTCCTTGAAAAAGTTCCACATTTCAACGACATCCTTCCCTGACAGCCTATGCTCCCAACTTATGCTCCTCAGATCCTGTCTTGCAGCATCGTATTTACCCTTCCCCCAATTGTAAAACCTACCCTGTTGCACGCACCTATCTCTCTCCATAACCAAGGTGAAAGTCACAGAATTGTGGTCACCATCACCAAAATGCTCACCCACTAACAAGCCCATCACTTGTCCCGGTTCGTTACCAAGTACCAAATCCAATATGGCCTCCCCTCTGGTCGGACAATCTACATACTGAGTTAGAAAAGCTTCCTGGACACACTGCACAAACACCGCCCAGTCCAATCTACTTGGTCTAAAGAGCTTCCAATCAATATTTGGGAAGTTGAAATCGCCCATGACTACTACCCTGTGGCTTCTGCACCTTTCCAAAATCTGTTTCCCAATCTGTTCCTCCACATCTCTGCTGCTATTGGGGGGCCTTTAGTAAACACCCAACAAGGTGACTGCTCCTTTCCTATTTCTGACTTCAGCCCATACTACCTCCGAAGGCAGATCCCCCTCGAACTGCCTTTCTGCCATTATACCATTTGTAATTAGCAATGCCACCCCCCCTTTTTTTAACACCCTCCCCAATCTTATTGAAACATCTGTAACCAGGAACCTCCAACAACCATTCCTGTCCCTCTTCTGTCCACGTTTCCGTGATGACCACAACATCGTAGTCCTGATCCACGCCTTAAGTTCACCCACCTTATTTCTGATACTCCTTGCGTTGAAGTATACACACCTGAGCCCATCTCTGTGTCCGCAAGTATTCCCTGTCAGTGCCACCTTCCCCACAGCCTCCCTACATTCTTCGACATCCTGAAAAACAGCTAACCTACTTGCTGGACTACAAGTCTGGCACAGGGACCCACACATGGACACACACAGGGACCCATACAGGGACCCACAAAGGGGCGCACACAGTGACACACACAGGGACCCACACAGAGACACAGAGAGAGATCTCTCCACCCTTCTGGCTCTCTGCCTGTACTCCACCCTTCTGGCTCTCTGCCTGTACTCCACCCGATAGGCTCTCTGCCTGTACTCCACCCGACAGGCTCTCTGCCTGTACTCCACCCTATAGGCTCTCTGCCTGTACTCCACCGGACAGGCTCTCTGCCTGTACTCCACCCTATAGGCTCTCTGCCTGTACTCCACCCGACAGGCTCTCTGCCTGTACTCCACCCTATAGGCTCTCTGCCTGTACTCCACCCGACAGGCTCTCTGCCTGTACTCCACCCTATAGGCTCTCTGCCTGTACTCCACCCGACAGGCTCTCTGCCTGTACTCCACCCTATAGGCTCTCTGCCTGTACTCCACCCTATAGGCTCTCTGCCTGTACTCCACCCGACAGGCTCTCTGCCTGTACTCCACCCAATAGGCTCTCTGCCTGTACTCCACCCTATAGGCTCTCTGCCTGTACTCCACCCTATAGGCTCTCTGCCTGTATTCCTGATGAAGGGCTCCTGCCCGAAACGTCGATTTTCCTGCTCCTCGGATGCTGCCTGAACTGCTGTGCTTTTCCAGCACCACTCTAATCTAAACATGGGAAGGATATTATCAAACTGGAAAGGCTGCGAAACCAATTGATAAGGATGTTACTGAGGCTGGAGGGCTTGAGTTGCAAAGAGAGACTTACTAGGCTGGGACTTTTTTCCCTGGAGCGTCGGAGGCTGAGGGATGACCTTGTAGAGGTCACGAGGGGCATGGGTAAGGTGAAGAGCCAAGGTCTTTTTTTCTAGGACAGAGGTCTCCAGAGGGAGAAAGACATACAAGGGACCCGAGGGGGCAACTTTTTCACACAGAGCAT